>NC_135505.1:59148592-59478036 GCF_052857255.1 Amblyomma americanum | reverse complement strand
ACGCAACAGGAAGGCCATGAACAGGCGGTGCCCCGCGTTTTTCCGCCTATTTTGTCGACGTTCAGTATTATGCGCAGTGTATTGTAGAAGCAGAACTTTCACAATAGGCAAGTGTCGTGGCTCCTTTTTGTGCCGGAAGACATGCGCACCGAGGTCGCCGAAGCTTGCCACGACGATCCAACAGCTGGTCACCTTGGCTACAGCCGAACACTCACGTATTCGAGAAAGATACTACTGGCCATAACTTGCCATGTACGTCCGTCAGTACATAGGAACTTGTCAAGAGGCCCAAGGCCGGAAAACATCGCCAACACGACCAGCTGGTCTTCTCCACTCAATCGACCCCTACCAAGAGACTGGTTCGTTCCACACAATTGAAATGGATCTTCCCGGCCCATTTCCAACGTTGCATTCGGGTTAACAGGCACATTATCATTGCTACGGACTACGTAACACGATTCGCCGAGTCTCGAGCACTTCAGTCGGTGACGGCAGTTGAGGCAGCCCCATTTTTTATTGAGTTCATTGTACTGTATCACGATGCCCCTGCCATTCTGATCACTGACAGAGGTGGCCCGTTCCTGGCACCACTCAAATAGGAAATCCTCCGCCTAAGCTGCAACAGCCACCGTTTAACTACAGTGCACCATCCGCAAACCAATGGGCTGAAGGAGATGCTGAACAAGACGATAGCTGACATGACCGCCATGTAGGTGGACGTCGCCCATCACAGCTGGGACGAAGTACTGCCCTACTTTGCATTCGCGTACAACATCGCTGTGCATGGTAGACGGGTCACCAGGATGCTTGACGCTGATGCCACACGAGCCGCCTGTCGACGTAGCCGATGATGCCCGACTAGTCTGCGATCGCGCGGATGAAGCCCCACAACTTGCTACACTCCGCGTTCAACACCAACACACCGACAATTAAGGGTCGTTTCTTCTTCGGGCTCCCCAAGAGGTGCCCCACCGTCCGAGACGGTATAACAGACGAGATCAGGCAACACTTGACTTAAGGAAGGAAACTGAAACTTAATACAGAAATTCACATATCTACAACAGAATAAACAGCATGCATGGTTACATGAAACCGGCTAAGGAAAAATCATCCCTCCTTGGCATCGCTGAAGATGCAAGGGGTCTAAATCTAGATCAGAAGCCTTTTCCAGGCTCCGGGGCCGGGTTTTAAAGACCTAGGAGCCTGGTCCCTCCCTTGCATCACCGAATCACAACAAACTAACACATGATTGGTTAACAAATTGCATGGCAGGCCTTCCAAGTTTCGGCAAGGTTCTAAACCCTCTCCTTAAAATACACAGCACGAAAAGAACATCAAAAGTGCTATAAAAAATGAAATTCCGGGAATGGACCCTGGTAATGATTGGCCCACCAGGTTTATGCGCCACGCCCCATACTTTCACAGTATTACTCCAGCTCTCTCCTTCAGAAGGAGAAAAGCAAAAACAACCACACAGCCGTGCCCTAACGTGCAATCGGTTTCGTCGAAGCTCGTCAAACCTGGCATCATTCCGCAATTAGAGCTGTCATCGGACTGCGGCGGGGTGCTTCCGCTCTGTGCGACTGTCCGCTCGGTCCAGACTTTCCCAGGGGGATTAGCGTTTTCGTGAGCATACGCGGCTTAGCTTCAACACCGATACTTGTTCGTTGGGTTTTTTTTTAAATCTGGCCGCCGCGGTCCATCCGTCATTCCCATTGCTCCCCTCCTTGACAAGACTGCTACTTTTCAAGATCTTCCCACGAGATGCCCTTCGCAAGGTAGCGTCGCGTCCGGTGTCTGTCAAGACGAGGGGGCTTCCGGCGTGAAGCAGTGCGAGGACAAAAGCGCGCGGCCGTCGATGTGCTGGGGTGCTTGACTCCAAGACGGGCGCTCCTGTTCAGCGCGCTCTGCTGCCACCCGTCACCGAAGAGGGGGGGCGGGTTTAACGGGGGGCTGCCGCGGGGAGGCGCCGAAACCGGGCAAATGGCCCTAATGACCCCGCGGATCATTCGATCCTTTACACCGACACTTGTCGATACATGCTTTTTCTTTACCGGCAAACGTAAAAGATAAGCGCATCGTAATCTTGTGCTCGACAACGTTTGTGTCACCTTTGCCAGCCGCAAAATCATTTCGCGCTTGAAAAGTAGTTCGCTTACATACGTCAGCCGACGTGACGTATATTTTTATCTTCGGTTCAAGGTCTGGGTGTCGACGCCGGTACGCCATCGAGGCCTCTCAGACAAATTCATGAAGTGCTACTTCGGCCCGTATACGGTTCTTTGCCGCATCGGTGAAATTAACTGCGAGGTCCTGCTCGACGGAACGCTACCGTCATCACGTCGTTTCCTCCGCCCTGACATTGTGCATGTAGCACGACTTAAGCCGTATTAGGCGCGATTATCCCCAGCCCCTTTCCTCATTTCGAACTGCATTTTACACCGGCCAGCAGTAGGTGCTGGGCCCATGTGTGGTCTTCCACTGCGTGTTTTCGCTCTCAGTTGAGCACTGAGACGGCGCTTCTTTAGAGGGATAGCGATCGCCGCGTGACGACGACGACGTTACTGCTGGAGGACCTGGCTCATTTTGTGTCCCCTGCTTCTAAATGTTCTCATAATAATAGGGCACTTCGTCACTCTGAGTCCACCACCACAGTATCATACCTTTCATGATAGAGCGGAAAGACGAGCGAGTTGTCCATCACTGCTCTAGGCGACAATACGGAAACGACCTTTCAGACAGTTACGCCTTTATATGACATTTTTTTTTCTTTTACTGAACCCAATCTCAAGGGCACAACTAGATGCACTAAAAATGACAAAAGTGCGAGCAAGGCATAACTTATTCGGCTCAAATTGAACTTTTTATAGGTAGTTTTTTACCACTAATCTCTGTCAACCTACCTTGCCTCTATAGAGGGGTCTACTTGCTATCATCTAAGCAATGAACAAGAAAACAAGAAAAACGTTTTCGCTGCTTGAAGTTGACCGAGCGTGATAAAAGAATGATAGACAGGTCGGTACTGGTTCAATCAATTTTTTTCTCAGAAAGCACATTTATATTTGCTGTTATAAATTCCCTCTTATTACTAACTGCTTATATCTAGGCAATATATTATATGCTCGGCATTGCGCTACTAATTCTCAATGCCTTGCTTATTTCACGACTCAGCTATTGCACTCATTTTGATGCCAACTAAAGAAACAAGCAACAAATAAAAGTTTTAAGGGAAAGTTTCTTAGCGTTATGGGAAACCATCGCAATTTTCGTATTCGTGGTAAGTTTAGGAAGTAGAAAAAGAAGCCAGGGACCACAGCCTATATTTAATGCATTTTTAGGCTTTAAAAACAAGTATCGACAAAAACTTTTATTTCTCACTCGTTAGCCAAATGAAAGTGAGCTTACAACATGCATTATAATGAAAAAATAATATGCAGTGTTGCACATGCATGCAGAATACATAGGTTTCTATTACTGCAGAATTTGCTATTGGTCATATTCAACACTTTACATGAAAAGAGTGGAGTCTATCAATTTTAACTATAGAATAGCTCACAAAACTTCTCATGGAAAGGTGACCACATGCATTCTTTGTTTGTTTAATTAAATGCAGAACATTGAAGTAGCGTTCGCGTAATTTTTCTTTCATTTCGGTCTACATTTAATTAATGTCATAAGACAGCTAGACAGCGTAATTTGCAAAAATGCATATTCATTTGCGGTGGATTTACTGTGTGCCTATCTTTGCACCAGGGATATGAATGTATGATCTTTATTGTTTCTCCGGTCGGGGGGGAAATCCGACTGTGCGGCCTGCTCGTGGCCCCCCCTTCCACCGGATACGGGCCGGTGTAGTTTCGGCTACTAGGCTTTGTTCCGGTGCAACGCCAGCGGTGGAGATGGGCTGGCCGGGGCCCGTCCTCTGGGGATGCAAAACCCAATGGGAGTGGCAGCGACTCCCAAGCGACTGAATGGGCCAGTCGCGCACGTGAGGTCCGATGCCTGTGCGGAGGCAGGCCTGGTTTTATAACCAGGTTGGACTCACGGAATTGGGCTCGAAAAGTGCTCGAAAATCAAAAGGCCTCTGCACGCGGGGGCGTGCGTGGCTACCGGCTGGCGCGTCGGTTTCTGGTCACGGAGAGGCCAGGTCCGCGCGGGGGTTTCCAGCAGAAGGGCTCCTTGGGAGCGATGTCCTCGGGGTAGCAGCCAGGGATGGCTGACCGCGGGGCCGTGAGGCCAGAACGCGGGACGCCGAGGTACGGGGGACCTTAGTACGACCGATGCGAAAACCGTCGATGTTGTGGAGTAGCGGTGGAGTACGCCCGGGTTATCTCACTCTCGGCCATGTTCTTGGCTTGTGGCCTGGTCAGCCAGGCCCTGAACACTCCCTCCTCAGTAGGTGTGGAGCAAGCTAGGGGAGGAAATAAGTGCAAGAAGCACAAGTGGTACCCCGGGAGGCTAATTCCATTGGCTGGATCCACCACACATACTTCCGGAGTCTGAAAATCCGCGAAAAGCAATTGACGGTTAGTAGCTGGGCAGCGTTTCGCAAGTCCGAACCGGACCCCTAAAGTCGTGGAGGGGCCCGAGGCAGCTTCCCCGGGTTAGGATCTTCTGTCTCCGGCTCGGAATTGTTGCGTCGTTGGGTGGTCGGGCATCCCGTGAGTGGAGCCGCACCATTGGTCAACAGCGACGCCCTCCCTGTCCTGGCCAGACAGGAGTCGAGCAATGATAAAATGAAGGTCAATGTCTCGCTGTCCCCAGTTCCCATCCCATTACCCATAACCCTTCCCCCATTCCCATTCCCACAACCTATGTCCCACCCTATCCGCTACGTCCCAGGGGAGATCAGGGGAGTCTCCCCGGGCCCGCTCCCCCGGCTGTGGCTCGCTTAGTAGCATTCCCCCCCCCCCCCCCCCCCGCCTCATTTTTTTAGTTTTCCCACCTACGGGGGGCAAAAGCACAACATTGCCTTCGGGCCTTTTCATTTATTCATTTCATTTCATTCATTAAGTGGCACAGGCAGGGCCTATTGGTTTACATTCTTTTTTGGCTGCCCCACCCTATTTTTGTTTCTCCGGCTTGCGCTTTGTCACCTTTTCTGATGGAAGATTTTAGTAGCGCGCCTTGCTAATGGAGTTTTTTGTAACAGAGCGAAAGGTTTGCATTTTACTTGGACTGAAGTAAGAACTGCGTGCTGGGACTGAAGTAAGAACTGCGGAGACAGTAGCCATTTGGCAGGTCTTATTGCAACCAGTTTACTCCTACTGCAGCAGTTCCCATGTTAGAGCGTGTTGGCGTTCTACAGTAACCACATTGTTTCATAGCAATTGAAGTTCTTTATCGCGTGTTTTGATGCACGGACAAGAAAATTCTTGAGGAGTTGTGGACTTTCAAAACGCAGCGCTGAAGCGCCCATTCATGGTTTGAGTGGCGTCCTTCGCTGTCGCGTTCGACGTAATCGGCCCAGCGAGCAGCAGCACAGCGAAGGATTAAAGACAGCGAATGAGGTGCGCAGCGGAAGATAAAAAGTACGTTGATAGCGAAGGAGCTTGCGATGAGTTAAGAGGAGAAGGAGGATACAGTGGCGGCCACTAAGAGAGCGCCGCACCCTCAACCCGCTAATAGATAACGCCGGAGTGCGCGCGCCGTCGTCCCTTCGCCCGAGGAGAGGCCCAGCGGCGGGGTACCAATGTGGGCTGCCCAAGCAAAAACGCAGTGCCGCTTCCGTTGGGCACTGCGTGTTCCGTATGCGGTCGCCCGCGGTTCAACTACCACAGCAGCTGCGCCTAAAAATCACATTACTGAAAAGCGTTATCGTCAGCCAGTTTTGTTTTTCTAGACATCTTTCTTAGTGTTTGGTACGAGCATGCTTTTATTGTAGTCGTTAGAAAACGAATTCTGAAAAAAACGCTAAAAATTGTGAGAGCGCTTTACAAGTCAGTTAGTTGCTCGTAAATGCAGGGCTAAAACTCGTGACTTTTGATAATGGCTGATATAAGGTGATGAAAGAGAAAGGCTGTCCACAGTGACAACGTTGGCCAATACACTTAGAGTTTCTCGCATCGTTCATGTTCACAAGTTACCCGCGCAGGCTGTTACAGAACTTAATGAGCTTCTTCAGATGCCCTTGCTGGAAGCGTATGCGGGACGAAAGAAGTCGGTTTTTTTCGTTAACATTCACTATCAAGGCAGGCAAAAATATGCATGCGACACAGAATCAAATTATGAATCTACAGAATGATGTATTAGGCGTGCTGCCACCTCCACGCTTAATGACCCGATCTGCGCTGCGCTGTCTTCCTTTACACCTCAGTTTTCTGACACGTCAGCTCTCCGCTCCTCGTGCTCGCTGCGCGCTTTGTCGCCGTCGCCTCGCACACACATTTCGCACGCGCACAGGCGCAACGCTGGTCTGACACACGCAGCGCTCCGCTGTCCGACGCACCACTTTTGACGCACTGCGTTCACAAATCCTCCGAGGACCTTTTGTGCACCTGACATATGCACCCCTTGGAAAAGCTTTTTTTTCATAGAGAGAAACTGTCGTTGGTGCGCGCAACACTTATGCTCATGTGGTAAACAGACAATTTAAACGATGCCGAAGTCACCGAAGGCAATTTACACATGGAGGCATATGGAAACGCGCACAGATGAAACATCAGGTGCAACATTATACACCTAGCTAAAGAAAGAATAAAAACCATAAAAACATCAGACACAACCTGCAAACACATCTGTACCATAAAGGGGAACATGTGCGCACTGAACAACACACACCCGGAGAACGAAATAAGAAGAAAAACAGCCCACAAACACTACGCCAAGTGTTTGCACCGGTCACCATTGCAAACACACTGGATAGTGCTTTCCCTTTTCAAATATTGCAAGGGTTGGTCAGTCTGAATGAAGAAGAACGTACCGTACATGAAGATGTGGAATTTCTCGACAGGCCAGACTATGGCCAAACAATCGCGTTAAATCGCTGAGCAGTGAGATTCGCGAGGTAACGACTGTCGACTCGCATATGATACCGGACTCGCCCATGGTTGTACTTGCAAGGCAACATTCCTCGGCCTTTACAGCTTGACGCAAAACGACTTAGCACTGCTGGCAGCTGCAATAAATGCTCCGCCCTTGAATCTTACAAGACAACAATGTGGTCTAAGTCGGGCACCGTAAATGCTTCACAGTCCTTTAGACCCCGGTCCATCAGACGCGAAGAACAAAATGGAGGATTTCTGAGCCCGAAGCTCACGATTTTTGGTTGATAGCTTAACGTTAGAGTGACGAAAGTTGTATATCTGCTGGTGCTCAGTGAGCGGCACTTGCCAGTATCCTCGAGTAAGGTCAAGCGTTGTTACTTAGGCAGCTCGACTGATCTGTTCCACTCTCTCCTCGACACTGAGGATAGGATAAACTTGATCCTTGGTGACATAATTTAGGATCTGGTAATCTACTACAGGCCCTTGGTCTTTACCCGGAGCTTCCACCAAGATCATTGGCGAAGCGCATTCTTTATTGGAGTGCTTTATTTCTCCTACAACTGTAATTCCAGCGTGCGCTTTACCTCGTTATCAAGGATATCTCTCTGCCTTGGAGAGAGCCGATAGCACCCTGATCGCACTGTTTCGTCGGAAGTTCGCCCAATATCATGCTCAATCATATCAGTTTTGCCCGCCCTGTCTACGAAGCAGTCATCAAACTCTGCTATCAGTTCACCGAGATCAGGCAACTGTGGTTCTTTTAGTTTTCCCCTGCGCTCAGTCCTCGTGAGGAGCTCACGCGCGCTGCTACAAATAAGTTTGTCTTCCATCTACTCAGGAGGGTTCAGCGTTAGATTTACCGCTTCCTCTTTCTGTACGTAAGGCTTCATTAGATTGCAATAGTAAATGTGCGCTTCTTAATGCCTTGCCGCGGTTTTCACCACGTAGTCGGTGTTAGAGAGCTTTGCAAATACTTCAGCCGGGCATTCGCACTGCACTTCGAGCCTATTCTGCCCTGGAGCTCTCAGCAACATTACCTTGTCACCGATACAAAGCTCCCGTTGGAGGGCTGTCCGATAATAGTAGACCTTAGAACGAGCCTGGGTTGACTTCATGCTGGCCTCCATTAGTGTTATGCAGAGGATCCAGTGGAGTCAAAAGTCAAAACGAACTCTACTACCGTCGGGTCCTCTCCACGCCCTTCGCAGGCTTTGCGTACCATTCGCAGAGGTGAGCGCAGTACGCAAATTCGGCAGGGCTATATCCAGTGGATTAATGCGGCACTGATCGAAAAGGAAAAATGCCGCACGTAGGCATGCGTCCAAGTCGCGCTTGTTTTCATAGCACAGTCCCCTAAGTACGCGCTTTAGAACAGAATGCCACCTTTCTACGCTGTTGCACTGCGAATGATGGATTGAGCTGTGTACTATCTTAATGCCGCACCGTCCAGAAATGAGGTGGTGTGGGCACGGGTGAATACCCTGCCCTGATCGCTTTGGATCTCGGAAGAAAATGTAACTCAGGAAAAAACTGATAACAATGAATTGAATTCAGAACACTCTCTGACGCCACCTCGCGCAGCGCGACAGCCTCTGGAAACTTCATTGCAGGGAATAACATGATGAGTATATAACGACACCATGACTCTGACACGGAAAGTGGCTCGACTACAACTGTCACCAGCCGGTGAAAGGGCTCAGCAATGATCGGTACTAAAACATCGGTGCTTTCCACTTTCTTATCTCGCACCTTTCCGCCCCGCTGGCATGTGTCCCACGACCTTACATAACTCTTTATGTCATTGAAACATCGAGGCCAATAGTTCTCTTGCAAAAGCCTCTGCTTTATTTTCTTGCTTCCCAGGTGGCATGACCATGACTTGCCATGGAAAAGTCTCAGCAAGCCTTGTCGGTACTTCTAGAGAACGACTAAATGGTCTCGCTCCCCTTCACGCTCATCCATGTATATATAAGCGGTAAAGCACACCGTCTCTCATCTGGAAAGCAATATTCTTTTTTTCTCTTACTCGTTCTGCGGAGCTTTCTAATCTTCTTTATGGTCGGGTTATTTGCTTGTTCTATACATAGCCCTTCTTCGCACTTATCAGCGCCTTGAAACTGCGTGACACTGGCGGGGAAAAGCCACTCTCTAGGTTTCCTCATTCCGCAGCTCGTCGTACTCCCAGGCTGACCGGTCTTGGGTGCCTCGTTATTGCGATTTTCTAAACTATTTTCATTCAACTCTGCCCCAAATTTTGCGGCTGTTTCCTCCGTAGTGCCATTATGAGGAGTAAGCTATGTTGCAAGTTGTCGCGCTTTCGAACGTGCTAAGGCCTGCAAAACTCTGTCCCGATTTGTTAGGGAACAAACACGGATAGCAGTTAGGTAGCTGCCCTGAAACTGCTGCTTCGGTTGCAAGCGTATCTAAAGGGCCCTGAATTACCACTGTCGCTACAGGAAAGCACGCGCTTTGTTCCTCTACTACCTGTCGGATCCGTGCACATTGGCCGGTGTAATGGGATGGTGGCACATACGACGGATGGAAAACATCCATTGTTGCGGCTGAGTCACGCAGCAGCTGGCATGACTTCCCGTTCACTACCAGTGCATGCATGTAACGTTCCAACAGCTTCATGTTTTCATAGCAGTTACTGACTCATGAGAACGCAACCTTTTCTTTTCGACAGTTCACTGCTATGTGACCCAGCTCATTGCATCTAGCCAGTGAGCGGCCTCCTGGCCTACAATGAGACTTTTTCTTTCTGCACTTTGAGCACTTTTGAACCTTTCTCCTTCTCCTCCTTTCTTTTAAGTTTATCGGAAGAAAGCTTTCTTCTTTCTCGACTGTAGAGCTCTCAAAATCCCTCTCGTGACGACTACGCATTTCTACTGAGATTACGGAGCATATCAAATCTGGTGTTGTTAAACTGCCGGCGCGAAGCATACTCCTCAATAAGTTCGGCATATTTTGTCGCGGACGGTACGTTGTACCGGCCCTGTAGCCAATTTTTTCCTCTTTAGGGAGGTAGTTGCAAAACTGCTCCAACACAATTCTCTCAGCTACAGCGCCCCGGTCACTTAGCACTCGGTGCTCTTTAACCATTCGACCAAGTTCACTTTCCGCTTGTACAAGAAATCGGGATAGCTCTCTTCCCTTGACTTCTTAGCTCCACAGCATCACTGCCTGAACGCCTCGGCGCTAAGTCTGTATTTTTGTAAAAGGCAAGCCTTGACTATCTCATAGTTGTCCGCGTCCTCCTTGCTGAGCCGCGCGAGAACCTCCGCTGCCTCGCAAGGCAGAACAGTCAGTGGCCTTTGAGACCAAGTGTCTCGACTAAAGGACACTTTCTCGCAAGTTCGTACAAAATTTCCAAGGTAAATACCGATATACCCTGAAACCACATATGGCTGCATGTATCTAGACATCGTGATCTCTGCCTCTTTGTTTAGAAGAGCTACCACTTGCTAGGGACAATTGGCCGACATATTGCTCAACTTCATTTCAAACTTACGGAGTTTTATCTCCCGCTCCAGTTTTTTTGTTTGCTTCATTCTCACGCTCACGCCCCTTTTCCTCTTTTCCCCGCTCTTCCTGCTCTCTCAGCTGCTCTTTTTTGTTTTATGAAGCTCCGTGCTTCACTGAGCTTCTCATCATCTGCCCCAAAATCAGTGATTGCCTGAATATTTACGGGTTTTCGTTCCACACCCTTTGTATCTATCTTCAATTTGTCATAGAACAGCAACAGGTCCGGCTTCTGCAGCGTCTGGATGCATATTATAGTTCTCAGTCTAGGCTATTTCCAAAACAACTATGCAAAAATGCCGAACCTTGAGGATTGAAGCGCAGATCTCTAGCAGTTCTCAATATAACCCTCTTCTAGAATGTGGTCCACATCAGAGGAAAGCCAAGCACTCATTCACAAATGTGATAATGTCGCGAGATAGCTGCTCTCTCGCTGGCCGACCCTTGTTGCCGCTTGTAGATTCCGATCCCACCGCTGATCGCAAGTTGTCGTGGGGCAGGGGCTACCTCGAACCCGGGCTCCGTTGAGGCGTGTGTCCGATCCTTCGCGTTTAGAAAATATGGAACTTGAAGTTTAAGAAAACGAAAAGCAAGCGGGTTTGCTGGCCCTTCAAAGTAACTTATGAACATAATTTCAAAATCGCAAATTTTCAAAACTTTCAAGTTCATGCGTCGATCGGTTCTTGCTGAGAGCCAACCAAAGAGAAGGGCATTCCTCCCTTCCCCCCCGAGTCAAGCGTGGGAAAATCTTCGCAGGCACTTGCACAGCGCGGCATCCTTTTTTTTTGAGGAGTCAACGGATGGTCAAACGTCGCGTCGCCAGCGGGTCGCAACAGTGTTCAAGCCAAAATAATATTTCAGGCCCCCTCCAGAAAAAGTTCGATGTTACTAATTTAAGAAGTACTAGAAAAAATTGGAGGAAGCTTAAGCTTCGCATTTAAGAGCAGGACGCGACAGCGTGTTGCAGCATTGCCATGGAATCGATGGAACACCATCGACCTTCGGTGCGACCCGTTGCCCGGACAATTTAAGGAAAGCAAACATATCTTGATGGACAGCCTAACCACACCGTAAAGCAAGAAAAATGAAAATAAAATGTTTTGAGGAAAGGAAAGGACGCCTGACTCACGTATCTCGGTGGACACCCGAACCGGACCGTAAGAGAAGGAAATTGAGATGAAAATTGATTTTAATGAAAGGAAATGACGCCTGTCTCACAATTTTCGCTGGAAACCTGCACCGCGTAGTAAGGGAAGGAAAATCTCTTCCCTTACATCGCGGTTCAGGTGTCGACCGAGATGCGCCAGTTTTCGCTCACGGCCAAACACGCCGATGACACCGGCTTTTCTGCGCCACGAGCTCCTTAACACTGCGGATTTAAAACGAGTGGAATACACGATTATCATCCGTAAAAACGCTCTGAAGAAAGGTGCTGAAGACGTCTCAAATTGCCTCAGGGCACCGAAATACATGACCTTTTGATAGGAACATATTAGATGGAGTAGTCTGTCAAAATAGTGCACCAAATCTCTTGATGCTTATTTAGGGATAGCTATCTTGAGAGATGTAAATGATTTCGTGCGAGCAGCTGCGAAACACTTATTTTCTTTCCTGAATTATTCGGAGTCGACCTGGGGCGCGATTACGGATCGGTCTCAATCCAAACTGTCTCAAAAAGTGTCTCATTTGCCTCTCTCCTATTGGTCGGCCGTGGGCGGCGGCCATTTTGATTTTTTTAGTCACTGACTGACGTCGTAAATGGCGCAGAAGTGGTGACTTTGGCCATGTAATTATACGGGCAGATTGAGACGATTTTTTGAGACTGGAAAAGGTAGTATCAACACGTTTGAGACAGAAAATGGCGGCTGTTTACATCGTCGTATACGCGGGTGACCGCGCGAGCAACGGTGTCGGAGAGTGCATGAAGACGACTTTGACGCGCGGGACAAGTTATTTCGACGCTTCGACTTTAGAAGAAGACTGCGCAGTGGCTGTCCGACGAACTCGCAGTGCGCTGTCAGTGGAGCGGCAGGTGCTGTGCGCGCTGCGCTTCTTCGCCTCCGGTGGGTTTCAAGGCGCCGTTGGAAATGAAGAAAACGTCGGCGCAGCCCAACCGACTGTGAACAAGCCTTTGCGGCGGGTAGCGGAGACGAATGTCAACGTTAGGTCACAGAAGGGGGGTCTTCGCTTTCCGAGGAGACCCGAGGAGAAGGCGGCGGCGAAGGAGGGCGTCCTTTGCCTAAACGTTCGCCGCGGCAGCATCTCCGGCGTCGTCGGGTGTGTCGATTGGGCACTCATCACTATCAAGGAGTCTGGGGGCAGTGCTGCGAACGAGCCGCAAGCGGTTCTACGCTGCGGACGTGATAGTGAGTATACCTCGGCCACTGTTTTTGACCGCATGAGTTCAGCTACAAGTGCGGGCCTCGGCAGCGAGAGTGAGTACGGGCTGTGCTTGTTTTTTCTCAGATCTGTGGCGCGAACATGTCCGTGGACTCGCGCTGACCCGGATCCTTCCGCGACGCGTTTGTCTGGCGGCATTCCGAGGCGGAGGAAGGCCTGCTGGACGACGGTGATTTTTTTTTCTGGGTAAGCAGTAAAATAGCCGTTTCATCCGTCGGGCGAACTCAGTCACATCTATTGAGCTCCAGCACTATGCATTTGGCCGGATCTGCTAAAGCTACAAGAATCAGTCTGGACAGTTACACAAATGCAGACACTTTACAGTATGATACAGTGTATTGCCACCCTTTCCTTTTGTTAAATATAATTGCAGCAGAAACACAGGCCACATATTACATTGTTGAAATGCATAGCCTTTCCTGTTGAAGAAACCAAAGCAAAATGCACCTGACAGTGCTTGTGTTTTGTAGGCAATCATAGCGCATCATTTATATGAATATCGTGGTAAAAGACTGACCTTACAGTAGTGCTCACTTATACATTGTTACGTTTCGCCTACGACGCGCGGTATAGCCGGCGCGGATGCAACGGACGCCGGGGCTTCGTTCAAAGTGGCGGTCATTTGGACCCGTTCATCGCTGCCGCAACGCCTCCCGCCAAGCGCGTCCAGGCAGGTTTCAATGCCACGTGTCGTCGTGTGTGCGTGTGTGTGTGTGTGCATGTTGGTGCTCACGCTTGTCAAAGCGCGGCAGCCGGGGAGAGGAGCTCCCCAACTGGGAGGCGAGGAGGTCTGACCGGCGCCGGCCCGGCGGACGCGTCACTTCACGTCTCAACATGTCCGTGCGTCGCCGTCTAGTGTGACTCATCCCGAGCGGTTCCTTCTTGCCCTCGACTCCGTGGGTATAAAAGCAGCTGCCCCGGACGCCAAAAGGAGACGTCGATTTCTTCCTGCGAGTAACGTGGTCGCCCTGACAGGCTGCTCTTTTGCGATGCCAGAATAAACAAGTTGTTCTGTTGCCAGTCGACTCATCCTTTGCCGGGACCTTGGGATGTTTCCAGCTGTGCCCCAGGCCGCCAGGCCAACGCTACCCTTGGGGTTTGCAACCCATTTGCAACAACATCTAAATCCTGCATGTATGTATGCTCTTGAATGTCATATTCAGCAAAGCCTGGATGTGGGCTACTTGGCATCAGTCTTCTACTGTATAGCAGAGTGTCCTGTAATGCTGTTGAGATCACTGAGAAAGGACATGCTTAGCTGCATCATTTTTTGTTATGCAGGAGACTATGTCTACCCACTGGAGCCATGGCTGCCTGCACCAGTTGCATGTCATCACAGACCTGACTCAGCAGAAGGCCTGTACAACACGCCACATGTTTTCACACAATTTGTGGCTGAGCGCTGTATTGGTGTGCCGAAGAGCTGCTTCCGTTGCTTTCAAGGGCACCGGATGCACCAGTGCCAGTGGAAGTGGACAGTGCGCATCATCACCGCACGTGCTGCACTTCACAGCCTCTGGATGTGCTCATATCAGCAGAGGGTGCAGGCGACACTGCCTCTGACCCAGATAACAACGGGCCACCTCTAAATGGTGGCTGCCTCGTACAGACAGGATCCCTCCTCACCTGCCTCCTGAGAAGAGCATGCGGTGCTGTACTTTTGGCCTCTCTAGAAGACCCGTCTCCAGAGGAAGGCGTACCGAGGGATGGTGCAGCGGCAGTTGCGATGGAAAATCTAGCGTCCAGAGACGACTCACCAAGCTGGCATAGAGAGTCATATAAGCCACTGTTCCCCTGTTGCCACTGTCATTTCCTTGTGTCATTGCACAACACACATCTGCAAATGTGTGAGCAACTGTGTGATGTGGTTGTGCCCTTGGCCAACCTGTGTGCAGCGATAAGCCAGCAGTGACAAACAAGTGCCCCCCACCGGCTGCCACTTCATTATCAGTGTTTTTGCTAGTATATCTTCCAGTCCCTCAGCAGCGTGTTGCACAGTCTCTTCCTGAAGACGGAAAAGGTGTTGATGCAGCTCGCCCAATTTCTGAAAAGCATCATTTTGAACTCTCTTTTGTCAATGCTTATGTCAGCCCACCTGCCCCTTCTCTGCTGTCTCCTTCCAGCTTGGTGGAGTGCCTGTGGTCATTACCTGTGTGACGAACATGCATGAACCAAACGTGTTGTGCTGGAATAAGGCATGAAATATTTTTGATGCTTGTTGGAATCAAAAATCTGTTTTTTATTGCATCATACATTCAGTAAGCGCGTTTGTTTTTTTAGGCACAGCATTTGACACGAGTGTTTCTATTGCAGAAAAGGCAGTGTACATACGATGCAGCGATGGCGTAGAGGTAGAACATCCGCCTCGCGTGCAAGAGGACCGGGGTTCAAATCCTGGTGCCGTGCAATTCTCCACCGGGTTTAAAAAAGAAAAAAAAATCCGCGTGTCGATGGAATTGCATAACCAGGCCTGGAGTGCGGCCTTATCTCGGTGACCAGAACCGACAACGCACTCTCTCACCAGAGCAGGATTTGGCCACCCTGGTGTAGTACTTGGCCACAACCTTCTATGATCAAACCAATTAACCCTCGGCCCTCAGTCCCCAGCGGCTGCAGAGCAACTGACCACGGCGGCGGTCAGACCTGTGACGCAGCGGAGGGTGCTAAGAATCTCTGGCTCCGGACAGGCCGCCATTGGAATCTGAACCTGGCAACGTTTAACGCTAGAACTTTAGCTAGTGAGGCTAGCCTAGCAGTGCTGTTCGAGGAACTAGCGGGAATTAAATGGGATGTGATAGGGCTTAGCGAAGTTAGGAGGACAGGTGAGGCGTATACAGTACTAAAGGACGGACACATACTGTGCTATCGCGGGTTAGAGGGCAGAAGAGAACTAGGTGTGGGTTTCCTCATTAATAAGGATATAGCTGGCAACGTAGAGGAGCTCTACAGTATTAACGAGAGGGTAGCAGCTATAGTAATTAGGCTGAATAGGAGGTACAAGCTGAAAGTGGTGCAGGCCTACGCACCCACATCCAGCCATGATGACCAGACCGTTGAAAGCTTCTATGAGGACGTAGAATCAGCAATGAATAGAGTAAAATCGCAGTACACTGTACTGATGGGCGACTTCAATGCGAAGGTGGGCAAGAAGCAGGCTGACGACCATGCGGTAGGTGACTATGGGATAGGCTCTAGAAATAGCAGGGGAGAGTTATTAGTCGAATTCGCGGATAGAAATAATTTACGGATCATGAACACCTTCTTCCGCAAACGAGAAAACAGGAAGTGGACCTGGAAGAGCCCCAATGGTGAGATTAAAAATGAAATAGACTTCATACTATGTGCTAAACCTGGCATCATTCAGGATGTGGCCGTCCTCGGAAGGGTGCGTTGCAGCGACCATAGAATGGTAAGGTCTAGAATTAGCCTAGACTTGAAGAGGGAACGGAAGAAGCTAGCGAAGAAGAAGACCATTAACGAGTTAGCCGTAAGAGGGAAAGCACAGGAGTTTAGGATAGCGCTGCAAAACAGATACTCGGCTTTAACTGAGGAAGATGATCTTGATGTTCATTCAATGCACGATAACCTGACATCAATAATTACGGAGTGCGCAGTAGAAGTAGACGGTAGGACACTTCGAAAAGATACCGGGAAGCTATCTCAGGTGACGAAAGATCTGATTAAGAAGCGCCAAAACATGAAGGAATCTAACACTACCGATAGAATCGAACTAACGGAGCTATCAAAGTTAATAAATAAGCGCAAGGTAGCCGACATAAGGAAGTTTAATATGGAGAGAATCGAGCATTTTCTAAAGAACGGAGGTAGCCTAAAAACAGTGAAGAGGAAACTAGGCATAGGTAAAAACCAGATGTATGCATTAAGAGACAAGCAGGGCAATGTCATTAGCAATATGAATAAGATAGCTAGCGTAGCCGAAGAGTTCTACACAGGCCTGTACAGTAGCCAATGTAATCAGAACGCTAATGAGAAAGACAGCAGTGCACAGCAATGCGCCATCCCGCCAGTAACGAAAGATGAAGTAAAGAAAGCCTTAGAAGCAATGAAAAGGGGAAAAGCAGCTGGGGAGGATCAGGTAACAGCAGATCTGTTGAAGGATGGAGGGGACATCGTGCTAGAAAAACTAGCCACCCTGTATACGCAATGCCTTATGACCTCGACTGTACCAGAAGCTTGGAAGAATGCAAACATTATCTTAATTCATAAGAAGGGAGACGCCAAGGACTTGAAAAATTACAGGCCGATCAGCTTACTATCCGTTGCCTACAAAGTATTTACTAAGGTAATCGCTAATAGAGTCAGGGCAACATTAGACTTTAATCAACCAAATGATCAGGCAGGCTTTCGTAAAGGATATTCTACAATAGATCATATTCACACCATCAATCAGGTGATAGAGAAATGCGCAGAATATAACCAACCTCTATATATAGCTTTCATTGATTACGAGAAAGCATTCGACTCAGTGGAAACCTCAGCAGTCATACAGGCATTGCGTAATCAGGGGGTAGAAGAGCCTTATGTCAAAATACTGGAAGATATATATAGCAACTGCACAGCTACTATAGTCCTCCATAAAGTCAGCAATAAAATTCCAATAAGGAAGGGCGTCAGGCAAGGAGACACGATCTCGCCAATGCTGTTCACCGCATGTTTGCAGGAGGTATTTCGAGGCCTGAATTGGGAACAGTTGGGAATAAGAATAAATGGAGAATACCTAAATAATCTGAGATTTGCTGATGACATTGCCTTGCTGAGTCACTCAGGAGGTGAACTGCAAATCATGATCAACGAGTTAGACAGGCAGAGCAGATCGATGGGTCTAAAAATTAACATGCAGAAAACCAAGGTAATGTTCAACAGCCTAGCAAGGGAACAACAGTTCACAATTGGCAGCGAGAGCCTAGAAATTGTGCCGGAATACGTCTACTTAGGGCAGGTAGTGACAGCTGATCCGGATCATGAGAGGGAGATAACTAGAAGGATAAGAATGGGGTGGAGCGCATATGGCAAATTCTCGCAGATCATGAGTGGCAGTTTACCAATTTCCCTCAAGAGGAAAGTGTACAACAGCATAATCTTACCGGTACTCACCTACGGGGCAGAAACGTGGAGGCTAACGAAAAGAGTTCAGCTTAAGGTAAGGACAACGCAGCGAGCCATGGAAAGAAAAATGATAGGTGTAACGTTAAGAGATCGGAAGCGGGCAGAGTGGGTGAGGGAACAAACACGGGTTAATGACATCCTAGTCGAAATCAAGAGAAAGAAATGGGCTTGGGCAGGGCATGTAATGCGAAGGCAAGATAACCGCTGGTCCTTAAGGGTAACGGAGTGGGTTCCAAGAGAAAGTAAGCGTAGCAGGGGGCGGCAGAAAGTTAGATGGGCGGATGAG
This sequence comes from Amblyomma americanum, assembly GCF_052857255.1. Taxonomy (NCBI): domain Eukaryota; kingdom Metazoa; phylum Arthropoda; class Arachnida; order Ixodida; family Ixodidae; genus Amblyomma; species Amblyomma americanum. Next base: position 59,459,715 of record NC_135505.1, on the reverse strand, counting down.
ATTAAGAAGTTTGCAGGCAAAGGGTGGATGCAGCTGGCAAAGGATAGGGTTAATTGGAGAGACATGGGAGAGGCCTTTGCCCTGCAGTGGGTGTAGTAGGGCTGATGATGATGATGATGATGACATACAAGCATACTTTACCTTGATGTACAATTAACGTATGGTATTTCTGAGTGCAGTTAAGAAAAAAAATCTGAAAAATTGAGTTCAAAGTGCATGTTTTCTTTCATACAGAGGCTATCTGTACAATAAATATGGCATAGCACAGTGTACATAATGCATTTTCCGGACTACAAAACATTTTGGCACATATAAGTAGTGTAAACACCAAAGCTAAGCTTTTAGCTTAATGATGTGTGGCTAGGGGTTTCACTCTGTGCTAAAAGCTGTACCTACTGCAAGGAGACCGCTGTACAACAATGCATAATAAAGATTGTAAGGTGCAATGGCTACAATGACTGCTGAATTACTAGAACATCTTCACTGATAGACAAAGATGTGTTAACATCACAGACACATCATCAAGGAGATGGTGTGTGATTAGAGGTTAGTTTACAATCACAAATCATGCAACACCGTTACTGGAAATGCTCTACAGCTCTAAAAATATACAGGCAGCTCCATTATGGGAAATTTTGAGCACTCGGTTATTGCCCCATAACTGACACCTAGCTTGGTTTGTATAACACAGGGCTATCAAGTCTTGTCCATGATGACATGAGACGGTGACAATGCCGAATGGCCGGACAAGCTCCTTATGCTATCACATAATATGTGTGATAAGTGCAACTGCTTTCAAGGTACTTTTCGCCTAGGTATTTAATGTCCTAGTCATTTTCAACTGGCTGTTCCCTTTCAAACTGGAGTGGCCTGTATACAGGGTGCCTCAGATATGATGGAACATAATTTAAAAAAAAAAAACAAGTGGTCTTCCGACCTGAAAGGAAGTGCATGTTAGAACCTATGCAAAGTATTTAAAGCCCTTCAAACGCTGCCCTCACCAAACCCAGTTATACCAACATCACTCCGCCTGCTGAGCAAAATACAATATTACATATCACTGCCCTGTCCTACCTACCTCACTGCCCTGCATCATATGCAATTCAAGCGCTGTGTACCAGCAAACATGAACAAACTTGCTCAACTTTCTGCCCAGTTGCAATTAGCGTCAATAAAAGCAAACTACTTCTTTCCTAGTTGACCCTGGATCTACTACAAGATCAGCAAATAACGTTAATGGAACAAGCTCGTTCTCTCCTCGGTGACAATAGCAAATTTATCAAATCAAGTGCTCCCTTTCTCTCTAAACAATGTGGAGCATAAACTTCACAATTTCTGCTTCTTGCAGAGGAAAAAAAAGAAACTACGGCAACAACTGAACATAAACCGAACGGAGCTACAAAAATACAAACGGAACATCAAGTGCTTAGCCCTATGTGGGCGGCAACACTTGGTTACGAGGCAGAAGAGTGCTGCCACAGAGGCAGGTCGTGTCGGCTCTCATTTCCCGCACCGAGATTGCAAGCAATCAGCAGCTGCACCTGTCTGCTCCCGTCTGTCGGCAGTTGCTTCTATGTGATGATTCATGGTTTTCTGGTATTTGCTAAAGAAAATAAACAGAACCACACGTCACTCGGTGATCGATAGGCGCCGACCGAGAACGCTGACTAAAGTTGTCTTCGTCGATTTTCGAGCCGAGCGCTGCTTGTAAGTTGATCTCGGCAGGCCCGTAGCATTCATTGCCTTCAATCAGATTTTTCTGCGCTCTTAAGACATCCGCAAAGTACGTTGATTTTAGACGACACGCGAAAAAACAGGAACTAGCCATGGAGTCAGCTGTTTACTTGCAGGCCGCCATGTTCACGTTATGCCACTGCCAGCGCGCCCTCATGGCAAGAGAAGTTAACCTGCAGCAAATTTAATTGCAAAACTGAGAATGCTTCTAATTTTTCCTCGTGTTGTTGAAATTGCAACACAGTTTACTATCAAAATAAAACATTACTTGTTTTCTTCATTGCGTTTTTGTTCATTTTCAGACTAACATGTTCACGCTATACCGCTGACAGCACACCTTCGCGGCAAAAAAAGTGACTGAACAGCAAACTTAATTGCAAAAATGAAAACACTGCTTCTTTTGCTTGGTGCTGTTGGGTTTGAAATACAGTTTATTAGCAAAATAAAACATTACTCGTTTTTATTCACTGCGTCTTTACTGCAAAACATTAGTCTACGGTCCCATGTCGTGCGAATAGTGGTGTTGGGGCGGAGCTCACCGCAACCTTGCTCCGCATTGGCCGATTCGGCGGTCGGCATTACTCGGTGTCGTCATTTTGACTTCACGATCTCAAAATTGAGACAGTTTTTTGAGAGCGATCCGTAATCGCGCCCCTGGTACTGCACTCTGGAGGAGCTGCGAGCTCTTCGCGCGAAGAATTGCTTGTATTTTTAGTTACCCGGAAGTTTCGCATGAACACTTGTTTGATTTTAAGCACTGATGTTTTGTACATAGTAACGCATTTAAAACAAATTCTAGATATTTCATTCTCTTTTTTTCATAAAGAACATTTAATAATTTTCGACATTTTCTCGCCGTTCTTTCAAATTTTATCGCCGAAGATTGTCTTCAGCGTAAGAAATGCATATCCTATTCTTTACAATTTAGATCTCATAACTCGTGACATGTCCACTGAAAGACTGAAGGCCGACACGAATGAGGCTTTCTGAGCTCAGGAAAAGTGGCGAAGTGGGATCATGTGACATAAAAAGCACTGGAAAGGATTTAAATTTCTTGTCCATTTTTTCAAGTCTGTAGCTGAACTATAAAGCCGTACTGGAATAACCTGAATGCTTTTTGTCGCAATTAAGTATTGGTCTTAGCATGTGAAAACTTTAAAAACGATTGCACTTCTGGTACCTTGGGCCAGGACAATAGATGAATCTGGATCAATACGCGACACTGTGTCATGCTGTAGGGCCTCAACTAATTGCCCTGCTAAGGGTAATTGAATTATTGCTTGAATCAAGGTTGCGCCAGTGTTTTATCGCCATCCATGATGTTTTAAGGTTCAAAATGAGTGTACCGATTGCTAAGGAGCGCAAAGAAAACATCATGAAAGCATTTGAAAGAATCAAGCAACGCATGTTCCATCATGCATATGGACTCCCGAAACAGATCCACGAAAGGTATCTTTAAAAAGTACGGCGATATGTGGAGAAGAAAGTGGTGAAACACTCTTTAAATACCAAACGCCTCAAGTTATAAGGAGCTTTGAACGTGAATTCTTGAATGTTATCCAGTTTATTAGAAAGTGTCTCTCTCTACATTTATAAAAGAATTTAAAATTGTAGTAAATATCAACAATAGCACAGCTAATAGGGAATTAGGATTAACTGCACTCGCTAAGCAATTATTTTCTTTGGTTAACGTTAGGAACGTGAAGTAACAGAAAGTGAAACAGGTACAAATTCTAGCGCCCAATTTTTTTCAGTAAAGAATTGTAAGGAAGCTAGTTCCATCTCATTTTTAATTACTATCGCCTTCTGCACATGACATTACAGAAACCTAAGCGTCCTCTCTCGTTGGTTCGAAGAAAGGACCATAAGTATTGTTACGCCGCGCTGCAGTGCTTGCAGGCGAAGACGAGGTGCTCGATGGGCATCAGGACTGAGCTTTGGGGCCCGCCTTACACTAACCGCTGCTTGAAGTCTCCGATCCGCGCTATAGCCCTACAAATAAATTCTTTCGAATTCTCGCAACTTCGTGTCACTTGTTGGAGGTTTGGAATACCTGAGAGGTTTCCATGCGTTACCTGGATGATGTTATAATTTTCGAAAAACCTACCCAAAGCGTAAAGAATGGCTTGGTATTAGATGGCCGTTCAGAGCGCAGAGCTTGACAGGCCTTGAAGTGCAAGAAAGGTCATTTTGCAGGAGGGCAAACCTTTGACCTCATATTTCATGGTGGCTAGGGGCATGCGGCACGACCGACAGAAGGTGTCTGCCATGCGTGAGCTCCTGCAAACATGCCCTCTGAGACACCTTAGGAGCTTTTCGGACCTATGCTCCTGCTTCTAGCGCTTCATTCCAGGCTTTGGCCAACTCGATCATCACTTGACTTACCACCATCATAGACGCCCCGTATGTATGATCGTTTGGACGTGATTGTGCCTTGCAGAAGTTGCACTTTTTGCGAACTGCTAATTATGTTCTGCGCCACATCGATTGGGCGGGCCCCGACTGGCGTCCGCACAAACTGGAGCGGCATGGGCGGTGGGGTGGCTCTCATTTTGGTTTGCAACGACCCCCAGCTTGTGTTCGCATGCGCAAACCGCATTTTGACGAAAGCGGAAGGACATTCACCGTGAGGGAAGCAGAGTGTCCCACTGACGTTTTTGCTGGGCGATAAGTTCGACCATATCAGGCGTGCTGTTAAGAAAGCTAAACGTCTGTTTTCGATCGTCCCTGCCAGTCTTCGTGAAGTCGTCCTATATGGCATGCATGACAATATTGCATCCGGTCACCAAAGATTTTCTTGTATATTTCATAAAATACGTAAAAGTTTTTACTGGCCGGGTTTTCTATAAGGCAGTTCATTAGAACGTTGTAGGTTGTGTCCAGCGTAACATTATAAGGGTTGCACAGCCTATCCCACCGGCCTCATGCTACCAGTCCGACCACCATAATGCCCTTTTGTTGAGATCCAAGTTAAGCTGCTTGGTCCGCTTCCCAAGTGTTCCACAGGTGAAATCTCGATTCTGTGTGCGCTAATCACTTGATAGGATACATGGAGGCTACTGCTCAGGCGTCCGCCAAAGCATTAAACGTCTTGCCCTTTTCACTGCACTTGGCCATCCTTCTCTACGGTGCTTTTAGAGTCGACGTCAGTGAACTTGGCGGCCAGTAAAGCTGCCGAAATAGTGGTAGAGCTCCTTAGGTTCTGCCTGTGTAATTATCGCCATTCGGCCCTCAAAGAATGTTTTTTTTTCTTTTTCCAAAACGGCGATGTTCTAACAAAACTAGAAATTGAGTTCCTAAGAAAAAAATGTGGGGTACACCTAATAACCATTTGGTGGACATGATACCCATTTGCCAAAAGTAACCGAGCGACAGGTATGTGCTTCTGAACCATTTAACGGAGCCTTTACAGCAAGCTTAATACCGAAAGCTGTAAGAATGTCAGGACAAGGTTTGGGTTTACTTTATAAAGATTCAGAGCTTAAAGGCTGCCAAAAGAGCGTGGCTATGCGGCTAAAACACAGCACCAATGCCCGGTTACTTTTGGCAAAGAGAGTACGTGACTCTGGGCAGTCACAAATTAAGCAAGCAGGAGCTGGCAAAGGTCGTAGCATGACTTTGTGTTAAACCATACTCAATTCGATGCATTTTCAACAGATGTAGGAAAGCAACATTTTTAAAATATCATAAATCTAGTTCTCTTCTTTTGCTTAATATATGCTTAGATCAGATAATGGTTAGAACATGTATGTGAAGGAAGCGAGCAGTCACCGAATCCAAGTAGCATAGGGGAATGTTGTATCATTTGTTTTGTAATTTGCTTGCGTTATCATTTGTAAGGTGATAGTGTATTAGTTTGTAGTTGAAAGACTACTGATTCTAAAGCGGATGAAAAAGCGACCACAATGCGTGGATGCGATCCGAATCCACGACCTCCGCATTTCGCGTCCGATGCTCTGCCAACTCACAGAAAAATCAACTATGCCGCCGGTGAGATCCGAACCCACGACCTCCGAATATCGCGTCCGGTGCTCTACCAACTGAACTTTTTTTTGATAGCGTTGTTTATTGCCTCTGGGCATAAGGGGTGTTAGCAAGAAAGGAGAAAAAAAAGTAATGAAAAGAGTGGGTGGGTGTTAAATAAAGCACGAAAGATGTGCCGATCTAATGAAGGCGAGAAGGGAGCGGTGATGTGGCCCCTGCGTCCAATCAATGTATGAGGACGGGTTGTCTGGGTGGAGACCCGCTGCTGCCAGGTGGCGAATTCTAGTTGGCGTCAGTGCCGGGCAATCCCACAACAAGTGGTGAATGTCAGCCTCAATGTCTTGTGAGTTGCAGACTGGACATCCTGGGCGGTTATACAAGTGGCGAAATTGAGGCCACTTCCGAGTAACGGCAGGAGTGAGGGCAACTCCGACCCGGATCCTCCGGAGCACAACCTCCTCTGCACGGGTAAGACCGCGGGGGGGGGGGGGGGGGGGGGGGGGGTTATCGTACACGGAGGAACGAGAGCACGTGTGCGGCGCCGGAGGTGTTCCTTTCTTGTGAGTAGGAGGATAGCATGATCCATAGTGAGGAATTGAGACATTGACGTGGGTAGGGTTGGCAAGCGGGTTGCAGAATCTGCAGATCTTTGTGAATTGAGTAGGTCACCTGGGACCCACTCAATTCGAATGGCTTGCGGGTTGCGAGCCGCCAGGCGATGTATATTCTGGCACATTTCTGGGCTGCGGCTGACGAGTCGGAGTAGACGAATTGCTTGAAAGGCGTCAGTACGGATGATAATGTGAGCTGTAGGGAGCAAAGTAACTGCGACTACAGAGCGAAGCGCATCTTGTATAGCAAGCAGCTCAGCACAGTAGGAAGTAGGGGGTTCCTCGAATTGAAACCTGGCCGTCTTGTTAAGTGCAGGCTGGCAGGGACAGTGAAGCGCTGTCGTCGTTACACAGCCCTGGATACTGGCATCAACATATATAATAATTGAGCCGTGGGGTAGGTGGCTGTCTTGTTTCGCGATTCGCTCGCGAAGGGACGATGCCGCATAAGGTGAGGTTAGGCGACGTAGATCGGTAGGTTTGTTGTCGGTCAACTGCACAAAGTCCCATGGAGGAAGAACTGACGGTGGCGGCGGCAGTATGGTGTGTGATGAAGCAAAGGTCCGGAGTGCTCGCGGTGAATGCAAAAGGGTGGCCTTAAGGCTACGAGCATCACGGCGCTGCTGCACAAGCTCATCAAGGGTTAACATTAACATGCTGAGCATTCTCTTGAAGTGCCACGATCGTCGTGATGCGTGGAAGGCAAGTAATAACTCTCATTGCCTCTCGATTGGCAGCCGGAGACCAACGGTTCCCGACCATCGCGGAGACGCAGCGACAGGAAGAGGAGGGTAAAACAGGGGTCCTACAAGGGTGCCGCCCCAAAAAACCGCAAGAAAACTCAGGGCTCTTCTCCGAGATGGCCGGTGCAAGATCAACCGTGACCCAACGCAGGGCTCTACTGCCAACACCAACGCAGCCACCACATCGCAAATTGGAGAGTAAAGTTGTTCCTGCTATCCCGAAGTCGCCCAGGGACACCACACGAGACAGTACCGCCGAGAGATCCACCTCAGCAACAAGCTTATCCGCTGGAACCCACCGACAACAACCACCATCTAAGGCCAACCATGTACATACCCCCACCACTCCCAGCACAACACCGAAATCCGGAGCGAGCGGCGCCAGTACTCCAGCAAGCCCAGGCGGAGCATCAGGCCATTCTAGTGCAGCGCAGCGTCAACTGGCTTCCACGGTGGAGGGCCAGGTTGATACGATATCCAGCCGGAAAGAAGAGCTTCCCAGCACCCCTCTATCACGCTACGATCTTCGAAAGCGCTGCGGTTCGGCACAACGGGTTCGTCAACAGTGACATTCAGGCCGCGTGAGTACGCCGACTCTCTCTCACTCATCCTACCGACAGCCTTCCTCAAATAACTCTAAATTTTTAAAATTAAGAAAAATTGTGGATAAACGAATTAGGCATGAACTACATATTCATAGCCTAAAGGCCTATCTTGAATCAAAAATCGTACCAAAAGGTTTACAAGTGTCGCTAACACCATCAATGGGTGACCTGTGTGAAGAGGAGAAGGCTAATTGGAATCGTATACTACAATCTGCCTATTTAAATTTGCTTGTAGTTACCATTGGCCACTTTGAGAAGGCGTTGGTGGCTCTGAGAATGGAAGAGAGTCGTGCTCATCAACAAATTACCCTTACCGCGCTGGAGGCCACAGAGCTTATGTTCTTTGAAGAAAAGAGAGCGACTGAGGTACGCAAGACCAAACACAAAAAATTTATTCGAGACGGGGTTCCAGAACACGTGTGGTCAAAATCAATAACAAGCGAAAAAGAATCAAGAACGGAGGCAGCTACAAATATTAACCCCACTATTATAATAAACTCCAACAACAAATCCAGTAGAACGACACAAACGTCAACAGTTCAAGAAACACGCGTACAACGATCTGAAATGACAGCACCTACTAATAATAATCTTGCGGTTCCAAGCGCCGACTTTGCTTTCCAGCACAATATTATTAATCTATCAACCAGGGCCTTAACGACAGAGGAAATATCCGTCCTTTCTCGAGGCCTTACATTCTGCCCTACCACCGGTAAATACAGCGAATTCTCGGTGTTAAAAGATTTGGACAACTTTGCACGAATGTTGCGACTCCGGGAATACTTCTTCGATCGGGCGCGGGTTACCGCGGATAGCAGAGAACTCGTCGTTACTAACCACCATTGGACTCCTAGTATAGGAAGGGACAAACACTTGGACATGTACATTAACGCCGTCCAGAAAGACATTATTTACGCCTACAAGAACCACACTCCAGGGAGGCAGAACTTGTCTAAAAACGAACGGGATGCATTGAAGGCTCTGAGCAGAAGGACAGATATAATCATAAAACCAGCGGATAAGGGAGGTGGTATAGTTGTCATGGACAGTGAAAAATACATTGAAGAAGGCTTGAGACAACTCTCTAACATTAGTTTCTATCAACGTCTTGAAGCAGACCCAACTGCGCAATACCAACATTTTGTAGCGGAGACCCTGGGTCAACTTGCGAAGAATGGGGACATATCCCTACGGTTATCTAAAGCCCTCACCGCACCACACCCGTCGCCGGGCCGATTCTACATGTTACCGAAAATCCACAAAAAGAATAATCCTGGCCGCCCTATAGTATCTGGCATTGGCACGATTACAGAACCAATTTCCAGTTACATTGACACACTAATTAGACATATTCCAACAACACACGCATCATACATACGCGACACAAACCATTTCCTTCGCGCAATAGCAGGTCTCAAACTCCCGGAAGGAGCCTTCCTGGCAACACTAGATGTAGTCTCTCTCTACACAAACATTCCTCATTCCGATGGCATTAAATCTCTGATCGAAGCGTATGAACAAAACAGAAAGGAGGAAACCCCTACCCCACGTGTTTTAGAAATACTGGCAAAAATCGTACTCGAATATAACAACTTCGAATTTAACAATGAACACTATTTGCAAATTAATGGCACAGCCATGGGTACAAGGATGGCACCAACCTACGCCAATATCTTCATGCATAGTATTGAATCCAAATTTCTGAAAGATTGCCCCATTAAGCCCACCCTATACAAACGCTACTTGGATGACATCTTTTTAATATGGACTGACACAGAGCAAGAACTCGTACGTTTTATTGAAAACTTCAACCTCGTCCACCCCAACATATCTTTCACTTACACGTACTCCAACACCAAAATTAACTTTCTAGATGTTGAGATTTCGGTAAACAAAGGCTCACTTACCACCGGTGTATATAGAAAACCGACGGACCGCCAACAATACCTACACTTCCAAAGCTGCCATCCTCGTCACTCTAAAACAAGCATCCCATACTCTCAGGCACATCGATTTAAAAGATTATGTTCCCAAGACGAGGACTTCGTAAAAAATTCCAAACGCATGCGAGAAGTCCTCATTAAGCAACGATACCCCCCCGCCATTGTCGACGATGCCATTGAAAAGGCATCTAAACTCAACCGAGAGCAAATACTGGAGGGATGTCGCTACAACGACGAAACAGACCACCGGGCCAATCTCGTACTTACCTTCACCAGTAACCCGCCTAACGTAAACAAAATCCTCAGAAAACATTTCAACATCCTCGAACAAAGCGAGCGCCTCACCAAAATTTTCACTGCTCCCCCTCACGTGATCTACAGACGACCAAAAAACATTAAAAATATTCTTGTACACTCAAAAACAAATAACCAGCCGGTTTTGGGGTGCCGGCCCTGTGGAAAAAGTAGATGCCAGGTCTGCAAACACATACAAACATCAAGCTGTGCAGTAAGCACAGCTTCAGGCTTCAAATGGGAAATTAATGGCAACTTTGATTGTGATTCCTGCAACGTAATATACCTCCTAGAATGCAGTGTGTGCAGTATGCAGTACATTGGACAGACCGTCAACCCTCTACGAATTCGCTTTAATAACCACCGCGCGCATATCTTATCCCTACCCAACCTTCCCTTGTCAAAACACATTAATGAGCGAAACCACCCATTTGATGCAATTAAGTTAACAGTCCTACAGGGTGGGTTCCACAACACCCGGGAAAGAGAACAACGCGAGTCGTACTTCATTTACAAATTTGAAACAATTCCTCACGGCATTAATGAAAGTCCAGGTGTATTGTCCTCCATCCGCCCCTTGCAGGGCCGTTGCTGACATTACGAGAGCCAGCTTGACATACCTCGGTCGTTTCTTGCCAGCGACATCTTTTTCAAGCTCACACAAATTTCTTCATTCCCTACCCCATCCTGCCCCTATCTTCCCAGTTCGATTACCTTGACGACGGGGTGCAATTGAAGAACCCTTGCCTAATTGCTCACGCCATTCACATTTACCTCCCACACCACACTTGGCCGAACTCGGATGTTTTTCCACTTTTTTCTTTTGTGGGTGTTTTCAGGCACAGTGCACGTGTGTGTAGTTAAGCTCACGGCGCCCTGATTCTACCTTGACTCGGGCTGCGGAAATGGTTCCAGATGACGGAAGTCTCCTGTCCTGTCTGCATTTCATTCTGTTTATTTGTTTACTTTTTCTGGCCAGGTCACGCGAGTGCAAGCATCTCCAATTTATATATGTTGGACAATTCCGCCACCGTCTGTTTCTGTACACCTTACTCGCTTAAATGCTCCCGCCATTGTCATTTAGCCGCCACACGACACTGGCATGAGCTCGGATGTTTTACTGCTGTGTGTCTGGGTGTTTTCATGCACAGTGCACGTGTGTTTAGTTAAGCTCACGGCGCCGCTGATTCGGCCTTGGCTCTGGCTGCCGGAGTGGTTCAAGATGACGGAAGCTCCGACCCTGTCTGCATTTTATTCTGTTTATTTGTTTACTCTTTGTGTACGGGGCACGCGAGTGCACGCGTCTTTAACTTTTGTGTGTAGGGCGATCCCGCCACCGTCTGCTCCTGTCCACCTTACACGCCGCCGCTCTGTTGCCTTGATGGGTAGCCATTATCCCCTCCCGCTCCGTGTTTTCCTTTTTTTTTGTTTCCCTCGTCCGGGGTCGGCTCCCCGCGGCTTCGGGGTGGGCGGCGGGGTACAACACGTTTTTCTTTTTTATTTGTTCCCCCTTTTTTCCCTTTCTATCTGTATATTTTCTAGTATTCTTTGCCACCGTTTGTTTCTTTTGTTCATGTGTCGTACATGTGTGCCAGTGCCAACTCCTTAAGAAGAGGAAGAAGACCCCTGTAACTTCAGTCTTGAGAAAGGACAGGCTCTGTCCGAAACGTCGACTCAAAATAAATCTATGGCTAAATGAAGCGTTTTCAACTTTGAATTATATATATATATATATATATATATATATATATATATATATATATATATATATATATATATATATATATATATATATATATATATATATATATGTGTGTGTGTGTGTGTGTGTGTGTGTGTGTGTGTGTGTGTGTGTGTGTGTGTGTGTGTGTGTGTGTGTTAGATGACGTTCCACGACACGCTCGCGGTATTACAGGACGTGCTACGTCCGCCGCTATGGTCGAGGGTGGCGCTGGTGAACACTGTCAAGGTTCGCGTACACCAAATAAACTTAAATACCCACGAGAGCAGCAGATTGGACAGCCGTCGCCGTAGCTCAGTTGGTAAGAGCACCGGACGCGATATTCGGAGGTCGTGGGTTCGGGTCCCACCGGCGGCATGGTTGTTTTTTCTGCTGCTTTATAAGTAGTTTTCTTTAAGCGATTTATTATTTCAAGTAATATTATCCCACTGATAAGCACAACACATTAAAAAAAATAATAGTAACGTTCCCCTATGCACCTTGGTTTCGGTGACTGTTGGCTCCCTTTATAAGTTTGTCAAACGGGCCCCTCAATTACTTTACCTTGTCTGCTATATATATATACCAGGTGTTTCAGGGAAGGTGATAACTCATATTTAAAAAAAGGGTTTTTGATGTAAGCAGAAGCGTTTCCTGGCATAGTAGTGCCAGCGTTAGCGGGTGTAAATAAAGAGGCGAATCATCATAACTAGCTAAGTGATTAAATAATTTTTTAGTTAGCTTTTTAACTAGTGCGAATAGCACCTGATTGCAACTAGATATTTGTAGCCAGCAGTTAAAATATATATAACTATAATTGGTTTGGGGGGGAAAGGAAATGGCGCAGTATGTGTCTCATATATCGTTGGACACCTGAACCGCGCCGTAAGGGAAGGGATAAATGAGGGAGTGAAAGAAGAAAGGAAGAAGGAAGTGCCGTAGCGGAGGGGTCCGGAATAATTTCCACCACCTGGGGATCTTAACGTGCACTGACATCGCACAGCACACGGGCGCCTTAGCGTTTTCCCTCCATAAAAACGCAGCCGCCGCGGTCGGGTTCGAACACGGGAACTCCGGATCAGTAGTCGAGCGCCCTAACCACTGAGCCACCGCAGCCATATCAGTTTTTAGAATTTCGAAAACACCATTACTCCCGCGGCCATTTCACGTCAAAATTTTGCTACATCGCGCGAAAATACATGCACTTTTGAAAAGTATGCAGGCAAAGCAACCCCTCCAGTTTTTGTAACTAGTCGAAACAGTCAACAAAAACAAGACGAAAGAAAAAAATTTCTGTGGTGTGCAAGAAGGCTGTCACCAATATGCAACTGCTTTCGCTCGCCTGTCTCTATTAATCTGTTTCCTAACCCTTGGCTCAAGTTAGCTGGGAAACCTTGTATATATTGTGTAAGAGGTGTATTTGGTGACGCTGAGGACGACGGAAACAGCGGTGAAGCAGTGGTGGTCAAGTTGAACAGGGTCTCGCTCTAAGCGGTAGCAGTGCGGATAGGCTAATGCCCATCTTCTTCTTCAAAGCCGAGCAATTCCTTAGTAGTGCGTTTGTGAAAATCATTCACAACACGAAAGTTGCCGGTGTCGGACGGACACCCTCTTTTGACACAATGTGGCTAAAATGGTTAATTCGCGAGCATCAAAGTGGCACTTTTTCAAGTGGAGCTGCAGATCGACATCGGTACGGCACGTCAAGACGTTCTTGAGGCAGGGCCGAGGAGTCTCGAAGCCAGACGAAAAGACCACGACGTCGTCCACATAGTACAGACATGACTTTCATTTCAGGCCACGCAAAATAGTGTCCATCATGCGCTCGAATATATACGAAGCATTACAGAGGCCGAAAAACACGATGCTAAATTAATATAGGCGGTCTTGGGTCAAAAATGTGGTTTTTGGGCGGTCTTCGCTGGCTATTGAGACATGCCAGTACCCAGAGCACCAATCGAAAGGAGAGAAGAGCTCTGCTTCTTGGAGGCAGTCTAGAGCGTCATCAATACGTGAGACAAGAGTTAACGTTTTTCTTTGTTATATTATGCAAGCGGCGGTAATGAACGCAGAAACGAATAGAGCCTTCTTAACAAGTACCACGGCTAAGGACCATGGACTCTGAGAGGCATTAATCACGCCGTTCTGAAGCGTGGTCTCAACTTGTTCCTGAATAACATGGCGCTCAATGATGGAGACACTTTGTGGGCGCTGACGCAAAGGGGCATGGCCGCGGGTGTCGATATGATATGCGACAGTCGATGGCGCCTCAATGCAGGTTGATGGGGATCGACGTAGGAACGAAACTGATGAAGCAGCGCAAGAAGTTGAGTGCATTCAGATGCAGGAAGGGCTACGTAGATGGAGCGAAGGAAAACGTCGACGAAGTGTCGAGTGTGGGAACCAGCGGGCTGAGGGCGTTTACGACGAGAGACGGTTGATTATCATTCTCATCCCGATGGAGAATGAAATGAATGAGCTGCGCTGTTCCGAGATACTCACCGCGACGCACAGGGGAAGGATACGCAAACGTATTGGTCACAATGAATGCGTTAAGGCCAGCTGACAGGTTGAGTACGGCGTAAGGTAGGCGCAGTGATTTGCGGCGCATAAATATTGGCGTTGCCGTAAAAAGTGCGATTCCGTTGCGAAGGAACTCACTAGTGATGGACACAAGAACAGCAGAACACGCAAGCAGGTCAACGTCTTCTGCAACGATGGCTTTGTGAGAAGCAGCAGAAGGGGCCGCGGCTGACGAGGAGTCGCTTAGCGCAAAGAACTCTAGGTCGGCACGAGCAGAATTGATGACGGCGTTGTATTGCGACAGGAAGTCCTAACTCAAGATATTGTCATGGGAAAACGTTGGCAAAACTGTGTACAGAACGTCCTGTATAATGACCCGGGTAGTGCCCGTCGCTAAGTGCTCATTAAGCTTCGCGCTTTCCGTGTACAGCGAGAACCCAGGCAGAGGTGTTGTAACTTTTCGCAAGGAACGGCAAAATCTTGAGGCAATCGCGGAAATTGTTAGCACCGGTACCGACGAGCGCAAGAACCGAAACAGCCTCTACAACAACTGCGATAAGATTTTGGGGACAAAAATGAGGCCTTTTAAATTTCGCTGGCGGCGCGAGTCTCGCCTTAGCCAATGCGGCATATAGTTTATCCTGCAGAAGAGTGGGGCGCCGGCTCCTAAGAGAGGGGGAACTGCGACACAATGAAGGCGAACGTTGGTTGCAAAAAGTGGAGTGGTCGGGTGGAAGAGGACGAGTCGGGGCGGATCGTCTGTCGCTGAGCGTTGAGGCTGCGGAAGCCAGTAGCCGGCAACTCGGGGAGTTAGCGGAGATACGGCGCACAGCGGCGACAAAGCGCGCCCACATGAGCAGTAATCTCTAAAGATAACAGATGGGGCGATTGCCACCTGTACGCCAGGAATTTCCGATTGGTGGTAGCGGTCGGAAAAAAGGCCTCATCGCTTGAGAGACCTGAGGCACAGGTGCTTCAAGCGTAGCGTAGCACGAGCTATAGGTAGCTGTCCTCGGCAGTGCAATCGCTTCAGCGTAGGTCAATGGCGCAGCGAGAGGGGCGGGCTGAGGTGCTTGGTGCAGCCGGCAGAACAGGTAGAAGGGCTTCAGGCACACGTTCGGTGATGGCATAGCTAAGGCTGGACGCCATGTATAGAGACGGGCCGGAGTGGAGTGGTAGAACGGTGAGTTGACCAGAAACTACCTGGCGTACGAGGCCTTTGGGCAGTTGCGATAGCGCAGAGTGGTCAAAAGGAGCGGAGAAACTGGCAAGAGACTCAGCAGGTGTAGCAGGCTGAGGTGTCGCGAGTCTCAGCTCTTGCAGCTCGTCGTAGCTCTGGCAGAGACTGGCAACTTCTTAGACGGTGCGGAGATCCCGGAAGAGCAACATCTGAAGTCCGTGCTCATCGATACCCTTCAGGATACGATTTATTTTGCGAGCCTCGGACATGTCGGAGTTGACGCGTGAGCACAAGTTCACCACGTCTTCGATGTATCTCGTAAAGATACCTCCCGAATGCTGCGAATATTGGCACAAGTGTTGCTCGGCACGCTGCACGCTGAGAGATATTGCAGGGAATCCTTATTAAGCCCACAACAATGTCCGGAAACTGGGCGACAAAAATAGGTTTATAGTCAGGGGCCCGAAATGAATAATTCCAATCAAGAGCCAATGAGTAACTGCCAATGGCTGGCTTTTATTTTTGCTGGGAGGCGTCTGCAAAAAAGGAAATATGGTTAGGAATTTTATCCGGATACTCCTCAATAAGCCCGTTTAATACACTGGGAGGCACATTTTTAGCATTCCCTCAGAGGGTGTCATCAAAGCAGACTACAGTATCAGCGCGGTGATGGATAACTGGTACTACCGAATTTATTGAAACCGAAATTTTGACACCAAGAAATTAGTGAACACAACCTGAGGAAGCTTATACCTAGTCCAAAAAGTACGAAATAGAGATGAGTTCATTGTAAGTATGGGGTAGCTGATCCAGGAAAAGCCTCCTAAGACCTTAAAAACGTCCGCACAGTAAGAAGTTTAAACCGCGAATTTAGATCAGGTATTCGCGCCTTGAAGTACAGCACAGCATTCGCCACTGATTTAGGTGAAATTATCGCTGTGTACAATTTCCACTCCCTCTTTTTTAATTGGAACCGTAAATGTTGATCTGGCATTCTTTGACATTGTGCTTGCGCTCTTGCTTGACCGTACAAAGGCTGGCAGTACTGAAGAAATACAAACAATATAAATATATAACGTACAGTGACAGACATTCTCCATTCCCTCTGGTCTTCATCACCTATCTTTCGCAGAACATTAAGGAAGAAAAAATTGGTAGGCATGTTGTTGTGTTCCGAAGTTCTTCGTAAATAAAATGAAGTGTAAAATAAGTTCTACTGAATTTAACTTATTTAGGAGAAACATGGAGTCTTACAAGAAGACTAATCGACCCCAGCGAAAGCAATAATGAGCAGAGGGCGAACGTGACTACAGCCCTACATGGCTACAAGGGCAGTGAAAAGGAACAAGCAGATGAGGCACCACCCCGATACATTAATTTGGATAAAAAAAACGGCACAGTCAGACTCCGGAAGGCAGCAGAATCCGCAAATGGACACAGAGATAGCGATCATGGAGCTAACAAGTCTCGCTGCAACTCATTCACTGATTCACAGTCCAGATTTTTGCCGACTGAATGAAAACTCATTAACAAGTCAAAGAGAATATTTAATATATGTTCGGCAACAGAAAAATTGTGGTAGGGTGGTAGGTTTAAGGTAGGGAAACAAGTAGACGTGCGAAAGAATGTATTTCAGCCTGGTTGGCTCATCGTTTTTGGTTTTCTGGGTCGCCGGCATGTCTGGCGATGATATTAAACTAAGGTTGTGCTCTGATCGAGGTTAAGCTTATCTGGTCTGTTCGCGCCGTAGATGGAAGTTGAGGGAGATGACGATGTGCAATGCACAGCGCAAGTGTGTTTCAGTTTAACGCAAGGCATGATTGGCTGCGGCGATAGCATAGTGCCCTCGTGCAGTGGCTAGCGAAGCTTGTCCGTTCGCGGCCCCGCTGGTTCGATAACTAGTTGCGGCAATATTTATTTTATTCTCACATAGACAGCTTCTGTGCTACGTTTGGCCAAGGTCTGCTTCAAGGTCACCCTGCCATTGGCTAAAGCTGGTCCAACGTTCCCCGGAACTAAGATGAGCTTCCTCCTAATTTCTGCAGCTTGAGCTACGCTCCTTCCAAGTAACCCGAGCATACACAAATAATTCCGAGGCTTCGGAACAAGATTCCTGGTTGGGAACACGGTATGTAGCATTTTCGCACTAAAATAGCACAGGCCTGGAGGTCGGCTGAGGTGCACGTCATTCGAAAGGCGAGGAAATAAATGCACATAGCGAACCTAATACCGAGCTCACTCACATCTTGCTCGGGGACTTTTATGAAAAAAATTTTCCAAAAGGTCCATCCCTTATATAACGTTTTCCTTTCGGTCTCGAATAAACAGTTGGAAATCCAAAGCTTACGTAGATTTGGCAAACGTCTCTAAATGGTTTTGGTTAACAAGCTAACTGTAAATGCCAAGGAAACAAAATATACTATATTTCACTCCCGTCGAAAACAAGTAGATGCTAACTCTGTAAACATTAGTATTGACAACTGTCTACTAGAATATACACCTTGTTTTAAATATCTTGGCGTAATCTTTGATAGACACCAGCACTGGCAAAACCATTTATTCGCAGTAGCGGCAAAAGTGGCATCGGGGTGCTATAAACCGCTTCAAGCACGAGACTTTTTTGAAACAAGTATATTATCTATTTTATATTTCTCCTTTATCCACAGTCATCTCTCATACTGTCTGGAATCATGGGGATGAACTTACAATAGTTATCTCCAGCCAATCAGAAAATTGCAGGAACGATCATTACGAATCATAACGCATTCTAAGCGGGATCACCCTAGCAACCCATTATTCCACGACCTACGGATATTACCCTTCGACTCATTACGCTTTCTAAAAACAGCAACTGTCGTAAATGGTATCGTTAGAAACAACCACTCCTTCCATACTTCATCGCGTACTACCCGGAATGTAACAATGGGAAACTTTAATCTACCGCCCACGCACAACGTTTAGGGAGAAAGACGGCTCTCTTTCATTTGCGTTCAGATCTGAAACACTCTTCCACAAGAAATAAAATACGCTCAAAATTTTGCACTTACAGCCAAAAAATTCTTATTTTATGTGGTAAAGTAGATCAATCTTCTGTTCGCATCCCATTTATTATTGGAATTGAACATGCAGCATGTTTTTGAATTATAGGCACTGTTCCTTATTATGCTATTTTTTGTGATTTATATTATATATATATATATATATATATATATATATATATATATATATATATATCCCTCTTTCCGCTCTTCCAAGTTTTTACTGTGCTTGTCACGAAGTGTCTGCATTATAGAATTTCAATTTTTTTGGACCCATATCTGGCCTACGGTTATTTGTCCAAAAAGTGCTAGAAACTCTTTTATTGTGTTTTCTTGAATAAATAAAGAATTTGAATTTGAATATGACTTAGTGTTTAGACTGGCAGCTTTATTATTGTAACAATTTTATAGTTCGAGAACTGTCTTGTGTGTTGTAATAGCGGTACACGTTCAACTATGCGCAAAAAGTATTGTTGTAATACGTGCAGTTTTCGCAAGTTTTCCTGTGTTGTAGAGCCCCAAGATAAAATGCCGTAATTCAGCCGAGAATGAAATAGAGAACGATATATTGTAATTTCGATATTACTTGGCAGTACATGCCAATTTCAGTAGACGATAAAGTTTTCAACAAGATTTTCAATGTGGTCATCCCGTGACAACCTTTCGTTGAAGACAACACCTATTGTTTTAAACGACTTTACAACTTTTAAAAAAACTGACCTCAAGCAAATGTACTGGCTAAGCGAAATATTTATTCTTTGCTCTGAAAACGATGACTTTCATTTTAAAAATGTTTAACTTAAATGTATTTTTGGAGTCCAAGTGTCAAGCTGTGCTAATGTGTGATTGGCTAACTCTTCTAAACTGTGTCTTGTCTCCCGATAGAAATAAGGCTGTTTCGTCGGTGTGTAAATTGTAAACTTTACTTGTGGTGAAATATGAACATTGTCATTGATATCAATGTTAAAAAGAAATGAATTTAATACACTTTTTTCCGGAACACCACTGGAGATGGATAGTGCTTAAAAATGGAAACAGTTTACTCTTTCTGGTTGTTTGCTGCGCTGCAGATAAGATTTGAAGAGTGTTGCACTGTGTCCATGCATACCATAGCATTCAAGTTTACCAATAGCCGCCGCGGTGACTGACTGGTTATGGCGCTCGGTTGCTGTCCTGAAAGACGCGGGCTCGATCCCGGCCACGGCGGGAAAATTTCGATGGAGGCGAAATTCTAGACTCCCATGTACTGTGCGATGTCAATGCACGGTACAGAACCGCAGGTGGTCGCAATTTCTGGAGCCCTTTACTACGGCGTCCCTCATGACCTGAGTCGCTTTGGGACGTTAAACCACCATAAACCAAACCAAACTAGTTTGCGAATAAGTAAACCATGATTTATCAGGTGAAGAGCTTTAGTGAAATCTATGAAGATACCGATCACTATCCTGCTTTTTCAAGCTATTTTAATATGTATTCCTTTTGCTGCAGTACCGCAAGCTCTGCCGATAAGTGTTTTCGAAAACAGAATTGTGAACAAGTTAAAATTCGATGCTCATTTTCAAAAGAAATAAAACATCTATGAATGACCTTTTCCAGTAACTTCGAAAATAGGGGCAAAACTAATATCGGCCTATAACTGAAACAATTATTTCTATAACCTTTCTTAAAAACAATTGACACACGCGCAACTTGCATACGACGTGAGAATGCAGCACTACAGATGCAAAGGTTCATAATATGTGTAACGCACGGCTAGATAAATCAAATACATAAGCAATAGACTAAGTTCTTAAACCGTCAATGTAGCATGCTGTTGTGTTGTTAAGTTCTCTGAAAGTTGCCATTATCTCTCAATCGTCAACAGGGCTAAGAAATAACGCATCGTGCACGTAAGGAAGATTGTTTTTATTATTCTGCGCTGTAATATCAATAGAAAGGTTCACAAAAATTCGTTACACTCATCTGCTACTTGTTGAGCCGTTAAAGATCTTCCGCCTATATTTAGGGCAGGTACTTGCTGTATATCGTTTTTGTAGTTTACTAGGTTGTTTAGATTCTTCCACAAGATGTCAGCGTGACCACGTGCTGATATAAACTGGTGTGTGTGGCATTCTTTCCTGACCTTTTTAATTGTTTGCCCAAACTATTTTAGAGGATTTGAAAGCCTTCTGGTCATTTACGTATTCTGTTTTGATGAACTTACGATGCAACTCATTCTTAATCTCTATTTTAGCAACAAGCTCATTTCTATTCCAAGCCTTCCGGCTACATCGTGTACTTTTCACAGTATTTTTAGAAAACCGGCAGCATAAATGGGTCTCATTATGTTCAAGAAACTCTCGTATGCTCTTTCGGCATCGTTTTTTAAGAGAACATTGTCCCAGATAGCATCAGCTGGCGATTTCATTAATGTACAGAGGATATTCTCGCAAATGGATTGAAAAGAAATTGTGTGACTGTTTTTTTTAGGTTTTTATGGTTGAAGTAAAAGAGTGCGGGAACATGGTCACTAACATCCGAAAAGATTACACAATTTTTCATTACTAATGTGCAGATTAGTATTGAATACATCTAATAGCGATGATGAAGTAGTTGTGACTCGTGTCGGCTTTTTAATGACATTCAGAACCCCAGTTGCTTTGAGTCATAGGTTTATTTCTCTATTTGTGTTATCACAGCTTAACATGCTGATGTTTACATCACCAGCGCACACAAGTTTTGCCGCCGTGTCACGAACACATGAAAAAAATAGAATCAAAGAATGTAAAAAATCAGGGTACAGAGCCCTGTGGTGGACGGTAACATACTACTAAGACTGTGTTTTGTGAACTTACGGACAGCACCTCCTAATCGGGTCCAGACACACTAAATTAAGGTAAAAAGTCAGGTTCGATTCCTCTCTCAATGAGCACATAAACGCCACTGCTGATAATGACGGTACAGTTTATAAACAATGTTTCATAATTTGGAAGACGAAAAACATCTGAGTCATTTGTAGACCAGCATTCCATGATAAATATAACTTCAAACAATGGATTGAGTTAATGCAGGAGTCCTGTTAAATCAATTTGCTTGTGTCTAACGGATTGTGCATTTAAATGGAGACACTTAAAAGATTTTATTAAAGCAGTTCCTAGTTCACTTCAAAACTGGTGAGGAAATACGTAAGAAAACGCATTCGGAAAATCCACCATGTCACTCCTTAGCTCACGCACAAACACAAACTGCTAATTTAGCCACAGATAAGCCTGTCCAGATATCGAAATTTAGTGCGTAATCTCGGCAGGCTTGTCTTTGGTTAATTTAGATGCTGCACTTTGCATACGGCATTGCGACCGGTAAGAGCGCAGCTCTCATGTGATCACGGATTCACAGCAAGCCTGCCTGAACTTCCCGTCAGGACGCGCCCCAAGACATGTCGCTCGACTCATGGGTACCCAACCCCTCAACAAGCCCCTCCAGATTACGTGGACCACTGATAACGAGGGAGTAAAGGGGAATGAAATGGCGTACGCTTTAGCTCTAGCAGCAATCAACCGTGCGCGGCCATCCAGCGCATTCGAAATCATCCCTATTCCTTCCGCGTACAACGAACGCTGAGAGTTCCAGCGTCTCCAGCGGCGAAAACACCCTCCTCCTAACAAAAAAATTAGACAGTCAAGACGCTATCTCCTGGCCTCACATCCAAGCGAACACTTTCTCTCAGCTCCACAAACTTCAGCTCATGCGCCCAACACTATACCCTGACATATGCCCATGGTGCCAGGCCCACCCAACACTCTTCCACAACTCGTGGGGATGAGGGGCGAAACCGAACCAACTACAGAAGCTGTACACGTCATTTGAGCCGTAGAAGACGATGCTAACCAGCGATCGTATCAAGGACCAAAGAGTCCTCATAAAACAGGTCTGTCTCGGCATCGAAAGTAACCCAAATTGCGCACAGTGCAACACACCAGAGACTATTGGACACCTTCTTGCGCGTGCCCGAAGTATACTTCTGAAAGAACAACATTGGAGGCGACCGTGAAAAACCTGGACTCTCGCCCTCTCTCTGAGGAAACTCTTCTGGGCGCAAGGACGAGACGTTCTGATTGGTGGCGTGTGACAAAAGCCCTGCTCAACTTTTTGTGTGAAACAGGCCTGGATACTCGTTTGTGACCGCCTGTGCACAACCTACATGGTTAATGACATGTGTCGGTGTTGTGTTGCAGACACCAGTTTTGAGTTTTATGTGTGTCCAGTAACCGCGATGCGAGCGCCAGCCAGTGTTGTGTGTGTGTGTGTGTGCGTGTGCATAGACATCACCCGTGAAACTCATTGTATTATGCCATCATCAGCCTTCATTCACACTTTCCTTTTCCTCCTCTTCCCTTTCCCCTGTGTGGAGTAGCAGGCCAGGGCCCTGTTACCACCGGCCGACCTCTCCGCCTTTCTTTCATTAAAATTCCCTTTCTTCTTTCTTTCTTAGGTCTGTCTTACAGCTCAAGCAAGTGGAGCCCTGGAATGAGGACCCCACCTAGAAGCCTCAAGAAACTATCCTCTCATTTTTTAAAAGTTGGCATACCACCTACCAGTCGAGATCAATTTCGCCTGAAATAACTATTGCCGAAGGGCCTTCTGCCTTTATCATTAGATCTAACGTTGGCATTGATGTGCCACACGATGATCGGGATTTTTTGGTCCCGCAGCTGCAGCAAAATTCTAGTGGGCATTATAATGGTATTTATAGCTCTCTCTATATCGATGTACAACGTTTTTAACTGTATTTTCGTCTGATGTACTGTCCTGGCAGAGACGACTCCCGACAATGTTAACTCTAATGAAAAAAATATTCTTCTAGCATTGGTGTTCTAGGGCTAAAATATATGCTGAAGCAAGCGATCCCTCACAATTAAGCACCAATTCAAATGAAAACATTATAATATCGGTATACAATCTAAGCGGCCGGGGTTTAGTGGGCATTATAATGGTATTTATAGCTCTCTCTATATCGATGTACAACGTTTTTAACTGTATTTTCGTCTGATGTACTGTCCTGGCAGAGACGACTCCCGACAATGTTAACTCTAATGAAAAAAATATCCTTCTAGCATTGGTGTTCTAGGGCTAAAATATATGCGGAAGCAAGCGATCCCTCACAATTAAGCACCAATTCAAATGAAAACATTATAATATCGGTATACAATCTAAGCGGCCGGGGTTTAGTGGCCATGGTGCTCGGCTGCTGACCCGAAAGACACGGGCTCGATGCCGGCCGTGGCGGTCGTATTTCGATGCGGGCGAAATAGGAGAGGCCCATGTAGTACAGTCGCGAGCTAAAGTGGCATACTGCACGAAGCCGTTGGCGGAGCTCGGGAAAAGTGTATTGCAACGCCATCTAGCTACAGCTATCGGATCGAGACAATCGCGTCCGTGCCCCATTTTATCTGCAAGCACATATGTTGGCTCGACTGGACGCGTCGCGCTCCTTCCCGCTAAACGCTCCGACGTGATATTTTCATATTTTTGTTTTTACTACATGGTCGTAATGCGACAAAGTAACCAGTGCATGACCTGCGCTCGCCGCGCTGCGATATCGGCAGATAATGGTCGTTCGCGTGGCGCTAACTCGACGGATAAAAGACCGTGTCTGTCGTGTCCAGTTTCAATTCAATGTCAACAGGTACGGTACTGATGCGTCACCGCTTGGAATTTCACCGAAAAGTAGCGCAACACACCAAAATGAGCCAACTAACATGTCTGCAGGTAAGATAGGTCCCCTTGAGCGGTCTCGACCCCTGTCGCTCTAGCTGTAGGTGGCATTTCGACGCAGTTTTCCCGAGCTCCGCCACCGGCTGCGTGTTGTATGCCACTTTTGCTCAAAACTATGCCATCCAATATGAGTTCACATTCAAGAACCCCAGGTGGTCGAAGCTATCCACAGCCCTCAACGACGGTGTCCCCATAGCCCGAATCGCTTTCAGAAGCCAAATCGTATAAACAAACAATGTACGCAGGACGGCACGCGTATCAATGTTAAAAAGATTGTTATAGATCAGAGCGACCAAATTTTCGCGGCTACTATTTACACTATTTCTTTTCACACATATATTCTGTAGCCCTTTAACTGGTGGCTAGTTCTAAAGAAATGCTGGTGCAGACAAATGATGTTAAACAGTAAACTGGAGGCTCCGGCTGCTTTTCAATGCATCTCAAAGAGTAATTTATCGTAACGTTGGTTTCATGGTGGCCTGACGTTGAGTTTTTGGGTCGCTCGCGGCGATATAGAGCTATACCTAATTTTGGAGAGCCGAGAGCAGGTATAGGCAGCCCGTAGTGCTTAAGAAGCTTTTTCAGGGAGCTATACCTGTCAATCGCGCACCTCACACCCTCCGCTTATTGCACTATTAGAATAGTCAACACCTGTCTGGGCGTAGCCACCATCTGCAAGGGTAATATTTGTGTCCTCTATGTGCAAAGCTCTAGCTTATCACCACAATGAAAATCTTTCTTCGCATCTGAAATTCTCATGTTTTTAAATGGATACAGTCACAAATTTGAGAACGCAAGACAACAATCGATATGATATGTTTTATGGGCGCAAGGAGATGACTACTATAAAGATTTAGTTGTGGGCATTGAGTGGAACGCAATTTTGAACTGTTTTCAGTGTTGTCCTGGAAGGTGATTGGTCCTGCCACCCACATCATGTGCCCATGCCCAAATATTGTCTCCTCGCCGAAGCCAGTATTTGTTCTGCGAACAGCCAGTGCTTGCCGGTGTCGCCGACGTCATCACTATTAAAGTAGAGCAGGTGGTCCGCTCGACCGCGGCGCCAATATGCACGCCAGAGCACCCGCCGACCGAGGCTAAAACTGCCTGTAAAAATCGTTTGTAATGCATCATTAACGATGCGCACTGGTGCACCGTGCTAATTTTTATGGTTACTAGGCCCATAAAGCTATTTCAAGATGAATATATCGTGTTGATTTATAGTTTTTTTTTACTGAAACTGCAATTAGCAACTCATACAGACGCCTCCTAAGTGAGTGTACTTCTCCTTGCAATAAAGAATGAAAACCCGGACAAAGGGTCTTCATGTTCGGGCCCGCCGCACCTTGTTTTGGCCCCGGTGATAGAGCGCATTTTGCGGTCTGGCTCAGTGTCCAAGCCGGGATGACTCTATGCTTTCGGGTCTGCCCGAGCCAGCGCAGCTCTTAACTCCGGTAGCTTCGCTGACTTATTTCACTTATGACGCGGCGACAAGCATGGGAAAACGCGGAATGGGACACGATTTCGTGACCTAATATGTGCGTCATTACAAAACCACAATTAAACTGATAATATGCAAAATAGTTTGAAGTCGCATGACGCTTATCTGTCAGAAATTACGCCGTGCTCTGGCATCCAGACGCTGATTTCCTCACCCCAGCGAATAGAGAGTCGAGGACGGTTATTCCGCCAGCTCTTCAATGAACGAAACGCAGAGTACACTAAGTGAAGCCTAGGGGCTCCTTGATTGGACTAGCGTCAGTTTCCTCCGATCCTAGGAATCGAGGAAGAGCGCCGTTTGATAGAGCGTTTGTCAATTGAGAGCGGATTGTACTTAATCGGCGGAAAGTCTTTGTCTTTGCATGAACTCTTTGGAATGTAGTGGACGGACTGAAGTGACGAAAGATTGAGGTTCGGAAAAGTACGCAAAAGTACACAGGTGCCTATCTCGTATGATGCGTCACATCGCCTCGTTTTCTGTCGGCTGCGTCGCAGACAATACCCTGCAAGTGAGTGTGCTGCATCAGCCCGGTGAAGAAAATATGTCAATAGTAGCGTTGCTTACGTAGACGCCTTCCGTTCCAGATATTTGGAAAGTAAACTATCTGGAATGAGGTGGCTTGAGCTGCTGACTGCCAAAATGATGTAAGTTCGAAGACAAGCATTATTAATCGGGTGCGAATGCTGTCTCTTATGGCTCCTGTTAACAGCACTGGGTAGAGAATGACGAAAACCAATTAATGGTAAATCGGGCATTTTCACAGTATTTCAAAGATGGGAAGCTGAACCTCGGCGTGCCACGCAGGGTAGTCTTTAGATACGGCGATCGGTTTTGACGCGATAGTGTTAGAGCCCCTCTTGCACAGAAAATCCGGCGTCATCATCGTCGTCGTTACGAGCGAAAAGTCCCCGTAGAAGCAACCCAGGTGGGGCAACTAGCTTACGTGACCTTGCAATGTGAACACAACATTCCCACCGGAATGGGTGCAAGCTTACCACCTTACATGGCAAGAGCAGCCAAACTAATGATTAGCAGCACGAGGATTCTAAGGAAGAACAACCCGTGTGGCACTTTCCCTAGCGGTGGTGGCACCTCTCATCGCAGGGCAGTGGCGCAACGCTTAACCACTGTAGCACTGCGCCAGCAATGGCGCTGAGGCTCTAAAGGTTATATGAATGTAAAGTAGACAATGATCATTTCCACATATACAAAAATCAAAAGTGTTTGGAGCTATTGTGTCATACTCATAAGGTGGAGGTAAAGTGTCCCCTCCAATTTTGTTTATCGGGTGATTCTGCGCACCAGCATCTCAGAAGTTTCACTTTTATATCTTGGAAAGGTACTTACGCCGCAAGCTGACCTGGCGACGTATGGTGTGTGCGTTGGTTATTACGGAAAATTGGGTCACAAAAAGTTTGCTCTACACTTTTTACGTGCTATACTCAGCATTGTAGTTGTAGGCAATTCACTTTAAGGCGACGGCTTGTTCGTTCAACGCTGAATCGGTATTAACTTCGTAAGGAGCTCCATTTTGGGTGCGCATTTTTTACGTCCGTGCTTCCCACCTGCAGCAAAAAGTTGTGTAAACTCCAAAGAGCACGGAGGATCGTGATTTGATGGACGCCTTTTTGTGCTCCCCGCAGGCTCGCGGATATTGAAAGAATCGAGAAATGGTGTAAATCTGCTCAGCCACAGAGGCGAGGCTAATTGTATTTTTGTAGTTTTAGGCGGTTCCTAAGGTCCGGCTACAAATCTGTACTTGCAGTCAGGCGCCTATATTTATATTTAAGAAGTAATGGTTTGAATAAAGTGAATAAGTCTACTAGTTAACATTACTCATCTGTTTATTGATGACCACGAATACTGGTAATACTGCTCCGTCAATGATACTCTTTATTCCAAAAACCAATTTTTAAAAACTAGTGGAACCCGCCACGGTGGCTCAGTGGTTAGGGCGCTCGGCTACTGATCCGCAGTTCCTGGTTTTGAACCGGACCGCGGAGGCTGCGTTTTCATGGAGGAAAAAAGGCTAAGGCGCCCGTGTGCTTTGCGATGTCTGTGAACGTTAAAGATCCCCAGGTGGTCGAAATTAATGCGGAGCCCTCCACTACGGCACCTCTTTCTTCCATTCTTCTTTCACTCCCTCCTTTATCCCTTCCCTTACGGCGCGGTTCAGGTGTCCAACGATACATGAGAGAGATACTGCGCTATCTCCTTTCCCAGAAACCAATTGATATTATTATTATTAAAAATTATTGGCAGGCTTCTCTAAAACTCCTGGTAGACTGAGTGAGCCAGGTGATAATCAGCGTTGTGTGCGAGAGGAAGGTTTCAAAGCAGTGCGCTTGAGGAGTGCACGTTACTTTTTGAGGGGACCAAAGCATCTATTCTGAGCAAGATAACTTCATATATGTTTGTGCAATGATTCTATTCCATTTTAAAGCCACACATTCTTGCTGTAAACATCTAGATAGCAGTAATCTGTGCGTAACATGGCGGATTTCGCAAACATTTTCTCTACCAGCATTTTCTTGCGTCGTGACCTCGTTGGTTTTTTATGAAGAAGTGACTGGCGGCGAACTCCATTTGTCGTTACTTCATTTGTGGTATGGTCAATTACCTGAACGTCTACATATGGAGAGGACGCAAAAAGTCGCTTTCTTTGATAGACCGCAATTTGGCTACTGTTTTAAAATCATGGTTTACACAACTCTATTCAATACTGCAGTGATAGGGGAATGAACTCTCATCTTGTATCATCGACATCTTTCCATGCCAATCCGTCGTTCTTCAATGTGTTGTGAGAAGCTTTAAGCTTAGAGGGCATGCAACTTCCTGTGACTGAATGTGATGACGGAAATTAGAATCATGAAAAAGCATTAAGTACGTCAATAAATCACTCAAAATATTTGTTTATTTTTTTTCACAAAAGAAAATAACACGGGCAGGAGGGCTTGAATAAAAATTGGAAGCGTCCACTTAAGAAACTTCGAGCCCATCTTCAACTGGCATACTGGTCATACTGGCAAACTGGGCATTGGGCTGAAAACGAGTAAAATACAAACTTTATACAATACAACGTAGTAATGCTTGTAAGTGCTTGTAAGATCTCTTCTCTCGAGAAGTGACAGAGCGCTTCGACGCAGGTCTGTTACGACGAACCTATGTTGCCTATAGACGGATTAGAAAAATAGCCACAACGAGGGCTACGATAAAGTTGACAGCCACGACGTCAGCCTGCGATGATGCCGGCTATCGGACCAGACTTGTTGCTTTCGTTGGGACCAGCCTTGATGACTTCATCTCGCTGCCACATAAGCAAAGATGCACTCTCGGTCCGCTTGAAAAACGCTGCAACCGCTTCTAGGTTTCCGGGGCAGGTCTTGGGGAAAGTCTCCTCGGGACACGTTAAAAATTTCCTGAGGGTACTGCACGCACATAGAGACAAAAAACAACAACACAGATTTCTGCGATTCCACGTAACGAAAAATTCCCTCGCAGCGCTATCAACATGAAGCTTGTTGGTTTATTTGCAGAAAGGGAAAGCAATAAGTCGATGGCTGTACTGCTGACGCGCAACGTCATGCTGGCATAATGAAGATGTGGTCCATTAAGAGTCCTTCGCATTGATACACAGCCACAACTTTTTAAACCCTTATGTAGATTTTATGCAGGTCGCGTTCCTGTCTCTTCTGGTAACTTCTGGATTATTTTCTTTATTTATTTCCATGGATTAGGGGCCGCTGCATTAAATAAGCAGCTGTACACAGCATAAATAAAAGAGTACTAATCAATGCGAATAAAGCAATATCATTCAAGACGACGAAGAGCACAGAAAACTACTGAAAACTCAAGGTGAAATGAAAATAAAGAGAAGTGTACCGCTTTTGTCAAACGCCTGGAGTCCATGAGGCTTGCTTCTGAACCACAGCGTGTGGCTTGTAGTTGATTATTAGTGATCCAACTCTCCCGCGAGAAAGATTTTTTTCCTTGTTCTTTCCAATGGGTACGAATTCCTCGAGTGTTACAGGCATCACAGTCTGCACGGCTTGGAAGCAAGCCTTGTGGGCTCTTAACGTTTCTGAAGGCACTACGTGTGGCCGCTTACCTGTTTCGGAGGTTGCTCGGCTTAATTTAAATAACGCTTGGCTTTTAGCTGTACTTTTGTTACCGAAATCAAATGAGTGTTCTTTATTACTTCAGATATGTCGAATAAGGATTTGTGATGAGGAAACCAGAATGATGAAGCGTAACCAAGTCTATATATGGTAATTGTTAAAAAGACTTTTTTGCTGCACTTAGAAGTACTCTGGAAATTCGTGCGTCAGTAGTTAGGAAGAATTATTGGCTACAGCAAAGCTTTTGTGATTTATCCAACACAGATTGATCATGACGAGAATGACTACATATTTTTATTATACAGCCTCAGCCGCCCACTGGTTTTGTGGGGAAGGAAGTACGAATTAGTTAAGTTTTGAATAAGAGATTTATTTCATATATAATGAACTGAATATTAAACGAATGCGTTTACAAAGTCGTTTTCCTCATTATGCGTAGAGTTGCTTTCATGGCGCATAGGCAGCTAAGGCTATCATGCGCAGCATGTATGGGTACGATGTCTGCATTTCAAGAACAAGTACACTTATTTAACATTTCGCATTTTGTTCACAGGCTGTGCTTCTGTGAGAAACGAACCGTTATCATTAAGGTCAGTGTAACCGTCGACCGGAAAGTGGTTCGCAGCCCTTTTCATTCATTGAAAACTCTTGCAAAATAAGCAGGCATTCGCTACCAGGATGAAATTTTGTTCGCCTAATCATCTATATGAATTGATTTGGAAGAATAAGAGTTTGTTGAAGCCACTCTCTGCAGCGAAACTTACCACATATGCAGCGAAGATGATACCAATTACCGAGAAGAGTCAATTGGAAGAATGATGCGGCACCATGACATTAACACCAGTTTGAGATAAGAAAGAGGAATATGTGCTACATCGTCGAATGCTTTATTCAACTCTAAATAGATGCAACAAAAACTGTGAATTACTATTTTGACTAAATCTGGGTAAGTAGACAATCTGTATGCCTGAAAACCAAAAGAGAAGCCTTTTGTAAATTCGTTCTTCGTAGTCAAGGAAGGCTGATCGCATTCATGGTTAATTATGTAAACATAGGCGGTAAAGTGCTCAGATACGTTTCAGGAAATGCATATTGTTGAAATATGACGTTAACATTGATGTTATCGTTTAACATAAGTTTTGGTCACTTCCTTCATTAACAGTACTTTCGAAATTCGAAGTTTACCTCTTCTGTGCGAATGGAAAAAGCTCGGAAGTAAGATAGCACATACTGTGAAAGATAGATACGTATATTTTGGACAAATTTTAGTTGATAGCTGCGCAAAACGAGGCCATAAGCTTTTAGACTGGAGGTGCTACATTGTATAATTTAGTATCAGTCGGTTTAATGTATGGATATTCAGCACCTAATCCATGCTTAAACATTTTACTCATGATAAAAAATTGTGGGAAATGAGCTAAGCGTTTGAAAACAGCATGGCAGTAAGGTGCAGCTCTGTCATTTACGCACAAATTTTGTTACTGACATGCCGCAGTGCTTGTAGGTTCCTGAGGTTGACTGGACCAACACTTTTTCTTACACGTTTATGACATTCCTTACCTGCATTCAATCGACTTCAAAGCGCGGGTGTTAAGGTGTGCAAAATTAGAGTACACTGTTCCAGCGACTCTAAACTGACGCAAGCATGCAACTTCAGTGAATCTGGGAAAAAGAAAGCTGAATTAACACAGACATACTGGCGCTCATTGTGCATTGGTTTTAATAGCACCTGAGTGTATGTTGCCCAGTGGTCTTGTATATCAAACATTATCAGTGAGCGGCCCAATAAGAGCAATTTTGTACTAAATAAGTAAAGGTTAAACAAAAGAAAAATGCTGCTCAATACATTTACGCCTTTTTCTCCCAAACCACGAAAGTACGAATTCCAAGTGTCAATGGAATTCTAAAAGGGCATCATTGAAATGTCAGTCGTTTGATATATTTCACTTGAATCTGGGCGCTAAACTGTGGGTAAGCAAACCTCAATACGCGAGGGCGGGTAAAATAAGCGAGATGAAAAGAATATACACTAGCTATCTTATCGCGTATACCTGAAGCGCTTACTTTTGGACACACTCAAAATCAGGTAGAAATAACATGCATGGCTTCGAAGACTCTTTTCCAAAGATAGACACGACATATTACAATCTTGGTGAGGCCTCGCTACTTTATTGTAGAAGTTAACAGGCTTGTAAGGAAAAATGCTGAGTAGAAGGGCAGCTGGCGTCTTGGCCAGTATGGGGCTTCCTCTTAAATTTAAATTTTTTACTTTCCAATACAAAAATACAAAACCACAAAAAATACAAAACATACAAAACTCACTGTTCTATTTACCATCAAAAATTTTCATAACGTATGTTTTCGCATATTGCACGATTTTGTGCAAAGAACGCAACTTGAATATTTGTTATGTAGTTATTTCGAGGCGTTCAATTATTACTAACGACAAAACATTTTGAGGTCTTTTCGGCCGTGTAATAGCCGGGAGATTCGGAAGCCCTCTCTAATGAGAAAAAAAATGTTGAAATAAACAAAACTGAACAAAAGTACAATAAAACGGAGAGTTGAGCGAGTTGGTACATACTGCTGGGAATAACAGCGCGTAGACGAGGGACAAGAAAGAAGAAGACGACAGGACCGGCGCTGACTAACAACTGAAAGTTTATGGAAAAAACACGCAAAATATACTCATTTGACAACCACGGGCGCGTGCGCAACACCAAAAGCCACAGTGATAAATCAATCACTTAAATCCAGATCCATTAGTTCACTTTCATGAACTGTTACAGAGAGGGTGCTCACGCATGAGTCAATGTTTTTATGAATATGAAACGCTTCACTGATTTCTCTTGTTAGTTTATCTTTGTGTTTGTACAGGATTCTAGTTTTATTAAAGATGGGTGTACATGATTTTTCAGAAGAATCAGGCTGGTTATTCCGGGGACAGTTCCTATAATGTAAAGCCAGATTTGAGGACGGAGCCCCTTTCAGAGAAGTGTTGTAGTCTCGTAGGCGGGTATTTAAGCACCTTCCTGTTTGACCTATGTAGGTCTTCCCGCACGTGAACGGCACTTCATACACAACCCCTTCAGCACAAGGGACAAACCTCAGGCCATGCTTTATCTGGCACCCTCTTTTTGTTTTTCTTCGTTTCTTTTCCTCTTCCCTGGCCTTTCTATCTACAATGGCACACAATTTGCCGAGCTTGTTAGGTGCAGAAAATAAAACATCAACTCCATACCTGCTGCCCACTTGTTTCAAACGGTGTGAACTTTGATGAATGTACGGAAGAACAGCAATTTTCTTTTTATCTTTTTGTGAATGATCCTGAGATTCTCCCCTTTTGACCTTTTTAATTATCTTACTACAAGCAAGTACTAAGACATCATCTGGAAAGCCCGCAATTCTTAGCCTCTGAACCTGCTGATTAAAACTTGTGCTGATACCATGCACGCATGACTTGGCAATGGCAGCACCTAGGCAAGAAACTGCAATGCCACATTTAACCACCTTCGAATGCGCCGAACGAAAACAGAGCAAAGGCTTTTCTGATCTCTGTAGGAAGGACCAGCACATGTGATCTGGCTTCGTTGCCAATCTTATATCTAAAAATTGTAACTCATTCCCTTGAGGTTTTTCACAGGTGGAAGTTAGGCCGTGTCCGCTTTCGTCAAAAATCTTTAACACCTTATCGACCTGCCTATTGAAGTCGTCGTGTTCCACAAAAACAAGATAATCATCCACATATCTGAAGATGTGTTTTGTATTGGCACCCAATTTACTCTTAACAGCTTTATCTACATAAATGAGAAAGCTGTTACTTAGTACAGGAGTCACTTTTGAACCAATGCACACCCCCTGTTTTTGAGTGTACAACCTCCCCTCCCATTCAACAAAGGTGGACTTAAGATAAAACGATAAAAGCTCCAAAAAGGCCCCCACAGAGATCCCGCATTTTGAAATGAAATCGCTTCCATCATTCTCATCTTCTATACACTTGCGAACATATCGTAGCAGACTATTGTGCGGAACTGTTTACTGAAAAAGCCTGAGTAGCCATCGCAAAGAAGTTTAAACCATTGCCTGCCAATGTTAAACAGCAAAAGCGAGAAGCCTTGAGGTTACTGGGCGAAATGAATCTACAATGGCTCCACTCGTCTGTTAAGAATGCTAAAGAAGACTGTCTGGACATATTTTTTTCAGCAAAAACGCATCAGCCCGATGTTCCTTTCCGCTGTATTGTTACAGAGCGTGCAACATGGCAATATGAGGTTTCAAGTTTCTTACAGAAAAACCTTGGTTCACTAACAGTTGATGATCCGTTTCTTGTGTCTAATTCCCTGGCTGTTGTCGACTATTTGAAGTGTCATAATCCGGGTTCGTGCAGTATGTTCAGCATAGATGTTCAGGACTTATTTTATTCACTTCCGCACAATAGTCTGCTACGATATGTTCGCAAGTGTATAGAAGATAAGAATAATGGAAGCGATTTCATTTCAAAATGCGGGATCTCTGTGGGGGCCATTTTGGAGCTTTTATCGTTTTATCTTAAGTCCACCTTTGTTGAATGGGAGGGGAGATTGTACACTCAAAAACAGGGGGTGTGCATTGGTTCGAAAGTGGCTCCTGTACTAAGTAACATCTTTCTCAGTTATGTAGATAAAGCTGTTAAGAGTAAATTGGGTGACAATACAAAACGCATCTTCAGATATGTGGATGATTATCTTGGTTTTGTGGAACACGACGAGTTCAATAGGCAGGTCGATAAGGTGTTAAAGATTTTTGACGAAAGCGGACATGGCCTAACTTCCACCTGTGAAAAACCTCAAGGGAATGAGTTACAATTTTTAGATATAAGATTGGCAACGAAGCCAGATCACATGTGCTGGTCCTTCCTACAGAGATCAGAAAAGCCTTTGCTCAGTTTTCGTTCGGCGCATTCGAAGGTGGTTAAATGTGGCATTGCAGTTTCTTGCCTAGGTGCTGCCTTTGCCAAGTCATTCGTGCATGGTATCAGCACAAGTTTTAATCAGCAGGTTCAGAGGCTAAGAATTGCGGGCTTTCCAGATGATGTCTTAGTACTTGCTTGTAGTAAGATAATTAAAAAGGTCAAAAGGGGAGAATCTCAGGATCATTCACAAAAAAATAAAAAGAAAATTGCTGTTCTTCCGTACATTCATCAAAGTTCACACCGTTTGAAACAAGTGGGCAGCAGGTATGGAGT
Organism: Amblyomma americanum; assembly: GCF_052857255.1. Taxonomy (NCBI): domain Eukaryota; kingdom Metazoa; phylum Arthropoda; class Arachnida; order Ixodida; family Ixodidae; genus Amblyomma; species Amblyomma americanum. The sequence goes on along the minus strand of NC_135505.1, from coordinate 59,424,743 downwards.
TGATGTTTTATTTTCTGCACCTAACAAGCTCGGCAAATTGTGTGCCATTGTAGATAGAAAGGCCAGGGAAGAGGAAAAGAAACGAAGAAAAACAAAAAGAGGGTGCCAGATAAAGCATGGCCTGAGGTTTGTCCCTTGTGCTGAAGGGGTTGTGTATGAAGTGCCGTTCACGTGCGGGAAGACCTACATAGGTCAAACAGGAAGGTGCTTAAATACCCGCCTACGAGACCACAACACTTCTCTGAAAGGGGCTCCGTCCTCAAATCTGGCTTTACATTATAGGAACTGTCCCCGGAATAACCAGCCTGATTCTTCTGAAAAATCATGTACACCCATCTTTAATAAAACTAGAATCCTGTACAAACACAAAGATAAACTAACAAGAGAAATCAGTGAAGCGTTTCATATTCATAAAAACATTGACTCATGCGTGAGCACCCCCTCTGTAACAGTTCATGAACGTGAACTAATGTATCTGGATTTAAGTGATTGATTTATCACTGTGGCTTTTAGTGTTGCGCACGCGCCCGTGGTTGTCAAATGAGTATATTTTGCGTGTTTTTTCTAATAAACTTTCAGTTGTTAGTCAGTGCCGGTTCTGTCGTCTTCTTCTTTCTTGTCCCTCGTCTACGCGCTTTTATTCCCAGCTGAACAAAAATCATAGCAAATAGTTGACGATTTTGTTGAAAAAATCAACCTACCTCTGTGCCTTTTATGGCAGTGAGTTTTATGCAAGCATTCCTTTTTTTCAGGCATTCGCGTACGGCACCAGCAAAATTCGAAGAGAGAGGATACTCCTCGCCTGTAGTCACCAGAATTACGAATTCTTGTATAAACTCTTTCTCATTCTGTCTATCAAAAGTGTGGGCATAGATATGAGAATATTGTGGCGGGAAATAATATATCTACAGATATGTACACCAGCGAAGGAACAGCTACGAGCAGCACTCAGAACACAGTCAGAACTTCCTTGTCGTCTTCGTCTTCGTCCACCAGTTTACTCGCTCAGTCTTGTCGTCGTCTTCCCGCTTCAGGACCCCCGGCTGATGAGACGCCGTCTCGGCGTTAGAGTGGAGACGTATGAACGCAGGGATAAGGTTTTAGGCGCCAGACATGGACGACATCGGTGGAGGGGCTGGAGGACGATGGCGAGCACGCAAGAGGTGCAATTTCATAGTTCACGTCGGTGGCACGGCGCACCACATGGTAAGGGCCCCGGTAGTGAGAAAGGAGCCTCTCGGAGAGACCGACTCTGCGTGACGGCGTCCAGAGGAGGACGAGTGATCCGAGTGTATATTCGACCGCCCGGGGACGGCGGTCGTAGGCGGACTTCTGGGAAGCTTGTGAGGCACGGAGCTGACTACGGGCTATTTGGCGCGCCAGCGAGGCCTGGGTGATGGCGTCCCGAGCGTAAGCAGTGATGACGACTGAAGAAGACGGCATGAGTGTGTCCAAAGGGAAGATGGAACGCCGACCAAACAAAAGGTAGAAAGGGGAATAGCCAGTTGTGTCATGCCGTGAAGAGTTATAAGCAAAAGTCACATAAGGCAAGGCAGCGTCCCAATCTCGGTGGTCTGGTGAGACGTACATTGCTAACATGCCGGTGAGCGTAAGGTTGAACCGTTTCGTAAGCCCGTTGGTTTGTGGATGGTAAGCTGTCGCGAGCTGGTGCTGCGTGGCACACGAACGAAGAATGTCATTAATCACTTGGGACAGAAAATGACGACCACGGTCGGTGAGAAGTTGACGAGGGGCGCCATGGTGAAGAATGACGTTTGGAGAAGAAAATCGGCGGCATTCCTTAATAATGTCGTCGACTGTAGTGCAATTCTTGTCGACGAGCAGATTGAAGGCATCGTCGGCGATCCTCTTCAACACGTGACCCACTTTGTCAGATTCAGGCATGTTATTGTCAACTTTGTTGCAGAGGGCCAGCACGTCCTGAATGTACGAAACATAGGATTCCGTAGAAGTTTGAGCTCGGGATGCAAGGTCCCTCTTTGCGGCGAGTGTTCGGCCGAGCGGCCGTCCAAACAGATCGCGCAGTTTCTGCTTGCAGACGTCCCAGCTGGTCAAGTCATCTTCGTGAGTCTCGTACCAGACTCGGGCGGTGTCTTTTGGGTAGAAAATGACATTGGCGAGCATAAGGGTTGGATCCCAGCGGTTGTGTGTACTCACGCGTTAATACATCTGGATCCAGTCGTCTACGTCAACGTGGTCGGTGCCAGAAAATGTCCCAGGGTCACGAGGACCAGAAAGTACGAGTGAGGGCATGGCCGATGGTGATGTTTGCTGGCAGGCGTCCTGGGTCATGATGAAGGCAGCTGTCGGCCGCTGCGGAGCTCCGTCGTTGATAAACGTGGAAAAAAAGCGCACCTTCACCAAATATGTTGCGGGAAAGAATATATTTACAGCTATGTACACCAGCGAAGGAACAGCTACAGCGGCACTCAGAACGCAGTCAGAACTTCGTTGTCGTCTTCGTCTTCGTCCACCCGATCACTCGCTGAGTCTCGTCGTCGTCCTCCCGCTTCAATATTATCGGGTATCGTGTTCAGGGGCAGTGTCCAAGGCATGCCGCCAATGTTGGACATGCTGCACAACTTCGGCTTCTCGACTCCCTGCTACGTGTATTACCTGAGTAGAGTTTCGAAGCGTTTGGGGCGTTTTCCCTACCACGCGTGCTTTCTGATGTCAGCGAAGATTGCACAGAGTGAGATACGGGTGTGTGCAGAGTGTGGTCGTGCAACACCCGCCACCGCGAACTAGCGGGCACTCTACTTCCTGACGACGAATGTATTGCGAGACGCGTTCAGGCGGTTGTCGCGTGTTCACGGAACAAAGACACGCGTTTGGCTTTGTGTGACGTGCATACAATAGCTATGCTGCAAAAGCCTTTGCTGAAGAAATGCTTTCCTGCCCACCACGGTTTCTGAAGCACTGAATGCGGCACATATTCAAAGGTGAAAGAAAACAGTACTGAAACTGTGCTTTTCTCTAAGATTTGCACTCTATAATTTATGCAGACGTTGAACACAACTCAAAGGATCTTATCATAATGCTAAGAAGAAATTCTGACAGCAGCGACCATAAAAACGTTTTCAGATCATACTATTTTGTACATCAGAAACGCCAATGTTCCGAAAATGGAACCAGAAAAAAAAGCATAGTTTTTGTAAGTGCTGCTGAGTTTTTTGCTGCGATTTTTGAAAGCTAAGGTGAATTCTCGGCTGAAATTATTGTATTTGCAACATTCCTTCATAATGCAGCAATTAGAAGATTAATGGCGGCGTTTTCAGTGGCTGTGCAATAAACGCACTTTCTATTGCTGAAAGTATGACTCCAATTTGCTTTCACTGGCCCTCAGAGAAACAACGAAATATTCCTAGTGAATTCAGTATAGATGCTTGATAATGGATCATTTTTTTTGTGTCAATTATGTCGTTGATTATTGCATCTGTTAGGAGTTCACACTTATAGACTCTCAGGGCGTCAGGTCTAATTCATGGCGGTATAAGATTATGAGAACTGACAGGTTCCTTGCATACATTATTTTGAGAAAAATTATGGTATGATGTTGTATGGTATGGTGTGCTGTGGTGTGGTATGGTATGGTAGGGTCTGCTATGGAACGGAATGGAACGGCTTGGTACTGCATGTTACTGTAAGGTACTGTATGGTATGTGGGCTTTAACGTTCACAATATACTCCAAGTGTTTGATAGATGCCGAAGGTTGTCTCTGTTTAGTGCTTATGAGGGCCTAACGCAAGAGGCCATTTAACTCGCCGTGAGGAGGTGGCGTTCAGGCTAATCCGCGTGGATGCTGCGCTGACGGCTGCGGTCAGAGCCTCCCGCACATAACAGACCTTGCTTCTCAACTGCCCTGCTTGCGCTGCAGAGGCGACATTACCTCACTTTTTGATAACTTTCCCTTAACTTCGGGAGGCACGCAAGCAACACCCGACACTCAGGGATACCACTCCAGCCGACCACCGGACACTCGATTCTGGACCCATGAACCCCAATACCAAGCTTTGTTGGCATTCATAGCCAACACCGGCCTGCACATGTAACAGTAACCGAGCTCTTTTGGCGAGGAGTATGTTTGCGCAATAAAAACGAGCCTAATTGCATTCACCATGGCAGAGGATTCATTCATCAGTTTTCTCAGCAAGAGAACACCATACCAACTGGGCCACCTTGGCTAGTGTTTTACGGAACTTATAGACCGTGATAATCTGTTCGCTTACCATGGAAGGCATCTGGGTCACAAAGCATAAAACGCAGTTCCGTGTAACCTGCGGAAAGGCTGAGATTGGCTTTTACTTTAGCAGAACAGGCGTTGAGCTGCGGTGAACCCGGGGATGGCTGAGTCATCGTTCTGTGAACAAAATCCACAGGAGGAATTTTTTATTATGCGGCAGATGTCGGGCGATCAATTTCAACATCCCTAAATCACACTGGCTAGACAATTTTGTGTCCATAGTTGGTAGTAATGTATAGGTCACAGCTGGTTGCAAGCGTCTCGCCCCCTCTCTCTCGAATAAAAACGAAATCATTGCTGATTGCACTATAATTTCATAAAGTACGCTTATTTCGTGGTACCCACTTTACAAGCTCAGTTCGCGAATGTTACTGCAGCAACTCTGAGTGTTGAATCGCCTTCAAAGTTCCGAAGGAAAATTTCAAAGCTTTGTTTTTACGCATGCTTCACTTCTCTATAACCCAGCAATAACGAACACGGACTGACATCAGCACACCCGCCTGAGCAATTGTGGTGTCTATGTACCCATCCGTGTTCGTTTTTCTTTTGCGCGCTGTGGTAAAGTCAAGGGGTTATGAAATTCTTGCGCCCGCTGAAAGGCTACATTTAGCTAGTAAGGTGTCGAGAACCTCTACTTCTGAAATCCAGTTGTGTTATTTAAATGTAGTCAAGAGCCACTTCTTGTTGGAACAAAGTTATGCATCGTGATTCTCTATCTCAATTTTAATTCGATCATCTGCCAAGTAAATTATTACCCCGGTAACATTTGTAGGGCGAGAGGTCGTGAAAGTGTTTAAACTACTTTAACGTCTTTCAGGTGGCACGTGGGGGGCTCCTGAAACGCTCATATCTCACTTTTCAGTGAGAGTGTCGCCAGCACCACAAAGCGATTATTGTGTCGTGGTATTGCAACCTACGTCTTTTACGTGGTCTCTGTTGACGCAATTAACAAAAACAGTGTTGTTTTTATGGTAAAAAAATAACATCATCACCCACTCGACTGCCGTTCTTCTTTAACCTACGAGAAAAATTATGCGTGTAAGGTACTGCCACAACTTTTTTCCTTGCACATGCCGATTCTACAGGATCACTAATACGGTCATTCTTCATCCTTTTCTTAAGGCACGCAGCTATAGAAATAAACAAATGAATCTGATATGCTGCGGTGGACAACTGGCTTACTTGACGGGTAGAACTGGACGCTATATTTTGCATGCAAGAATTTCGCAGCGCATATGTAAAACAGAAGTTAGTAATAGCTCTGTTTACAAGCTACGTCCAACAAACGATAACGGCGGCGTATTTGCCCTCGGATCGCACGTATGCCCAGCATGCATGGTCGCCCAAGAACGAAAGCCTGATATATTTAAAAACCGCAAAGACGCATCAACATCTAGAACTTCATGAGTTATCAAATGCGGACACATGCCTTGGCTTAAGAATTGCATACCTTCAGACAATGCAACGCGAAGATCCGGGACCATCGCATCACCGAGAACCAGAAAACCGTCTACAAACCTAAATTTTTTTCGCACACATGTTTCGACCAGTCTTCTTTCTAATAATCTATTTCTCCGAGCCAAAAATAAGTCCCTGAAAACGGGCGCCACAGAGGACGCGATGCAAATACCAGTTTTTTGGAGGTAGAAGTCATCGTCCCGCATGGCAAAGCTGGACCACAGGTACAACGATACCAACGCAACAAAGTCGTTTTGAGAAATTACAGTGGCATTTCCTAATGATATCGCACTGAGCAAGTCAGTAGCATCTTCGATACAACTCACTAGTTCATGTTCAGCGATAGGCATCTTTAGACAAGACAACGAACCCGCCTTCGTTGTGCGAGATCAACAGGGAGAACGAGCGATTTTCCAGATCCGACACCGTTCGCGTTGTAGGCAAGTTCCTGGGGCCGGAACGGCGGAACTCATCTCTGATCCGTCAAATAAACGGTTTGGTTGAGTACTCTTTCCCAAGCATCTCACCCTAGAATATCTGAGCACCAAGCAGGGGGAACCTTGTACCCATTAAAAAACCGGTGGGCAACAGGTGGCACTATGGATTGAACCCAGCATCTCCCTTATGCTAGGTGGACTCTACCAGAAAGCCACGCTTCGGGGGTTCGAAACGCGATACCAAACCTGTGCCCCCCGAAACACACCTGTCATGTTTAGGTCCCGGTGAGGAGGAGGTGACACGCCAAACCATGAAATCCATTTCCGGAAGGATCCTCTTAGGAGGGACGGCAAACTTTGGTCCTGTGCTTTGGTAGTTACTAGTCGTAGCAGACATTAAGCGGCAACTTGATGCTCGGCGTACGTGCGGAGTGCCGGCGCTCCCAGCCACGCGCCGCGACAGACGCCTAAAAGGGGCATGGATCTCTATGCTCGCGGTTATGGCTCGCAACACCTAAGGAAGCCATTGAAAGAATGACGAGCCGTGAAGAAAAGATGGTTGGAGAGCTGACAGGATTCGGAGAAGGTTGAGGGAAACAGAAAGAGCTGCCAGCCATGAAGAAAAGAGACTCCTGGAGCTCCGCAGTACTCAGATTATTGTAAACTGGACCCCGCCGGTATCTTGCATGCAGATATCTGCGCCCCGCTCGGCCTTCTGCCTCGTCGGCCTCGCGCATGCGCAGACAGGCTAATAATAATAACTGGTTTTGGGGGGAAAGGAAATCGCGAAGTATGTGTCTCATATATCGTTGGACACCTGAACCGCGCCGTAAGGGAATGGTAAAGGAGAGAGTGAAAGAAGAAAGGGAGAGAGAGGTGCCGTAGTGGAGGGCTCCGGGATAATTTTGACCACCTGGGGATCTTTAGCGTGCACTGACATCGCACAGCACATGGGCGCCTTAGCGTTTTTCCTCCATAAAGACGCAGCCGCCGCGGTCGGGTTCGAACCCTGGAACTCCAGATCAGTAGTCGAGCGCCCTAACCACTGAGCCACCGCGGCGGGGCGCAGACAGGCTCCAGAGTACGCCCGTGCGAGTGGGCGCTCCGCCATCACGCCTAGGATGTGTCTATCGAGTTTGCGCTTTAGGGCCCTAATATTTTAGCCATTAGTTTCTTGCATGATTATGTGTGCTAATAATTGTCTAAAGAAAAATTGTTATAGCTGCGTTGAATTTGGTTCGCTTAAAAAAAAAATTAATCTATTGCCATTCGTCTGAATTATTGAGGCAATCACAAAATTAACACGAGCATAAAAATTTGGGATAAAAATTTGAAACGGTTAAATATTTAAGTAAAATTCCAAGACTTCAGCGGGACGAGCGGTACATAAAAAAAGCAACGCAGTCACAGACCACACGGACACGTCGTGTTCCTGCATGTTTCCTTCTATGTTCTGTTCGTTGCTCTGTAGTGACGGAATATCGTCACCAACTCGCCCAGCAACTTACGCTGTTACGACAATTGCTGCTTACAGTTACCTCTGGTTTGACATTTGGCGTCATTCAGCAAGCCTTTCAGTACATCGATTCGTCGGTTATTTGCTTTTGAAATCTATTTAATTAGAAGAAAGGAAAATGAGAGGTATTAGTTTCGTCGCTCTGCACGAAACAAAGTATATAATGCTGTGTCCGACACGCTATCCTGTTTATAGACATGAAAAATCATGTCCCATTGCAAAACGAGATGCATTCATTAATGAATAGGCTGGTTCTTAGAAAACACATTATTGCTTTTAGAACATGATTTCAAAAAGAGGAGTACCAGACACTGTGTTGAAATTAAATCTGTCATCGCGAATGGAAGTCACCCTCACGGTTCCTTGGAAGCACAAAACCTGAAGGTTGTGCTCTAATACGTTTTCCACAAAAAGGAAGCTTAGAATTCAATACACAATTGACTGATGTTGGTAAAAATGCAAGGTACGAGGAGGCGGAGAACGCAGAGACTAATAATAAATGACAGTATAACAGAAACAACAAACGTCGGCCGGGGGAACGTCGAGTATCAGCCTTAGATCAAGCTGTCTTGGGAAGGCTAAGTCCCTGAGGCTGCGTAGAGTAGGACGCGACTGAACGACTCAACAACAAGAACAATACTTTCAGGTTTCTATTGCTACGGAAGATAGCACTCCTTGGCTACACTTTCTTAGGACATTCTGTGGCCCGTTTTGAAGCAATTATTGTGATTGTCTTAAGCGTAAAATGCACTTGCTATCCTTGCTTTCACTTCTCTACGCTACATTTCTTCCGAGTATCAAAAGAACCGAGATACACCGGCGAATATTAAAATTTTCTCATACCCAGCAGAGTCTGCATATGTTGTTATTATAATTTTTCAAAAACCATTACTCTTGTTTTCATGCGAGCGACCTCTTACGGCAATTAAAGTACTACATTTAAATTATAGCAAACTTTTGTTTCACGCATAGAACCTTGTGCCGAAGCCGTGCCACCGAAGACAGACAGTGCCAGGACGAAGACCATGGCCATGGCCTAGAAGATGCCCTGTGTCGCCATTCTATATTCAGAAGTGGAGCGACCGAGCCGCTCGCGGCGTTTATATCTCCCATTTCAGCTGAAGGTGGGATTTCTAACCAATAGATGTAACCCGATAGAGAATATCTGTGTGCGTTAAGGAACATCCGTTGATGAACATCCGTTGAGGAACATCCGTTGACGAACATCCAATTTTTAAGCACTAATTTTTTTCGGCGGTGAATAACTGCTTAGAGTGCGCCAGACTGAGAGTAGAAAAGGCAGAACCAATGATGCCATTGAAGTCGCCTTCTTTTCTTTGGCAGAAAGCAGGAGCGGATCTGTAATATTTCAACCACAGTCATTAACTTGCGGTTGCAGACTACTTTTCGCGCTTTATTAGAATAGTCCCATTGTACTTCTGTTATAATACAGCTGAAATGCTTTGTCAAGCGTGCTATACAGGAAACTTTGGTGGACTGATAATGGCAGCCAGTTTTCGTCACAAGAATTCAAGAAATTCGCATAAGCTTTCCTGTTCAAACATGTTACGTCAAGTTCCGGGTATCCGCAGTCTAACGGCGCAGCAGAGCGCACGTTTCAAACCACCAAAAGATTGCTAGAAAAGTCAGTAGATCCGCACTTGGCGCTGCAGGCATACAGGAATATGAGTCTTGACTGTACCCACACACCGTATGAACTGCTGAATGTTGCTTGCCTGATGCGTCAAGCTTTTCTTTGTGGGATCCAAAAGGTATGTATCTAATTGTTCCGTTCGTCGAAATTGAATACGACAGGTCGCGTCCCTTTGTATAGAGCCTGTTTGGGGATCACTAACAATAAAAAAAGAAGTTATCGTGGCAAGTGTCGGTTTAGCTTTCATCTGAACCTTATCTCACTGTTGGTGATCTCGATGTGAATAATATGTACAAGGCATTAAACGAGACTTCAGCCAAGGCTATAAAGAAAGTGGTTCACCACAGAAATAATAAATGCATTTTAAGTGCTCTACTTTCAGTTGAGCGAGCGCCAAGTGCGCGCAGTTACCTTGTCATAAGCTTTAACTTTTCGTCCCGTTGTGAACTTGAGATATTTTTTTACATAATTCTGAGCTCTTTTGTTGATTAAATAAGCCCTACGCATTCAGTTTTGTGTTAAGAATGGCACACAGAACCGTTTCGTAAAATTTGCTATGGGACTCAGAAACAGCCGATTCATTTGTTTTATAACAACGTGCAGGCATAAGAGATATGACAGGGAAAAAATTTAATCACTTTTTTATTGACGAGTCAATGTTTACGCGCCACGACCGCCATTTTTCTGTTTTATTACTAGTTTTTTCTTGGCATATAATTTCTAACATGCCACCTCAAATATATTGAAGAAATGTGCAGAAAATTCGAAATTTTGAGCAAACATTTGGCTCTCTGTCAAAATTTTTATGACTTTACCACCTGCATGTTTCTTTTTGTTCCGTTGAAAAATTCCCGAGAGAATGCAGTCTTGACCTACGCTTTTGTGGCTCTACTGTGTTTTGACAGGTTCACTACAACCAGAAGAGAACAGCAGAAACAAATTGCTAAAAAGTCTTATTCTTTATTGGATTAATTCAATCGAAAATTTCGAAACAGGCACTAAGAGTATACTTTACCAAATGAGATAACTTCATCTCTTAAGCGTATCATGAAATTTATCTCAGTGCATTTCCAACACCTGCCAGCACTACGATATCCTTGCAAGATCTGCCTGCCCTAACTGCGTGAACATTCATTACACATCAACCACTTAAGCACACAAGAGCCGTAGATCAGAAAGACGTTAGCCCAGGTAGTGTTTGGTAGAATGATGCCCACAAGATGTTCGGTTAGTGGCCATTTTTTCGCATTTCTCCCCTAAAATGAACTTTTGGAACTTCTGTCGTACGTCAATTAAAAGCCATGTCGCACATTAAAGGGTTAAGATATATTTCTAAAAATGTTAACAAAAATCATGAGTGTTGAAAAAACATCATCATTCTGCCGATTTTTGTTTTCGAGTCACGTGCGTGGTGCACTTTGAAATTACATCTTTTAGAAGGCACAATTCGAAAAAACAAATTGTTCGCGGTGAAATACGCTCACCAGATTCGACTTTTGCGCAAGTGTCGTGGTTTTCATAATTTGCCACTCTTAATTTGAGCCTTTATTTTCTGTTTTCTGTCGTTGTTAGTTTACTGTTTGATTAATTATAATTCGTTATTCTAATATCCAGTCTAAAATCCTTCTGCTCGATATCGATTATAACGTCATCCGCCTTCAACATAATAATGTTTTGATCTGCTGTGCATTTAGGATAATCCTTTAAATCTATGAAACTACAATTACGTTTTCTGTAATTTCTTGCGTATAGTCACATCTAAGACTACGCAGATTTCACAGTTAATTGACGTATTCATAGTGGAAAAGGTGCGCTGTCGTTCCACCACTAACTTTGTTTAGATACCGTCATCTTTCGGCTCAAAAGTAAGCGGCAAAGTAATGTCACTGCAGTTTGCAGTAATTGCTGCACAGAGAATGTCGTATACTTCATCAAGGCATCCTTCTTGTTCTCTCTGTTGCTAAACGTAGAACAGGGTTGCAGTAAACGGGAAAACACATGCATGTAGCGTGAAAGAGCGCTCTGTTGGCACCGTTATTAACTAACCAACGTATTTAAAGGCAACCACAGAAACACGAAAAATACACCACGCAAAGAACTGATATCAATTTTCTATATGTCGTTTGGAAATATTTGCCTGATAACACTATTTTTATTATAAATATTCGAAACAAGCTTCAGTTGTCACCATTTCAGCGATCCTATGGCATTTATTTATTATTAAGATTGTGTTCGCGCGCGCCACCTTCAGTTCGCAAGGATTCATGAGGTGCTAAGCGCTCTCTACCATGCTATCCGTAATCGGTACTATACGCACACACTTTACAACGACGAATAGTTCACAGTTCCCAAGAATTCCAGATAGTGGTACCACTTTATGACTGCTACTGCAAACAAAGCATCTGACGAAAATGCATGGAAATAAAATTTCTCGAGACTAAGATGTCACAAAGGTGTCACCTTGGCTCAGTACAAGTAAACATGAAAACACCTCTGAAAGGCCGACCGCCATATCAAGCTCATAGAGACAGATAGAGAGACAAACGGAAAGGCAGGGAGGCTAACTAGGCAGCGCCCGGTATGCTACGCTACACGTGGAAGGGGGAACGGAGAGAGAGACAGAAAGGGGAGAGAACAAAGAGAGATGAACACTTTTCCACATGTCCGTTGGCCATTACTTGCAGGGTACACAGGGCACACACTGATAGTCCACAATGTTGCACTCAGTTCTGAGTCCTTCAAGAAGTTTAAAAAGTGCCTTCGAAGCGGTCCTCTGCGATGAAGGCTTACTCCAAGGACCCAGAATCATAACTTCAGTAAGGGGCAGAGGATCTAAATGGCGGAGTGTTGCAGACAGGCGTGTACGCTCACGCTGATACCGAGGGCAGTTACAAAGAAAGTGTTCTATAGTTTCGTCGCACCCACAGATCTCACACGCAGGAGAGTCTGCCATTGCGATTAAGAGGGAGTAGGCATTTGTGAACGCCACTCCCAGCCACAGGCGACACAACAGCGCAGAATTGCAGCGGAAGAGGCCGGACTGATGACTGAGTTGAAGTAAGGGGTCTAGACGGGGCAGACGGCATGTAGAGTAGCCGCCGTACCATGGCTCTAAAAGCTCTTTTCGGCCAAGAATTCGCAGATGTCTTGCTGCGTCGACTCTTGTCAACGGTATGTGGACAATGTTGGCACTTCTCCGAGCCGCTCGAGCTGCAGCGTCAGCTGCGTCGTTTCCGACAATGCCAGAGTGTCGCGGTATCTACTGGAAGACGATGTCATGACCCTCTTCCTGTGCCTGGTGTTGGAGATGTCTGAAATCAGCTACGAGATGATCGTGATCGCCATGGAGTAAAGCAGAATTACGACAGTGCAGGGCTGCTTTTCACTCGCAGAACACAGCCCATTTGTGGGGAATTTGTGCAACAATGGACTGCACAGCCGCATGATGTGCGGCCAATTCGAACCCGGTGGAGGTTGTCCGATGCGCAGTTTGCTGGATAATACTGGTCTGTCTCACAGGAATGACAAAGGGGTAAGTTTAACTTGTACCTGAGACCTAACCATATGTATACACATGAGTGTGGTCACTATATGCAGCGTGGAGTAGGTGGAGGGTCAAATGTTTATTGGCCGGTGACGATAAATTCATTTTTTCGTTAAGCCCGGAATTGTAAGCCGCACGCACGGCTCCCGCAGACACCACAACGCAGAGGAAGGCCGTGCTGCCGGGGTGAACTGGGATGGGATGGACGACTGGTGGGCTGCTATAACCTTTGATAACGTTGCGTGTAGTCTGATTTTCCACTGACACAAGGTGGTGCTGGGGAAGCCGTATGTTGATCCACAGCGTGTCTAGGCTTATATGCGTCGAGAGTGGGTAGTCCTGGGCGAATGCAATGGTAGCAACAGTTGATGCGCTGCGAGGGAGACCCAGGCTTGAGCGAAGTTCCTGACCTTGTATAGTTTGGAGGGCACGCAAATTCGTCTTGCATGTGCTTGAAAGCACCGGTGCACTATACCGCAAAAATCCCAAAAAGAGTGCTCTGTAGAGTTGCAGCATTGATAGAATCGAAAAGCTCCATGATTTTCCGCGAAGAAATCTGTGCAGGTGTGTAAAAGAGATTAGCTTTTTTACAATGATGCAATGCGGGCTTCATGACAAATTCTTATCTATAACAATTCCTAAAACATGACGAGATGCACAATAGGCAATCACTTGGCCGTCAATAGTTAGCGGATAACGAGACACAGTTTTGGGCGTAAATGTCACTATAGCGCACTTCTCGGCTGACACGCTCAGACCTTGCTCTCCGAGACAGGACGAAGTTATGGTTGCTGCCCTCTGAAGTTTTGCTCGCACCTGGAGACGCGTCACAGAGGAGAGCCAGATGCAGATGTCGTGGGCATACATAGAGATATGGAAAGTATTAGCTATGTACTGCGGGAGTCTTACAAGAGTTAGGTAAAACAAAGCAGGACTGAGCACTCCACCCAGGGGCACGCCCCGGTAGGCGTAATGCACGGGTGTGGAGCCATCTTCACACATAATAAAAAATGTCCGTTTGAACGAATAGCTTTGGATTCACCTATACATCCGTCCACCGATTCCAACAGCCTCTAGGGCATCAAGGATGACCTCATGTGTCACGTTATTCTATGCACCTTTAATATCAAGTTAAAGTGCCACGCACATGCGCTTCTGGCATTTCTGTTGCTGTACTGTGAACACAAGATCAATGACGTTGTCTGTAGAGGAGCGACCCCGTCGGAAACCTCCCATGGCCTTGAGATACACGTTATTGTTCTCAAGGTACCACTCAAGACGCGCCAGAAGCATTCTTTCCATGACTTCCCACACAACTGGCCAAAGCTATTAGCCTGTATGATGACAGGTCGAGCGGGGATTTCCCTGGCTTTGTAATGGTATCATGCAACTGGATTTCCACTGGGGAGGAACAACTCCGTCTTGCCACGAGTGGTTGTAAAGGCTGAGTAGCTCTCTACGCACGTCGTGGCCAACGTGCCACTGCGCAACATATGTAATGTCGTCTGGACCTGGTGCAGACGGAAGCTTACTTTCTGCAAGGTCAGCATCAAGTTCCTCACGAGTAAAGACAACATCCGTCGCTGAATCCCGTGATGCAGGAGGAACACGCTGGGAACCCGAGGTATTCACTGCACCCGCGATCGTCCTGCAGAAGTCAGTTGCAACTTCAATCTGGTGACGGTTTTGCTGTAGAGCCAACGCATAGAAAGTCTGTCTTTGCTGTGGGAGCGTTCGAAGCCCCCGCACTGTCCGCCAAATGAGGAACATGGGCGTTCGAGGATCAAGAAATTGACAGAAGGACTTCCAGCGCTGTTTCACCAGCTTGTTCATTCGTCGCTTGATTTTTATCTGCAAACGACGCGCCTCTCTGAGGTACCTTACGCATTTTGTCTGTCGCTAACGCCTTTCTGCACGCCGATGAATAGCATGTAGGTGGCCTGATTTTATATCAAATTCAGTGCGCATTCTTGTTGACGTGAGGAAGCCTCTACCATCCTTCATTGCGGTTGCTATGATGTCCTCCAAACTTGAAGTGAGGACTTCTCTGAACGCCTCTTCCATTCGAGTTTTAAATGGCGTCCAATCGATATGCGCGTGCTTAGCTGGGCCGGACGCCCCAAGACCTGGAATCTCGAGGTGGGTGGGTATGTGGTCACTCACGTGGGTCTCAACATCACAAACCAGTGGACACGCCGGTGCAGAGACCGTGACACTATCATCAGGTCTAGACAACTGCTCTTATGAACTTCCTCGCAGGTATGTCGGGCTGCAGTCATTCATTACGTGAAGTTCACTTTCTTAAGCAAATAAGGCCAAAATCCTGCCTCTCGCGTTGACTATAGGACTTCCCCACAGTTAGTGGTGGGCGTTGAGATCGCCGCTAATAATCTAAGGAGCCCGGGTTGCCTCCATAATTGTCTTCAACCTCTCGTAGTCCAATTGAGAGGAGGGTGAGACATACCACGCAATCAGTGTGAACTTTATGGATCCTTTTTTGACTATGAAACACATGTACTGATTGTTATTGTGTGGTTGAACTGGGCAGCAAATGTACGTTATGTCGGTGCGGATCTAGACCAGAACTTTGCTGCGCTCCTCGCATGTCGGAGCAAAGGAGGGCTCATACCCGGAAAGCCTGAATGCTTGGGATAAGTTAGGTTCAGAGATGACCAATATCGGGAAGTGGTTGTTGAAAACATATTGCCGAAAACTTGCGATTCGTGGCTTTAGGTCTTTTGCGTTTCACTGGAAGAGCGCAGCGCCCCTGACTTCCTCACCAAACGTGGGAAGCTGGCCAGCCATTCTGATTAAATATCTAGTAGTGCAGGAACCGTAGATTCGAGCACCATTAAGACGCTTCGGGTGATTGACGATTGCAGGGCCTGTATCAGAGGGCGAATGGCATTGACCACCGTCCTGAGGATCACGAGGGCTTGGCGATCTTGCTGTAGGAGCCCTTCTCTAACGATAGGTGAGCTCGGCGATGGGAGCTTGCGCTTTCGAGGCTCAGCAGGACGTAACGGCGGCAGCGATTGCCTAGCATCCGCACACGAAGAGGTCTTTTTATTCTTGGCGATATTTCTCTGACTGGACACACTTGAACGTGGCGGCACGGGAAGAGGTTGATAAGGAGGTGCAGTGGGCGCGTCGATATGGTTACTTTTTGCAATAGACTTTCTTGAGTTATTTTTGCGGCGAGAACGCCTTTTCCGAACAGTCGCGGCAGCTTCACGGTGCGTAGAATTGCCCCGAACCATTTGCTTTAGAACGGCACGCTCGTGTTTTGTGGGCAGACAATTCTTAGATGAGGTGTCATGAGGCACGTTACAGTTGGAAAACCTAACCACTTGTGCATTACAGGACTCAGCGCTGTGAGCTCCGGCACAACGAGAGCACACTCTCGTGTTCTCGCAGACCCCGCTCACATGACCCAGCTCCAAGCATTTGTTGCATTGCAGGGGTATTGGATTAAATTGCCGCATGGCATGACGGAAATGGCCAACCTTTACGTTTGATGGAAGGCTGTCGCCTTGGAACAAAATCTTCACACAACGGGAATTGCCCAGACACGATATCCGTAGAATTACGGTGCCTTCATTTGTCGGCCTCACGAGAATGGGCAAATCATCTCGCGTGATAGCCCTGTCGACATCATAGATTATGCTGGAGGAGGACTCATCCCGCCGAGCGGAATAACAGTACGTACTAATAAACCGCCGAGCTGAGTTATGGCCCGCAGTGGTTCCAGCGCAGCCGCATGGTGGACATCAACGGATAGAGTGCTGTTCCGCGCATTCACTCGAACGTCCTTGAGTTCATTAGCCAAGAGGGCCTCGCGTTCTACAGAGACGACTTGCCTGTAAAGCAGCCTCATGTTGTTGGCTGGCTGCGCAGGAAGGACGAGGATGGTGTGTGCCGGTGTGTTGCCAGTTGTTTTCACAGTGGACTGACTGGATGACGATCCGGCTCTTAGCAGTCTTCTCTTGATCTTCCAGCAGAGGTAAGTCTCAAAGCCGTCCTCACTGCTGGCCTCACTGAGGGATTCGATGGTGTCATCGCTGTCGGGGTCGCTCGGACGGCTGCACCGCTTCCTCGACGAGCTGGAGGAGAAGGCCGCCAGGACATTCGGATGCCCAAGAGGGCTCAGATCTATCGCCGTATGAGGGGGGGACAGCATCCCCGCAGTATACGCGCAAAATAACAGAAAAAATCTGGAGACTGACTTTAACTTGCAAGAGTGGCAGATCGGGCTAGTTGGTAATTTTCCATAATGCGATACAGCGCGAATAAAGACGGGGACGAAGCGAGACAAGACACCACAGCGCTGACTTCAACTGAATTTTTATTGCGGAAAGGGGATATTTATACAGGAAAAGGAAGGGAACGCATGATGCCGCTACTGCTGGAATTGATACGCGGGATAAGATATTTAAAGGCGAAAAGAAGAGGCTGCAACAGCGCACAAGGGTGACTGCTAATAACAAACAACAACGCAGTGCAAGTCAATGATGAACGATAAGACAAGGCACCGGCATTTTGCAACAAAAACACAAAAACAAGAGCCAAAGGGCCTAAACCGCAGTACAAGGCGAGGAATGAAACTAGGGAGCAAAAAGCAGAGCACTAACAATTTGCTAGGGGAAAAGAAAGCCAAAAGAAAAGGGTAATAAAAGATCTAAAACCGTGCGAGAGAGACTTTAAAATTGCAGGGCCAAAAGGGGCAAATAAGAGGCTGCTCATGACATGGCGGCAAACACACCTGAAAACTACTAAGAGCCAAAAGGTTCTAAAATCGCTGAAAATCAAAACCGAATGAAGAAATCACCTAGATGACATCTGGCTCAAATAATCTACTTCTCGTTTCGTCAGGGCGATGGAGGGAGAGCTGACACAGTCCTCTCCTAGTTTCAAGATGTGCAATGCCTCCATGATTTCGCAAGTGCTTTGATGGGCATTTTTATCTAGAACAGTGCAATCTTGAAACAACGGCTTGCAAGGGCGAGACGGACACTTCAAGCAATGCACTCCCAGGTTCCTCTTTGCTGTGTTGCTGACGTCATTAGAGTGCTCCATCAGTCGCTCATTAAGGCACCGACCAGTTTGGCCTATGTAAGCCCTGCCACAACTCAAAGGAATTTTATACACGACACCGACTTTGCAGGATACAAACGGTGAACGGTGTTTGACCGGGCAGGCTGGTTTACGCTCTGCAGGGGCGTTTACTCTGTGGCAGAGCTTGGAGAGCTTGTCGGGAGCCGAAAACACCACTCTAACATCAGCCCGCTGGCCTATTCTCTTCAACCGGTGAGACACCGCGTGCAGGTAAGGAATCACAACAACCTTGTTGTGTTTGTCTGGAACCGCCACTTCGCGTATTCCTCCCTTAAGCTTCTTCAGGAGGCCTTCTGCTACCGAGATGAGAAGTGTCTTAGGGTAGCCTGCTCTTTCCAGCCTAGAAGACTGTTTGTTAAAGCTGTCACCCATAGAGTACAGACAAGATTTCTTTAGAGCATTAGTAAAACACAGGTTCGCGATGCCGCGCTTAACAATCTTAGAGTGGGCAGAACTATAAGGAAGCAGGGACTTGCCCCCTCTCGGCTCATACCGCCAGCATAAGTGTCTTTCTGCTAGAGAAAGCCTTAAATCAAGGAAGCGTAGTGACCCACTCTCAGGTGTCTCATGTGTCAACATGAGAGGTGACAGGCACTGCTCAAAGGAGGAGAGAACACGAGAAACAGTACATGGAAAGGAGCAAACATTGTCAGCAAGTAATACTATGTAATCGTCTACAAATCTAAAAACTTTTGTGACAAGTGAAGGGAGTCGTTCAGCGAGCAGTCGGTCATGATGGGCAAGGTAGATGTCACTGAGGATGGGAGCAATGCATGAGCCAATGCACACACCGCTTTTCTGAATGTAACTGCTCTCGCCCCATTTAACAAAAGTGGAATTAAGATAGACCGTCAACAATTCTAAGAAGCCACCTACCGACATACCCGAAGAATTTTGAAATGCAACCGAGCCGAACGCATCGATGCTACTTTCAACACAAGACAAAAGCTGGTCATGTGGCAAATAATAATAAAGATCTTTAATGTCAACCGAGAATGGCATGAGAGCTCTGCGGTTAGATTTCAGGAAGTCAAGAACTTTACTCGAGTCCTTCAGAAGGAAGGGATCGTCAAGTGCCAGAACCTTGAGCCTAGACTGAAGGAATTGCCCCAAAGCTTTCTGCCAAGTGCCATTCTCAGTGACAATTACCCTCAATGGGCAGTCTGCTTTATGCGTCTTCGCTGTGAAGAATATGTCCAGACTGGCCTTGCCAGCAGCATTTATGCTTGTAACAAGTTTTTCTAGATTTAAGCGGCTGCAGAGCTAGGTGCAACCGTCTTTAAAAGAAAGCTGTAAGTTTGCTTTGTACACGATGGTGTAGTTTGGAAATCGGTTTTCCCCTCAGCCGCCGCAGGCAGCTTTTCTCTTGTGACAAACCACGGCTGCAACCAAAATCTACAGCGGACCTCCCCATGTTCCCTCCGAGCGGCAGTGGAGAACGTGGGGGAGAGGCGAACTTCTTTTCCCCCAGCTCTTGTACTCGGCGGCTGTACGGGAGTTGGCGGTAGGCTAGACGACGGAGCCACGGCGATGCAGGTGGACGCGTCTGGACCACGCTGGGAGCCGCACCTGTCAAGGTAACGCCACTCCGTTTGCGTTGCTCGCCCGCCTGCCGCCTGCAGTGCTGTACCGAGGAGGCCATCAGGTAGGGGAGTTCCCCAATAAATACCTTTGCCTGCTGTCTATTCTTAGATGTGTTATTCTTAGCGGAAGCAGCTGTGGTCGGAGCTAGCGGAGCGTTCCTGTCTCAAACAGCACTGCGGACCCCACAGTACAAAGCGCCTGAAAGGGAAAGGTATACTCGTTCCAGTAGGTCACACGGCGGAGTAGGGTGGTTCACTGCCCTCGATAGAAGAGTCAGTGCGAGTAATGAGTGATCTCTGATCTCAGGCAACAAGGAGACAGTCTACGCAGCGGTAGACACGTACTCATAAGATGCTTTTATGAAACTTTCCTTACTACAATTTCAATATCTTGCACGGTTTCCTTGCGGCTCGCAGATAGAGAACATAAAACACGAGGAGCAGAGAAGCATTAGACAAGCAACCTTACGGAGGAGTGGAAAATCCGCGGATTGCACTTGTAGCCGTTCGAATTCATGAATGTCCACCACCAGGCATTCAGGATAACGCTTTGCAATTTTCACCTATAACGCTGCAACGGCAGCCACTCGGTCATTTGCTTTGATTATTACATCAGACATGATGTCAGAGAGGAATTTTTATATGTTCAAAGCAGTGCGGAATGAGGTGTAAGCCAAGAGAACCAGAAGCGCTTGTCCTAAACTCTCGCTACTAAAGTACAATTAACAATTAAAAGGCACGAAATATAAGTCGAAAGGATATGAAAGGAATTAGCATTTTCAAGTTTCGCTCTACAGAATATATACCGCATATTAGGGTAATTAGCCTGAGTCTCTCACGGCGCAAACCTTAAGCGTATCTAAGAGAATTTAACACAGACAGACAGCTTGTTGAATCATAGTGAATTGCTATATTGCCTCCACAAAAGCAGTGAAATATTGCGGGGAGAACTAGCAAACAGGACAAGTCACGCCAAAAAGACGAGCTTGTGTATTATGAGAATTTGAATGGATAAAAAACAATGTATGGCCAGAAAACCAATAGCCAGAGATAGCGATCACGATACTGGGCTCTGCTACGGCACGCCAAACATTCTGCGAATAAGATAAATTTTATTGCCGATAGCAGAAGGCACAAAACACTTGCACATTTTTCAATCATGATGCTTTACAAATTTCTTTGCATATTGTAGAAAAGTACGCTTCGAAAACTGTTACTTGCGACACAGGTGTGCATAGGTACCGGGAAAAATTATTGGCTGCACGTCCAGATTCGGAAAGAGCACCAGGGTTGGTTGGCGTTCCTGTAATCTCTAATTTATGCACCATACCGCTCATCGAATTTACAAATACGTAGCGGCCCGGCAAATTGTAGCTAATACAACACTCTATCTTCCCTTTGTAATGGGTGCTGAAAAAAGTGTTAACGAACTTTTAGTTGCCTCGGTATCTTTTTGCCTCACTCACTATTTTCTGGCCCGAGAAAGTTTTGGCGAATGGGTCTTCTCTCGTCCGCTTCTTCTCGCCTTTGTCGTTGCTACGTTCTGCGGTCAGAATACCCGATTTACACTATGACAATCGCGATGTGGAAGGACAAGGTGGTGTGCTTAAGCGCCATTGTACCTTAAATGCTAAAAAAGGTTCACTTAATACCTGCTCTCGTTTTGCACAGCCCCTTCCTCATTTTCGAGCTTCGCTTCGAACTACGTGCATGTTCCATTCGGCCATCTGGTCATTATTCACTGAAGGCTCGCTGCGTATTACCGCTTTGAAGTCAGGAAGTTGGCAAACAAAACGCCGGGATTTAAAGACGTTAACAGATTTCAGGTGGTCCGCATGGCCATTGCACAGATTAACTTAAAGCGAGAAGCCGGAAAAATTTTGCCAAGATAATATCGTCGGCAGCCGGAGGAAGTTTAAGGAGAATTTCAGAGCAGATACAATGGCGATAATGTACCGCCCAGCGGCGGCCTCCCCATGATCATCACGAATGAGCACTGACGCTGCATAAGCACTTCTATTTGTGAGGTTAGGTGCTGCAGGCTTCGTATGACTCATATTTTGACAAAAAAAAACAGCGTAGAAAGACGAGACAAAGAAGAAGCAGACAGACAAACACGAGCGCTGAGTGTATGAGTGAGCGTATTAATACACAAAATGACATGTGCGCGGAAACAAGAAAAAAGGGGAAACAACATCGTCAAAAGCGAAAGTACTACGCTCCTCATAATGAATTAAGATATGCCAACTCGTGGCGACACAATGATATTGAAGGTTTGCTTGCACATGAAGCCCCTTTGCACGCAGTGACAAGGGCTCGAAAGATTTTCCTTATGCGTTGCTCAGAGTAGCATCTGAGTATTTGCCCACTGCTCGTAAAGATTGGAACACAATTTTCACACGATTTATAGTACAGCACCAGGTTGCTTTTGGGAACAATAACTTCTAGCGAAGATGCATTTTCCCTGAGGCGATTATTAACGCATCGTCCCGTCTGGCGAATATACGAGGCCGCACAGGACAAAGGCACCTTGTAAGCAACCTGGCTGCGGCAAGGGACAAAACGCTTTTCATGCCCCTTGCCGCCTACTGTCTTTCTAGCTCCTGAAAAGTTCACTTTTTTGCGAAGACGCTGCAGTTTGAATCGCGCGCTAAACAAGACAAGTACACCCACTCTGCGCGCGACACGCTTAAGCGTAGGGGAAACATGGTGAACATATGGCACTATGGCAGTGTTGTCACTATTACTTGGTTTCAGTTCATTTTGAACCATATTGTTACAGAACCCTCTTAGTAATCTCTATATAACACGGAACAAAATTGATTCAGGAAATACCGCTGACTCCATCTGAGAGTGCAGTGTTCGGCACCTTGTGTTGGTCCGACCTGGGTACGGCATTTTATGGGCCTTTGAAGCAACTTGTCGTCTGAAGTGCTTGGAATGGGCGGACGTGAGTGGCAGAAAACTTTCGCGTGTACTGGGCTCCTAGCGCTCCACTATAAATCGCACGAAAGTCCCTTTCGACTTTTTGAGCAATGCGCAATCCTCAAATGCTGCTATCAGCAACGCACGAAGGAAATCTAAGAAGTCCTTGTCATTGTGCGCAAGGAGGCTTCACGTGCGAGCAAACATTTGATATCATTGTTCGCCACGGGCTGCCATATTCTAATTCCTATTGACGAGCTTAGTGTTTTTTTCGGATGGTTTTCTTGCTTCCTCTTCTTTTACGAAAACATCTAATTACTGTTCGTAAAAACTCTAATGACTTTGAACATTAGGCGCATATGCCTTTCTCATGATTTTCTGGTGCCATTTCCTGGTGTGTTCCTAATGGTTTTCAAAAACAATTTAGCCACCAAGGTTCTAGTGTGCGTTCCTAATTAATGCTTTTCTGATGACTGGTTCTTGACTCTCTGATGTCTTAATCGTCGTTGCAAATCCTCGCGCAAATATTGGGATGAGTACTAGAAAATAAAATCTAAAATTAGAAAAGACAAGCAAATAAAAAAGAAAGGAAAAATTTCTTGCTGCGAGGCTTCGAACCAGAAGTCTTCTGAACCCTAACCCACTCTGATCGATGGATGGATGCATGGATAAGGCTTAACCCTTTAAGTAGGGGCGTGGCTCAAGCCACCTAGCCACTCTAACCTCGTGGTCTAGTGGTTTGCCTTTACCACTACACCACGCGACCAATCGGTAACCAGCAAACGTTTTGGGCATTATACGTGGAGCTGCAGTTAATTCTTGGTTCCATTGCATATAAATGCAGAAGCAGCAGCTATACGCGCGCACGGAAAAACAACTTAGCTCAGCAGATCCTTTCAGGCCAGTTTGGAGTGCAACATGCTACGAGCTTTCACGTCCAACTTACTGGGCGTATCAAACCTTTCGGAAAATTATAAGTCTTAGAACACACCGGCTGTCTGTTTTACTCTCTTAGCGCTCCTAATCCTTGGTACCGACCACGGCTTATTCTTACACTGTAAAACAGGCGGCGTTGCGGGACAAAAATTACTAGAACAATGCGCTATAGCACGTTCACAACGTATGAGTTGGCAGAGACACACATCCTTCACATCCAGGTAAACATTTAAAAAATGAAAACACTTGCAGGTGAATCAAGGTTGAGAGTGTGAAAAAGAGAAAAAACGGAATAAAAAAATATAAATAGGGGCTGCCCTCTGTTTTCTTTTTTGTCTTGCACATTGGTAGAATACGTGTTTGTCACCCTTTTTCTTGTTGCGTTTCATTTTGCACTGCTGTTCGGAGTTAGTGTTAGCAGAGATTGCGCGCTTAAGCTCGCTGCTTGAACCTGCGATTGAGTAAGCCTTATTTAGATAATGATTGCTTTGCCTTAGTGCGTTGGAGCCTATATTCTTGCACTTTGCAGGTAAAGAGCTGAGCTTTGCTTTCACTCTTGCTGGTAACATGTTTGTTAGCCACCCATATGATTGCCACCGTTCGCTACGTTCACCGCGCCGAATAAAGATCAGAGGTAATGGCCACTCATTTGGTAACTAAAGAACAAAATACATTAGAACGTTCTGTTTAATCAACAAAAAACAATCCACAAACAATGTTTTTTTCAGAAAACATTCACTGGCCAAAGCCCCACCTCAGACTGCCCGCAGTGTCACAAAAGGGTACAGCCCGTGACCCTCCCCCTCAATATGCCTTCCGCGCCTGGTCCAGTTCATTCATGCATTCCTTTCTACGTACATAAAGGAATGCAAGCAAACAACATAAGAATTTTAATTTGTAATGACATTAGAAAAATTCTTGTGAAATAACATTTGAATCTTTTTTCGGATATTTCTCCAAGGGGGTTAACGGCGAGAAAAGTCACTTGAGCGCCTGATCGCCAGTGACATAAGGAAGTCTTCTGTAATATTGCAAAAGAGTCTTTGCTGAGATTTAATGTTGAAAGGCAACAATACTTGACTTCCTGATGCCTCTGCAATATGTCACAAGGAATGCATGAACATGACACCAGAAACTGAATGCTCATTTTTGTAACGGACACACATCATTCAGATCCAGGTAAACACTTAAAAATGCAAACAATTGCAGGTGACTATATCGCAAGGCGTCAAATGCAGTCCGCAGATTTTCTACTTATCTATATATGCGTTTCTTGCGATCTTACACTCGGTATGTTTTAAGTTGTTTGTGAACCACAGCGAAAATGCGCAAAATGAAGTTGATCGTAGAAGAAAAAGTTTCAGTAGGCCTTCTTATCGCATGTGCTTTCTGCTCTGTAGGCTGCCTTCTCGCAGCTCTAGATCACAAGTCATCTGCCACTCGCACTGGATGTTCTATCCAGAGCAGTGACCGACCCTTCTCTGCCGATTTCATAAATTGAATCAGTTGTAAATAGATAAAAGAGTGTTTTAATATAACAAACCAAAAGGTGATTATAAATGGACAACAGTCGAATTGTGTTGGTGTGTCGTCTGATGTACCGCAAAGGCTTGTTCTGGGCCCACTTTTTTATTTTTAATTGATATGAATTTTAATTGTGGTTGTATTTCTTCTTGTGTACGTCTAATCGCGAACGATTGTGTGATGTACAGGCAAATCAATAATCCAAATGGCTGTATCCAATTACAGAAAGACTTAAATAGGGTTGCCGTATGGAGCGCGATACATGTGACATGCGAAAAAACGTAAACAAAGCAATACACACGTGCTTCACTAGAAAAAAACACTTCGTGATTATACTTATAACATTAATGAACAAAATTTAAAATCATCGACGGAGCACAAATATCTAGGCGTCTTTTATACAAGACGTCCGTATGGTGTGTACTTGAGTATGGGTGCACAGTGTGGGATCCATGGACAGTGAGTAATATTTGTAATTTAGAAATACTACAGAAGATGGCAGTTCGCTTTGTCTTCAACATCTACTCAAAAAACTTCAATGTAATAACTGCAAAAAAAGCAGTCTTCGCTGAGACACGTTTGAAAAGCGAAGAAAAATCCTTCGTCTTAAATTCTTTCCCAATATCTTTCATTCCAGAACAGGTGTAGAACACGGCTGGTACATGCTGAGTCCCAACTGCATTTCGTGGCGTACAGATCACAGGAACAAGGTGAAAGAAAAATACTGTGGAACAGATCTCTTCAAAACGTCCTTTTTTTCCGGAGTATCATGGAATGGAATCGACTTGATAGTTCTGTTTCAACTGTCGTATCAAACGACCATTTGGTTCTATGCTGAATTGATTCCATTGCTGCATATTTCTGATTGTTAATGTAATTCCTGCATTTTACGCTCTTGCCTTGTATTTTCCTTCCCCCTCACTGTAATGCCGTACAGGCGCTTTGGGTACACTGACAAATAAAAAATAAATAAATATCAAACCGAGTATACTCGCCCATAAATAGCGCTAAACAAAATATGATTTGCAGCATGCTGGTGATATCGAACCTTAAGAGTGCGATGGCACCCTACAGAGGAATGAATAAAAACCTTTCGTCAGCGGTAGCTCAAGGGTACATGAAGCAGCAGCTCTCGACACTTGAGTTGCCCCTTTGAAAACACGCATACATAGTTAACATGCAGCCACTCAGAGCACAAAATGTAATCGTTTTTGAGAGCAGAAATCACTGGGAACGCACAGTCGCCGCCCGATTTTTAGTGAGATTTAACGTGGTATAGACGACTTTTTTCTAATGGTGGGCAAAAATTAACTCCAGTTATTCTTCCTTTCTTCATTCTCACTTCATTTCTATGTTTTTTAAAAATTAAAATTTAACATTTAGAAAATTATAATATATGTCACACAGTAAAAATTTCGGTCTTTTTTGCTTTGGATATCTCTCAGCAATAATTTGATTTTCTGCGACGATCTGTCGTGAGTGAGGCAGAAAAACACAACGCATCAAAATTAGCTCCTTATTTTTGTTCACGAAATTTTCTCACCCGGCACTTTTTTAGATATAAGCGTGCGATTCAGTCTCCCAAACCATTTATAGTCTTCTGCACCTCGTTTTCGATATTTTGTTAATTACAAAAGCAACTCAAGGTAGTATATGCAAGCCATGAATATGAGTCGGCTATGTATGTTTTACTTCCCAAGGAAGTTTAATACTACTTGTACTCAAAGCTGGTCCATGCTACCAATTTCACCGCAGGGCTGGGTGAGTACATTGCGTTGCTTCCCGAAAAGTGACAAGAGACAGTGATACCTGCACATTAAACGACGCTACATGCAACATTACGGAGGGAAAAACCCATTTTAAAGGTTGCTAATATCTTTCGTGGCGCGGAAAACAGTCTGCAACGGTAAACCCGGCCATGCTGCACTGAATTTTTTATTCAAAATTATTCGACGCGTGAGTGCACAGATCTCGGAGTATCACATAGCTAGAAATTACGGTGAGCACTTACATTGGCAATCTAACAACTTAACAATTAGGAAATAAATCCATGGCTACAATGCCCCTCGGAAAGAAGAAATTGCCCATTGAACAGTGTGAGTCCTGCGTAACACATTGTTTCGCGATTCTTGCTTTGCGTCATTCTAATAAGCATACCTTTTTTGTTTGGTGCTTTATATACTTATTTTGGATTTACAGGTTTAATGTCCCAAAGCGTCTCAGGCTATTGGAGACGCCGTAGAGGAGGTCTCCGGATAATTTCCACCCCCAGATAGCACAGTACACGCGCTTCTAGCGTTTGGCCTTCAGTAAAATGCCACCGCCGCAGCCGGTTTCGAGCCCGCATATATCGAGCCAGTAGAAGAACCAATGATTCTATTATTGTCGCTGAGCTAAACTCCAAACAGTCCATTGGGCTTAGTGGAAATCCCCAAAGTAATATTACACCTTAAGTAAAACCGGAATACCTGTTTAACTTTGTCAATATAAGGCATCTTGTGCCCTCATATATTATGATCTCAACAAAGTTGTCCTCTCTTAAGGGGTGTCCTCACGTTCACCTTAACTGAGCCAAAGGGCTCAGACATTCCTAACGCAGACAACGCTTTATCACTTATTTTATCATATATTGTGTTTGCTCTAGCTGTCGCAATCCGATATCGCTATCTAGAATTCTGGGAAGAATTGAAGTACGTGTACTGAGAATTAGACGGCGTACCCGCCAATTACGGATAGCAGAAAAAAGAGAGCCTTTAACTGCTGATAAATCTCGACGAATAAAGACCACGTGCTGGAGCAATATCTTCATGAATCATAAGTGCCGCTTTGCACAGCAGCATAGAACTAGTATCGGGAAAAACTGAAGCCCCATTGGAGTCATCCTTTCGTACATAATACTTTGCGGTCAGGGGAAACAACTCGTGAAACAAAGTGTGACAGTAAAACGTGCACCGGAAGTGTTAGTTATTGATAATTTATAATAATAGCCACCGAGGAATATCGAGAAACAAAACCCGCAAGAATGTTGTAAACTATGTTATGTATTTTTGTGTTTCTTTGGTTGTCTGTGAGTGCACTATTTCAATTATAAAGAGAGTAAGCAGATAGATCTCTAAAAATACCTACAGTTGTTCTGAAGCTGGAAAAACGTTCCTCCATTTTATTTCCTTGAAGAATTTTCCCACGAATACTGTAGCCTTGTTGTAGATTTGGCAATGAAAAGAACACGCAGGCTTCCCTAATGGAGCAGATACCGTTCTCTTCATGCTAAATACCTCTAAGCAAAGTAAAATTTGCTTTGCAGTTTATAGCGTGTATCATGAACCAGGTATCCGCAAAACGTTCCTCGTGAGACGAGAGCGCGGCTTTTCCCCTCTGATTATGACACATGTCTGGGGAGTTTTCCCAAGTGTATATGCCCCAGCTTACAAGACAATATACGAAAGTTCAGTGTATTTTCATGCATTTAAAAAATATTGAAAATTATATGCGAATTAAAGCGTTAAATGCAAGAACTTGATTACTTAAAAATGCTTATCGCAAAGCTTATCTATAATCTGGATAATCAGAAATATAAATATAAACGTCCGAAAAACAAAATTCCAGGAAGGGAGTAAGGGAGCAGACTGAAATTAAGAGTTGCTGAGGTTTAAAACGCATCTGAAATGTTACAGGTATAAAACTTTGTGAACGAGTACTCCAAAGGTTAAATAATTAGGGAGTTCAAGTTAACCCGAGAGTTGTATTAATTAATTAGTTTAAATATACATTGAAATCCTATGGAAGTTGAGAGGATCAGTGGCAGAGCGCCTTAAATGTAACTGTTAGGAGTAGCATTTCGAAAAACGTTTAGTTGGCCTCATCCTAAAAACCACGCTCTTGTTATGAATGGCAAATCCGTTCGCACGTATAACGTATCAGTATTGAAACGTGCAGCCTCTTTCACAGAAGACATCAATAAACTTATCGCTGAATTAGCCACACCGGATATTTCTTGCTAAACTCTAGGACTGCAAAAAGCGTGATATTGCAATCTTCTTTTTAGTTGCATTGCTTGCTCTCACGAACTAGCAAACGAAAAAATGCACCCACAAAAATCTGCCACTAACAGAAATTGTTGTTAATTGATTCCTACTGTGCTATTTGTGTATTTTGTGAGTACTCTGTGTATATTTCCAGAGATATGTTGTTTCCTCACAGTGTCAGGTGGTACTCCTAGGCTCAGGAAAAAGAATAAAATGCGAGACTTGCATAATAATACATGACGCCATGTTTGTGTACGATAGCTGTACATGCATAATTGCTGTTACAAAGAGCAGTAAAACACGAATATAGAACATTTAGCGCGCAAAATCATGATCAGTTGCAACATGCACAAAGGGATAACAGCGCAAAGGTGTGGTACTCTTATTGCTTCAATTGCATTTTTAATTGCTCAGTTGAATGCCTTGAATTATCTTGCCAATGTTTCTGCTTTTTTAGTGTTAATAAACTAGTAGCGTTGATAATGAACGGAATTTCGCTCGGCTATGGTCGTGTTACAACATAACAACGCATCGTTAATTCTGCTCGTTGATATTTTCTTTGTGCATAAGGTCCTGCGGCATTCTTTTTAAAATTCTCTGACTGTTCTTTCTCTTTGACTCAAAAGCTTTTTTTCTGACTGTGTTCTGCCCGAAGTACTAATCTAATGATGGTCGATATGCAATGCTACTATACTTTTCCAATCGATTCACGTCAACGATTAAGGCTACCGCATGCCAGGAGGCGCTCCGAGCTGCATTCTTTGCATAATTTCTACCAAAATACGAAGTTATGAACTAACTAACGAAGCAAAAAGTTTGTAGAGGAATATTATCATCACATTATGAAACAATTAAAAGAACAGTTTCAACAAACTCAGTGGAGTTCAATGTATCGTCAACACCAGGGCAACCGCGGAAGCCCCTACATGGAAATAGAAAATTTTTATCTTCCTTCTCATACTAACTCTGTGTCATGCAAGGTTTTGCTTGATAGACATTTAATTTACTCCTGAGGGAACGAAAAATTAGGTACGAGCTTGGTCCTGCATGCTTGATTAGGGACCTATGTGCCCTTGCTATAGCTGCATTGCAAAACATAATTTATGCACTAACGTTATTATTTTTCTGGCGTAAACATACGAGTGCTACTTTTCTTTCGACAAGTTCTCCGCAAGCAGTTTTTCTTCAGTGAGCAAGATTGTTATGCAATATAACAAAATTATCTGCCGGGCGTTCATATATGGTGTTCAGAAATGCCCAGCGAAAGAATAAAAGCTGGTGAGAACCGCATTCTGCTCTCTTTACATTGACTGTTTTAATCTGCTCCAAAACCTGGCGAATCCCTTTCCGTGGATATGTGCCATTACTTCAGAGGCACCAACGACGATATTGGCTGGGCAATATTTTCGTGTGTCAGTGAAAAACAAGAAAAAATTCAAAGCAGTCACGCGAACGGCTAACATGGCCTTTCGAGTCACAAGCTTTGCTTAGCAAAAACTTAACCATGTTCAACGTTCACTGCGGTACTAGTATGAGCATGTACTTCAGCACCAGTGACTCCGTTTTCGGTCTAGACAAGGCCAAGGAGGCACTTATACCGAATGCTCCAATCTTAAGGTAGATGAGGTCCCTACAGCGGCTTTTCGCTGCAAAATTGCATGTGCAAACACTTTCTTAGTAGCAGTACGATAAACGTGTAGGCGCTTGTTCTTTGTTTTTTTAGCGGACAGTTCTTTATTAAGTAGCTCACATCATAAGAACTTATATTTTTTACAACCCTCGTAGGTATGCACTGTTTCACCGCCCGGGTCATCTTTCTCGGTCTACCGAATACAACTTTTCAAGTATTCTTTTATTGTATGATTCAAGCAGTCAATCGTTTAAAGAAGCACTTAAGTTGCGCACTATGTTTTGATGCTGCAAACCCATTTTGTGTTCTCAAGACCTTGTGCGGACTGGTTTCAATATTGCCTCCTGTCGCTTATCAGAGGTGGCGACGCACGCTTCTGCGTTCAGAGCGGATGTTTTGACGTATTCTCAGGTGGAATGTAAAAACCGGCGTTGAAATCCTGAACAAGGTTACCTTGCTCAGTGGGCCAAAACACAAAACAAAACAATACAATACCCTAGTGAGAGAACGAATTTCTTCATGGTTTCTTTCCCGGAAAGTGACAAGATGGACACCTAAGAAGCGACTGGATATAAATATGTGAGGCAAGAAACTTTTTGCTCGAAAATGCACATTTTCTTGCTATTCCCTACTGAACGTGATGATGTATATTTGATATCATTGGCCAACAGGAAAACTATTTTTAAAAGGTACGCCTTTGTAGTGACACATATTTGAAGTATAATTAATGAATGTGTGCTCAAAGTACGCTCTCAGCCTTAATCAGAATTTATGTGCGTTCTTATAAAATTGATTAACCAGTTGCTCTAAAGCGCCCACTGCACATTTCACTCAATCTATTTTCTGTTTATAATTATTATTACAAATGGTAAATAAGTGTCCTATCTAATGAATTAATCGGCCAGAAATCAATAAATGCTCTGAATTTCACAAAGGGGACGGCAAATGAATCCTTAACACAAAGGTAGCCGCGCACACTTCGCCCGCGCTCAGAAGAAAGTCGAACATTGCAGATGGATTTAACGCCTCTGAGGTGAACCACTTTTTTAAAAGCCGTGGCTGATGTATCGTCGAATACGCCGGATATATCGTTCACAGCGGGGCCACCGATCGCGAGATGAGGTTTTGATGAAAGCGAAACGAACTTTCCCGAACACTCATTCTTAGCGCTAGTGACCATCAGAAGGACTGATAACAAGAGTATGTGACGTTCATCTCAGTTTCTGATCTTCAGCGTACCCATCAGTGACTAGCCTAAGCGATCCTGTAATAAAGCTCTTCACGCATCTGTTACCAGCATGCAGCCGTTCATGCGGTATGTTGAAATACACACCGCTCATATTGCTGGTTGTAGTCAACGCACATCGAAAGATGCGCTATCGTGTGTTTTCTGGTAGCTAGCTTACGCAATTTACAATAAGTTACCTTCTTTAAAAAAAATTTGAATAATATTGTTAAAATTTTTTCATTATTTAATATTAACTGTTTGGTATCTCTTGTTGCAGATCGTTGTCGTTACATTTCATTTCTGTGATTGCTTCAATACCTAATGCTGATGGAAATAAATTTGCTTCGCAGAAGAAATCTGACCTCGTCCTGTTGCCGCGGGAGCTCGATCTACACGTTCCGGGCATATTAGACGCTTGAAACTATTGTACTTTGCGGAAGCCGCCGCGGTGGCTAAGTGGTTATAGCGCTCGGCTGCCGGCCCGAAAGACGCGGGTTCAATCTCGGCCGCGGCGGTCGAATTTCGATGGAGGCTAAATTCTGGAGGCCCGTGTGCTGTGCGATGTCAGTGCACGTAAAAGAACCCCAGGTGGTCGAAATTTCCGGAGCCCTTCACTACGGCGTCCCTCATAGCCTGAGTTGCTTTGGGACGTTAAACCCCTATAAAAAGAAAGAAATGTACTTTGCGGGAGATTTTTCTAATTTAGATTGGATAAAGCGCCCGGCTCCGGCCGTTCTTTCGTACTCCACGCTGAAGATAGGAGGAGTCAACCAACGCATGGAGTGCCTTTCAGCCTGTCGTGTGGCGGCTTCGCTTTCGCTTTTAGTTTCTTTTTAGGTTTTCGTGAATAAACAGTTTCAGTCGCAGGCAACGTACCCGCAAATTAGGCCCATGGAAATAAGAATACGCGTGGACTCTGAATTAAGTATATCATACCGCCGATGGCAGAGCGGCAAACCGCCACAAGACTGGCTGAAAGGCATTCCTAGCGTTGGTTGACTTCTCCTACTTTCAGTGTTGAGGTCATGAAAAGACGGCAGCCAGGACGTTTAATCCGATTTAAGTTTGGGAAATTGACTGCACAGGGCAATAATTCGAAGTTTCTAAGAATTCTCGGAACGTGGAAATCTTCTTCACGCGGTAAAGAGGCAAGCTCAGATTCTTCTTTATTGCACCTTTAGCGTCAGTTTAGATTTTTCACGCAATAGCATTTAGGTTGTGGTCTTGCAAAAACCGCGGGGATGCTACGTAACGAAATTGCCTGATCGGACAGGAATGTCTTAATGCCATCAGCACCGCCAAATTTTAAAATATGAGTACTGGAATGATGAAGTGTTTTCCATTTTATTATCAAAGGAATCATACTCACCCGACCCATTTGTCCATTTTCATCCATCCACTAATATTCTCTAATCAACCTAATTCATTATATAATTTGAAACAATTCATTCACTAAGCTACACAAATTAGTTTATAATCCCCACTAATACAATTTACTATAAACTACTTATCTTCAAGATTTTGGGGTTCATTTGAATATTTCGGAGAAGGCGAAATTACAAATGCTGTCGCATTTTCCAAGTCAAGTATATGGTTAAGAACGGTCAAGTTTTAAGAGCATTAGCTCTTACTTATCACGTTTGGAGATTTCGTGGAATCTGCTACCCCCTTGATCACAGCGCCATCTGTGGCAGCAACTACTCACCACGTTTCGAGATTTCGTGAGGTCTTCTACCACCCTGAGATCAAAGCGCCATCTTTGGTTGCAACTAGAAAAAAGCGCATCTCGCATTGGGACTTGTAGCGCCATCTACAATAGCACTGCAGAAACAGCCACCTGCCGCGTGGCAATGATGACGTCACGGTCATATACGGTGGATAGAGGTAGAACAAGGTAAGTATAACGTCACAAGACGAATTGGCGGCATAGTTTCGGTTTCTCGACTCCAAGATGACGGCCATTAAAATTGTGCCCTCTCATCGCGTTTAGAAAGTGAACGCTACAGCAGTTTTCGCTCCAGGGTGCGCCAGTGGCTTTGTAAGTCGCAGAGAAACCACTTTGCCTTTTATGCATGTTTCTGAGTAACAAATTGCGTATTGTGCTATCATGAAAGTTGCTGTGTATGTAGGGATCCACATCTTAAGCTGTTTGCATGACTTGATGTCGCAGAACTTTTCAGGGAGCCTTGTATCCTGCGGTGGCAAGGCGTCTTCTGCGCTACTGGATTGGAAGGACATCTTTCGTATGTAATTAAAAACGAGCATTTGAGGAAAAGCCGGATTGCTCGCTTTTGCGGCAGGCGCAGAAGCAGACTCTCCAACCTATCTATCAGACAGATAACAAAGACATCATGAACTTCGGTATTTTTTCAATACGACGTAGAACAAAAATTCCTGTGTGGTGCCAGCAAAAACAAAGTTCTGTTACGCACCCGCTTATTTGGATATACATCGTCTATGACCGCATGTCTTTCATCTCTACTTTCGTATTTGTTCCTCAGGTTACACATATGTTCAAATTGTACGTTTCTTTGCTGTGATTGCATTTCCTCCCCAGCCAGATCATTGTTCTTGGATGGGAGTGAGAGAGTGCCATTTA
Source organism: Amblyomma americanum (assembly GCF_052857255.1). Classification (NCBI taxonomy): domain Eukaryota; kingdom Metazoa; phylum Arthropoda; class Arachnida; order Ixodida; family Ixodidae; genus Amblyomma; species Amblyomma americanum. The sequence goes on along the minus strand of NC_135505.1, from coordinate 59,390,304 downwards.
AGGCTTGGCTTGGAGAACGCTTTAGGAAACATCATCCGGGGCCTGCAAATCAAAGTATATTCACCGAGGTGTGGGCGCAAGAGAACTTTCTATCAGTTGTGCCACGTTCTACGCAGTAACTTTCGTAGCTGATGAGAAGGATGATTCAGGTTAATTAGGTAAATGAGCACTGAAAGCCTGCCGGCTGCCGAGTGCACAAAAAGCAGCTACCTATAACTCAAGAGGCCACACATGTAGACTCAACCTGTGCTCTTCAAGGAAGATATTCAACGCCGCTTTGTAAGGAAAAAAGAAAACAGACGCTTTTAATTAACCTTTGTTCTCGGTTTATGCGAAGTCAGCTCACCCTACTAATTTCGCGGCAGTTTAAAAGAGACATTGCAATGTGCTTTTTTTGTGTAATACTCAATATTCTTCAGGACGAGCACTGCGAACAATAGACATTGCATTTGTTGGGAGAAGTGAAAAGGAAAGCTGCATTTGTCGCTGCCACTTGCGAAAATTAGCTACTTTATAACCGCGGCGAAGCTGGCCGCTAAAACTTGATGACAATTTTTGACGTCGTTCACACTGATTGCGATTGAGTGAAACTGACACGCGATGGCTACTTGGTGCTGCTTGTCAAAACTGCAACACACAAAGAGTATTACAGAAGTTTAGTTTTCTCTGAAAACAGGAAAAGAAGACGAGATTTGAGTGCGCACTAAGCCGTGGGCGGAGTGCCTAAAATCGCCCATCTTCGCTTGTTTTTTTTAAATAAGTGCTGTATCTAATCACTCCTTGTTAAATGCATAATTTGCAGGACTACGCCTAGTGATGAAGGTGGAGGTCAGCTTTGAATTTTTTTTTTTCGGGGGAGCAACAATGCACAACAAATTTAACCTACAGTAACATCTGCGGATAGGAAACACGCACATCACAATGCGGCAATTCAAAGACAGATTTACCGAATCTTTCTGTTCCACATTCATTGCGCGGTCTTCTATTGAGCGCTATAGGGCACGGCATGACAGAATACAATCATCGATACTTTTGACAACTGCTTTTATTCTGGTGTGTACTTACTGATATTTGAGGAAAGTTAGAACCAAAAAAGCTAAAATAATAGACAAACCGTGATTCAACTTAAATGGTTACGTCTAGTTAACAACATTGGGAAAAAGGCACGAGGTCACAAAACTAACAACGTAAGGCACAAATTTGCCGTCACCTGAAACTGGCAACATGAAGTCTACCAGAGCTAATGGGCACCGGGCCAAAAAAAAACTTCATATTGTGCGATAGTTTGTGCTGTTAGGCCAATACGTAGATTTTCTCTTCTTCTGTGAGGGCCACAAAGCCACTGAGAACTTACAGTACCAAGTCCATAGATTGCGCTCCGCAGGGTACCCGCCTAATCTCGCAGTGAGCATGTGTGAAACTGTGTTAGAAAATCTAAATAGTTTCAAGCCAAAGCACCTGCTTGAAAGAGGAAACAAATTCGCGTAATGCCCTATCATCCCAAGCTATCACATATTGTAAAGAAAGCTAAGAAGTTTGACATCAGTGTAATGTTTTCCGCGCCATGCAATCTTTCAGTCGTGCGTGCACTGATGTAAGGAGAAAAACAAAAAAAAAAACTGACTTGCCATCAATCGCGAAAACAAGTATACTGATCGCACATCAGGAGTGGTTTATAGCACTCCGCCTAAGCCGTGGTAGCGTATACGTAAGGCAAACAGGAAGATGTTTCTTTGAAGGGGCGCCAGAGCACTTTTGCAACGGAAGCAGCAAAAAAAGATTGATTCCTGGCTGAACACTGCCAGAACTGCAAGAATAAAAGGCACTATGCGCCATGCCTAGAGAATATATGCTTTTTGGCGAGGGCAAATGACAGATGTGAAATGTTAGTTATTGAAGCCTACAAAATAGGCACGACTGACAACTGCATCTCCTCCTCCTCCTCGTGCACTTCTGACCAGTAGAATTCTTCCAGAACACGATCTGTAGTCTTCTTAATGCCCCAATGCCCCGGGAACAGGCTACCTTGGGCAACCGTCAACAACTGCGAATTGCAAGGCTTTGGAAGTACTACCTGTTGAACCTCTCTGCGAGAGGCGAAATGATAGAAGCGGTACACCAAACCCTTTCTGACAGAATACCAGTGCGAAGTGCCGTGCTTGCCATGGACCACCTTTCCTACTTTGACCCAACACGGCTTCCATGACCCATTCTTTCTTAGCTCTTTTTCTAGCATTTCCTTGGTGAACCGCATGAGACAGATGCCTAAAGCAGTATTTTTCATACTTCGCCGAGAAACGTCCTTTCTAGTCAACACCACTTTTAGGCTCTCACTTTCGCCATTTTCACTGCCAACAATGCCATTTTCTATGCCAGGACATTATTTAGCAGTGCCCTCCGATTTCTTACAATTAATATCTGGATTTGACGTGTCACGGGCCTCCGGCATATTTCATGACACCGTACAGTAGTATCTCCAGAAATTTCACGAGAGCCGTGCCAGTGAGATAAGGGGAAGCGATAAGAACTTCTGCCTCGGGAACGTCCAGACTACTTCCGTCAACAAGGAACACCGTAGATATCCAGCCGGTGAGAGCCGAGTCAGGAAATACTGCCCTCCGCAGCACAACCACCGTATTGCTGCCCGTGTCCCGCAAAACGCGCACGGGCAGGCCTCGGAGCTCTCTCTAGTACAGGCATATGTGGGGCGATTGCAGGCTTTTTCCGGACAAGTCCGACCACCACCTTATCTTCAGCTTGTTCAAGCGTATCTGCTGTTATAGACACAGTTTCATGTGCAACACTCTCTGGCTGAACGCAACAGGACGATTCTTTTTGGTTTTCGTGCTTCCTTGAGCAGGAACTTACACCATGCCCAGTTTTTCGACAACACACACAATAAAGTTGTTTTGGCTTAGAGCGACAGTCGGCAGCCTTATGATCAGGCCCGTTACAAAGGAGGCACCTTCCAGACTCTCTACCTGATGGAAAAAAATCTTTCCTCTCGGAATACCCACCTCAAACGATTCTTCAAACAAAGACAAGCTTCTTCGGCGCTGGGTCTCTAGAAAATTTTCTGCTACCTCAGCCATTTTATCCAGCGTCTTGTGCTCTCTTTTGCGAAGGAAAATAGCCAGATGACAATACCTGTAGCTCGTGAACTGTTCGGCCACCACCAAGTCACGTAAATCATTGTACGTTGTGGCCGTAACCGATATCTCGACCCATCGGTCGAAAAGACTGAGCAAGCGTGATCCATTTTGCTTGCCTGCTTTTTTTTATCTAGCGCTTACTTTCACGAAATCTTTCGCGTTAGCACTCTGCTGTGAACCGAAAATGTTGGAGCAGGGCCAGTTTTGCTTTATCGTAATCCATTGGATCTGTGGGAGACAATCGACCAAATACACGGAGAGCCTCCTCCGTCAAATACATACTTTGTGCTGTACATGAGTACACAAAATAGGAACAGAGACGAGTAGGGGAACCGGACGAGCGCTGTTTCCTTACTCGTCCTTGTTGCTATTTTGCGCTCTCATGTCTTTCACGAATACGCACCAACAAGCCCGGTTGCAAGTGCTTCTTTGTGCTATAGCCGATTTTGCCCTGGGCCAGCTGAGCCCTTCTGCGGTACGCTCAAAACGTTTGAGGAATGCATCCTAGTCATTTCTGCGATCGCTGAAAGGCGGAATAATTTTACGTGGGGCTGCTGAGGGCCCCGTGCCGGTTTTTGATTACCCCCACCAACTTCTGTGAGCCTGAATTGGAGCTCCAATCTACGCTCTTGAGCCGCTGCCAGCGACTTTACACGTTCGAGTTCGGCTTCTGCTAACGCTTTTTCATGCTCTCGTTGAGCCTGACGTTCGGCTGCACGTTGTGCGCGATTCCTGTTCTTGCTCGGCAGCCACCCACGTGCGCAGTTCGGTGTTTATGAATCCCATGCAATGCGTTCATCCACCTGGACCAAATGCTTTAGTGTGGCCATCGTTACTTTTTAAGGACCCATGATATGGGAGAGAAAAAATTTGGCAGTGGCTTAGCTCGGCTACGCCAGGATATACGTAGCGAGAGGTACGTTTCCCTGCATGGCTGAGCTTGTTGTGGTCAGTGTATGTTTAGCAATGTGAGACATTGAGTATACATATCTTTTATGCATTTTGCTTGACAGAGACGAAGACTGCCCAATGACCTGCGAAGTAGTATGCAGCGGTCTTAGTTTTGTTGATACAGTATTTCTATTTGGTAGAGCCTCTTTAATATAAAAGCTCTACAGTTGTTCTTCATTGTGTAGTCTGGACGTGAGGATCCGAAGCTAAATTAAATTCAAATTTTTCTTTCATACACTGACTAAGAGAGTCCTGTTTCCTATTGAAATCACCCAAAGTCACGCACAACTGTGAAACCGGGCCGTAGGCTGGTATACCCGTGGCAACCACATCAATCGTCTGCTTGACAGCAGCGGCTTGACTCCCCTTCTCTGCATGCATGACAAACGTTGTGTCAAACGCCCACTAAATCTCCGCCTTTTATACGCAATATTGCGCTCGGGATGCGGGGTTCGTGTGATAGAGCGGCGTGCGGTGAGGCGGTGACGAAGAACGCGGCGCAGCTGTGGGGTCTCTGTGGTTACCATGGTATCGGCGCATGCGCACTACTACTCATCCGCCTGACGTCACGCTCGGCTTTGATGGTGGAAAGGACGCGCGGCGACGGCGAAGCGCACACCGGACTTTGCTCCTCTTCGGTTGCCATGGTAACGGCGCACGCGCAGAACTGGCCTCTCCCATGTACTGCGAAATGCTCGCCTGGTAGCGCAGTGTAGCTCTCGATACAAAATAACACGGCTTCGTCCTGTCACGGACACCAATTGAGCGAATTTTAACGCGTCCCCGACTGCCGAAGGGAACGCTATCACGCGCAGGTTCGAACAAGAACACAAACAGATCAGACAAAACAAAACGTAGCCATCATATATTTAAAGTAAAAGACCCAACAAGAAGCGAAAATCCAAAGAAGAGCACACGCTGAACACGAGTAGAACAGTACAGGTCAAAGGAAAGAGTTCACCGCCTATTGAGCGCCCCAGGTGAAGCGGGGATGCCTTGTAGACAGGACGGACGCAGGTGAATGTAGTTCGACGCGTCGCTGGCGTTGCGTCGAAGGAAGCGGTGGAAGAGAACTAGGTGGTAGTAGGAGCGGCGAGGACTGCAGGAAGACTCCGGGGACCTCGCTTTTATGCCCTTTTGCGTCCATGTCAAGAGTGGAGGAGGCAGCCGCCGGACATTGGGTCCGTGCCACCGTGGAGTTTCCTTGCATCACCGACGCAAGCCTGCCTTGGATAGCCTGCGTTAAGCTTACCGCGTTTCGGGACGCCGTCGACGGGTCCTAGCTGCACTTCTCCTGCTGCTGCCAAGTTCCTGGGGCTGCTGACGCTAGTCCACGGATGTCTTACTGCGGCCCTCTCCGCTCCTACTACCACGTGGCTCTGTCCCACCGCTTCCTTCGACGCGCCTCTGTTTAAACACCCGCGTCCGTCCTGTCTACAAGGCATCCCTGCTTCACCTGGGACACTCAATATCTGGTGGTCTTTCCTTTAACCTGTAGTTCTGTGCGTGTGTTGAGTGTGCGTTTTTCTTTGTTTTAGTTTCTTATTGACTCTTTTCCTTTAAATTATAAATACGGCTTCATGTTGTTTTGTCTGATAAGTTCCTTGTCTTATTCGAACTTGCACGCGATAGCGTTCCCCTTCAGCAAAAGAGGACACGCTGCCAATTCGCGACAACTTCTCAGTGTGTGTGTTCCTTTGTGTTGTCCTGACCCTTAGCTTTGTTACACCTTTCATCAGTATCAAACAAACTAGCCCGGCAAATCTTATTTTAATCGTTGTCTAGGTGGAAGATTTTTAACAGTTCTTTCTTCAACGCGGGAAACAAAAAATGAACATGAGTTATCAGAAAAACACCACAATTGCACTTTGGTGAAGTCAGGCCTGATGAACCTTCTAAGGAAATTCGTCTTCAGCATTGTGAAAGACACTCAGAATTGAATATTACCATACAAGGTTCCTAGGCTGAACTGATAACGTGGATACCTTATATGAAGAGCCGTTGTGAAGTCCTAATACAAGCCACTTTGTTTTGCTATCTCTTAAGAAAGAGGGTATTATAACCAGCTGTGACCTCTGCATTGCCAGAAATTAGAGAGGAAAAACTGCATGGCCGCTCAGGTGCGGATAACCAGGAAGTTTTCGCCTATAACTGTCTGGTAATAAAAATTCCAGTTCCGAATTTTACTCCCAGAAATATTATTCTGCCATCCTCGTGTTGCGGACAACTCAGTGCCTGTTCTGCTGAAGTGAAGGCCAATCTGAGCTCTTTTGAAGAGGGTTACTTGCAGATTCGGGATATAAGTTGTGACAAAAATGTCTACCAAGGTAATTGAACAGATTGATGTGTAGAATTAGAATCATTTTATTCAAACAACCGCGTGGTATCCCAGGGGCTAAGGTGTTCTGGTGCTGAAAAGAAGACCTCAAGATCGAACTGGTACAGGAGAAGTCGCTAAAGCTAGCGGCTCGTATTAATACCCACGCATACTCATCAAAGCCTTGGCGCAGATTATGGAAAGCAAAGCCCTCATGCTATACCATAAAACACGACACCACACCACACCATACCATAAAGTACCATACTATACCTCACCTTATCACACCATCATATCATACCATATTGTAGAATACTGCATCATACCATGATTTTTCTCAGAATTATACATCTCAGGAACAAATAAGTCCTGAAATTCCAATATTGGCTGAACAAAATTCGATGACCTAAGAAAGTATATTGAGTGTGAAAACTAATAGATTAAATAATCAATAGAAAATTTCACAAAAGATTTACAGATGCATATTGGACAATCAATGAGGTGTTCACAACATATACTTTCAATTCTTCTGCTCCCCAGCGGCACCAAAATTTTGAGCGATAATTTTTGTCAGGGATAAGTGGTTTATTGCACAACTACAAATTACGTCGCGTTTCAAAGAGCAAAGTATTGGCGAGCACAAGATACGAGGGAGGTTCCATTCTTCTTAGTGTTTAATGTCGCTGTTTTAGTCTGTTAACTTCCCCAACACACTTTCTAGAACCCCGCCAAATTGTAATTTAGTGTCTCGATTATTGACTGAGTGCCACTGACTGAGTGACTGAGTCATTTGGCTTTGAATATTTCACATGTGACCATTTCGTGCACACTACAGAATCCCTAGTGCTGATATTTTCTCTGGTTGATTGCTTCTAATCCTTCACGTAATCAGCTAAAATCAGATAAATCAGATAAAACCAGATAAAAGTGATAAAGTCTAATAAATTCAGAAATAAGTGATATATATTAAAAGATCGATATTTTGTTGTGGCAATTTTCTGCATTGTACAGGCAATTTCCATTCCTAGTTTTGTGTGTAAGGAGCAAAGGAAGTTCAAGTTTTGACCATTGTCGTTCTCAGATTATTTCTTGAACCAAATTTGTGCAAAATCACTTTTACGAGAGCAGGTTAAAATGAACGCATGATAGAAATGACCGCAGCACACTAGACACTCTCGTGTAATTATAGACTAATGCAACATCCGTACAAGTATACCTTTGTTAACTCTAACTTCACTTTCACAGCTTGGCTGAAGATTGAGTCCTACAGCGATCAGGTGTTATTTCAAATGTGCCGTCTCGAAGAATTCTCAAATCTCGGCCAACTGAATATTGTTGAATGCAGGTAAGGAAAGTTAAAATTATAGCGAAAAAATTTTAACCCAATCAAGATCTGGAAGATACTTGCTCTGCATCCTGAAGTAATAATGTTTGTCAATGACAAAGCATACCTTACTGGCACGCTCTTTTAAAAATTTTTTGTATGATTTCCCACATCTCTTTTATATAAAAAAGGGCTTAAGCATTGGTTGTGTGCCTAATACCCTTACATGACCCCGAAAGACTAATCTCAACAGCATGGTACCTCTGAACCCATATTTTATGGTGCCGTTTTATCAACATTCGCCGAATTTGTTTCAAAAATATTCGCAGCCATCTTTGCCTGCAAGTACTACCGTCACATCTTTTGTTAGGCACATTTAGAAATCATGCTTTGAAGTAGTTGGAAGATACTATAGGTGCAATCGTTAAACAAAAAGAGTTATAAAAATTTGCTTGCAGTTTACCGGGACCTTTCTTACCGGCATATGCAGTAGAAGTGTCGGAACATTGCATCATATTCATCCTGACTACTCCCACTCCAGAGCAAAGGCCTCTCTCATGCCTTTCCAATTCGCCATGTCCTTTGCCCCAAAAGGCGACCACATACCCGCGAACTTCTTAATCCCAACAGCGCGTCTAACTTTCCGCCGACCCCTCCAGCGCTTGCCTTCTCTTGGAATCCACTCTGTTGCACTTAAAGATCAGCGATTACCTTCCCTTCAAATTACATGCCCTTACCAAGCCCATTTATTCTACTTGATTTAGACAAGAATGTTATTACCTCCTTTCGTTCCTCTGCCCTAGCTCCTCGCGTCTCTTAACGTTACACCTAGCAGATTTCTTTCCATGGCTCACTGCGTTGTCCTAAACGTAGGCTGAATACTGAATCCCGCTATAAGTGATGTTTGTATATGGCGAATTTTCATGGCCCAGTAGCGCATGGAGACTACCTATGACTGAATCCCTGATACACGCGGATTCTAAGCAGAAACTTAAAGGGGACATCTGGGCCATAAACATCTTATTTCTACGTACCTTACCATATGTACTTTCAAGCTTCTTTTTATTGTAAGGGAGATGAAAGAGCGATCACTGAATTTGCCACTTGTTCTATAATGTGCAGCATGCATGGCCGTCTTGGGCAGATTGTGCGCATGTGGTACCTGGTTTGGGATTAGCAAAGACTCAAAATGACAAAAAAATTTAGGTCATTGTATGAATGGTGAGCACAGAGTCCCATTTCCCCATGGAAGCACTATTCATCAGTGCGAGAACACTGTAGTGACCATGCAACATGCACTGCCCACTTAAGTGGTTCAAGGACTATCGGTAGGATTATTAGATTACAGGAGCATAAAATTTTTCTTCTAATATTTGCGCTAGAATTGAATCCCTGGATGCATAATATTGTTACGGTGTACAGTCATGAAGCGAAGAGGACGTTGCTCTGTCGCTGGGAAGTTGACGACGACGAAGACGTTTCAGCTGGTGCTTGAGTGATCTGGTTTTTGATGTGTGTTCTGTGTGCGGCCTATCTTTCCTTTAGCTGAACTAACCCCGTAATCATATAACATTATTACTGAGACACTATTTGGCACAGTTGTGAATTTAATAAGAACAATATTGACATTTATGTACTTTTTGCTTTCACTCATTTTCCTATTTTCTCATTTTAACTTTAAAAAAAAGTATTTGTCTTTATTATATGCCTTACCATCTGCACTTTGCTGCATTATTTTGTAGCTTCTTTCATTTTACCACATTCAGATATTATGCGGGTAGTTCCTTCAGAAGCAGAACAACTGCACAGCGCGATCAGATACTCAAGTAAAGACGAATGAAATATTGCAGGTTCCTAAGGCAGTGATTAATGTATTCTCCTCATCGCTTACTACATGTTTTGATCATGCTGTATGGTTCATTATTATATCCGCATGATTAAATCATGACTTGTCTCGCTGCAGTAAGTGGCTACTGACCGGGCGACATATCTGTGATACAAGCCGTGGCGGCCGCGTTTCGATAGTGTGTGGACGTCAATGTTCGTTAAAGAACCACATCTGATCAAAATTTTTAAGAGCCCGTCTTCACTACGGCGTCTCTTATAGCCTCAGTTGCTTCAGGACATTAAACCGCAAAAACCGATTCAAGCCGGGATTTGAATAAAGCGGGGTTTGTGGCAATAATGTGATTGGCATTTTATAATTAGGTTCCAGATGCCCAGCTCCAGATTTTCACATTGAATCGTAGGTACTTTCTTTGCTCTCAAGCTATTTTTGCCTTCTTTTGTAATTTGTTCAGCATTCTAGCCACCTTTGGAGGCGAAGGCCTTAAGGGGATATGATACGGTCGTTCTTCATATTGGACTTCTTTAATTCAGTAACTAATACAAAAGCCTATTATTCAATATCCAAAATTTTAGTGCCTTGGACGCAATCTATAATACAAAAAAATGCGATCGAAATTGCGACCGGGAAACTCCTCCCACCGGCAGCGACAGCCATATTGAACGCTTTCGTGGCATCGCAAGGGCACGCACGGACAAACGTCGTCTGCTATCATCACTGCAATGCAAGCAGCAAGTTCTCTTGCCCCCTGTACTTTCGCGGGCGATCGAAATAGCAGTCGTCCTTCATATATGAGTGACTTTTGCCGCGAAAGCGATAACAGTACCATGTATTTTTTCTTCGGTATAGGTAGGGTCCAGTCACACTAGGCCGGTGCTGTGCCGATCGACAGTCGGTGGGCTGGTTGGTATGCAGATGCCGTCGCTGACACGATGGTCCGTAACGCTAGGCCGTTGATGATGCGAGCACGACCAATGACAGCATATTGTTGAGTAATGAATGAGCGTACTAGGAACCAGAAGAGAGCGGTGAGATGCTAGTTGGTTTGACATTCCTTGAACTTCAGTTTTTGGCCGTATCGAACCTCATGCTAGCCATGGTGACATACGCGACGTGTGTACACCAGCGAAGATGTGCTTTCAGTCGGCGTCTGTACACAAAACCCAGCGGCGAGGCAAGTGACATGGGCAAAACACCGCCCGACAATGCCGCTCGTCGCTTACCGTATTTGGTTGGGCTCGTGCAGCCGAGCGAAAGCTTCATGCCCGGTGAGGCAACGGTCTGAAAAACTGCGCTTGTGTCTACCTTATATTCATCGAAAAACAGCAGAATGAGCGGCTGAGTTTCATATCTTCGCACTTTGATAGTAATCCGCGGGGAGCTTTTGCCAGATTATTAAATTTCTGTCGACGGTCACAGTCACCTATGCTAATATAAAAACTCCCTTGTTATCTTTTCAGTTTGATGCTAATGTTGCAGTTGCTTTGTTTGCATTTAATTTCTTGCTAAAAGCACATATTACTGCAATCAGCCAAAAAATATATGGCTAACTCAAGAGCAATAAGATAATTGCAAAATATCTGCTATCTTGGTGTAAGTGTGGGCGCCACATGACCGAGGATTCAATCACTCTGCTAACTTGGCAGCTTTATTTTGTTTCCAGTATCAGCGTTTGCTCTACATTATGATTTATGTGCCACCCTGCCTAATACCACTAGCTGGATATTGTAAATAGTGCTTCTCGTCCTCAATTAGAAGCTCTCTGAAGGTTCCGCTATGTGCAAGTCATCCTTTTGTCGGTTTCGTATTCTGCAGTTCTAATGGCAAAATGGGGTGTAGCTGCCTTAACATTTGCGCATTTTGTTCGAAATGGGGTGGAAGTAGTGCTGAAATAATATGCTGCAATCGGAGGAGGCACAGAAGGTAGGAACAGCTAGGAAAGGAGAGGTGTACTATTGAACTGCAGATATATGTGTGTGTGCACCGTTTGTTTACGTGGTTTAGCCTACGAAATTTATTCCGCATATCAAAAGACGTATTGAAGGACGACGCAGTGCAGCAGGGTCATCTGCCAGTCCCATTCGTGAAAGCCGCAGGCATGCAGAACATTGCGACCATGTGACCCTGGACAAGGATGTTGATCGCGACGCGCCAGAAAGGAGGCCGCGAGAATCCATGCCTTTCGAGCAGCCACTTCCAGGTGCAGTAATAATGAAGCAGACTATTTGTTCTGCTATTTTTGAAAACCACTTTTTGCTCTGATAAGCAGAGGATCGCATACAAGCATGGTGATAACTAGACCACCTGCTTGCATATCTTTTTCAATCTTGGTTAATTTTAAAGCGAAAGCTTTACTAATCCAGCCTGCGAGCCATTTCGACTCGTCGTGCACTTGAGCCGTATGCGCGTGGCCTGACCTTGAGCCGCCGTTGCCTGGCAACACCGCAGCCGCGCTCCAGCAGATGGCGCCGCCGTTGACGCCGCTGCCGTCGCCGCTCGCTCCACATGTGCTCCGCTGGGGTAGAGGGAGAGGAGGTGTCGCCTCACGGGGTATATATAGGAAGCCAACAGTCACCGAAACTAAGGCGCATAGGGGAATGTTTGTAATTTTTCTAAATTTGTAGTGCCAAACGATCGGTTTAAAGAACATTACTTATAAAGCAGCAGAGAAAACAACCATGCCGCCGGTGGGATTCGAGCCCACGACCTCCGATTATCTCGTCCAGTGCTCTTACCAACTGAGCTACGGCGACGGCTGTCCGAGCTGCTGCTTTCGTGGGTATTTATGTTTACTGCGTGTAAACGAACCTTGAGAGTGTTCACCAGCGCCACCCTCGACCATAGCGGTGGACGTAGCACGTCCTGTAATACCGCGAGTGTGACGTAGAACGTCATCTAACGGCGAGGGCGGAAACTGTGCGAAAGCCCTCTTATGCTACCTATGCAACAAGACTGCCAGAACCGAGACCCCCGTTAAGCTATTAGCAGACAAGGTAAAGGAAAATGAGGGGCTCGTTTGACAAACATATTAAGGAAGCCAACAGTCAACCAAGGGGCATAGGGGAATGCTTTTATCTTTTTTATTTATTTATTTATTTTTAATTGTAGTGCCAATCAATCGGTTTAATGAAAATTACTTATAAAGCAGCAGAAAAAACAACCATGCCGCCGGCGGGATCCGAACCCACGACCTCCGAATATCGCGTCCGGTGCTCTTACCAACTGATCTACGGTGACGGCTGTCCAATCTGCTGCTTTCGTGGGTATTTATGTTTACTGCGTGTAAGCGAACCTTGAAAGTGTTCACCAGCGCCACCCTCGACCATAGCAGTGGACGTAGCACGTCCTGTAATACCGTGAGAGTGACATCATCATCATCATCATCATCATTTATTTTCCCTTAAGGACCCCTAGGTGGGGCATTACATAAGGGGGGAGCAAAAATACGAAATCACAAACAATAGGAACATTTGAAATATAACAGTGAAGAAGGCAAAACAATTGTTAAAAGAGCATTGAAAAAATGAAAAAGGGAACAATCACAGGTACACTGTGGCCATCACGCTATATATACAGGAAGAAAACGGGAAAACTGATTAGCAGACAAGGGTTCAAAAATGTAACATGTGCAGAGGTGGTACTGAAAATTGTCGGGCATTACACTGTAAGTGCGCTAACGAAAAAGATGAGTTAAAAGCAGGGTTTTGAATTTATTTGCATCGCGCTCAGTTACAACGGCATCAGGCAGCTCATTCCACAGTTGAATGGCGGATGGCAGGAAGGATTTTTGGAAGGCATTGGTGGAACCATGTAAGCGCTGTAGGCTCAGGCTGTTAAAAAGACGACGAGATGTTCTATTGGGAGGGAGTAGAAGTGTGCAGTGCAATTGAGGAAAACTGTAGTATAACTTGTGGAAAAGGCAGAGTTGGGAAATTTTACGGCGAAAAGACAGTGGCGGTATGTCAAGCGATGATTTTATGCCAGAAACACTGGTTCTGCGATCGTAACATGAAGTAATAAATCGGGCTGAACGACTTTGTACTGATTCTAATGCTTCAATTAGGTATGACTGGTGCGGGTTCCAAATGGGTGAGGCATATTCTAGTTTAGTACGAATGAATGTTTCATAAGCGAGTTTGCGGATGAATGGAGGGGACACGGCTAGGTACCTTCTCAGTCTGTTGAGCGATTTTGAACTTTCAGCTACTATGTTTAAAATATGCTCGGACCATGAAAGTTTGCTAGTGATTGTTATTCCTAGGTACCGGTAGGACTCGACTTGTGGTAGGGGGATTGACCTTAAAGAATACTGGTAATTTAAGCTATTGCGTTTACGTGATACTGTCATGTACTTGCATTTTGAAACGTTTAACGTCATCAGCCACCGGGTGCACCAGTTGGTTATTTCGTTGAGGTCATTTTGGAGGAGGACTTGATCGTTGTTAGATGATATGCGTCGATACAGAATGCAGTCGTCTGCGAATAGGCGAATTGACGATGATATGTTGCAAGGAAGGTCGTTAATAAATACCAAAAAAAGAAGAGGGCCGAGCACAGAGCCCTGAGGATCACCCGAAATGACGTTTGTAGCTGAAGAATGGTGGTTGTCTATTACAGTGCGTTGCGAACGGTTAGAGAGGAAACAGTGGATCCACGATAAAACCAGCGGGTCAAGATGAAGGCTCGAAAGTTTGGCCATGAGGCGACGATGGGGTACGCAGTCAAATGCTTTAGAAAAGTCCAGATAAATTACGTCAGTTTGAAAGCCGGAGTCTAGATTAAGGTGAAGGTCTGTTGTGAATTCGAATAGCTGTGTTTCGCATGAAAGGCCTCGACGGAAACCGTGCTGATTCGGAAAGAAAAAAGAATTGGCGTCAAGGTGTGATGCAATGGCTGAATACAGTACATGTTCTAGCAGTTTGCAAGAGATGCACGTCAAAGAAATGGGGCGGTAATTCGAAGTGTCAGAACGGCTGCCAGATTTGTGTACAGGGGTTACGGTGCTATTTTTCCAGTCACTTGGAATTGATGTTGTGGCGATAGACTGATTGAAAATTATCTGTAAAATCAAACTGGAAACCAGTTTGGTACCTTTTAGAATTTTAGGCGATATGTTGTCAGGGCCTGGACTGCTACAGATCTTAAGGTTATCTATTAGTTTCGCTATGCCTTCAGATGTGATTGTGACCGGCTGCATTTCGGAGTAGTTAAAACACGGTTGGAAGGGAACGTCAGAAGTGGGTTCATGAGTGAACACAGAAGCGAAATACGAATTCATGACTTCAGCGCACTGGTCAACTGGTACATGCGAGCCATCAGAATGGGTCAATGACATGTGTGGCGGGCAGCGTTTCGGGGTTAATATGCTCCAAAATTTTTGCGGTTTGTCGCGTAGAATAGTTAGAAGGTCTTGGTGGAAGAACTTTCGTTTGGAGCGCTTCAATTGGCCCGTGTATTCACGTAGCGCTTTAAAGTAGGAAGACCACTTCTGGGGAGAATTCGCTTGCTTAGCTTCCCGAAAAGTACGCTTTTTTCTTCTGGCTAGTTTTCGCAATGAATTAGAAAACCAAGGCTTGCTGGCATCCCCTCGAATGCGCACCAGGGGAACGAACCTGTCGATGAGAGACAGTATTTTGTGTTTGAATAAGGACCAATTTTGTTCAACTGTTCTATAATTAGCGAGGGGACTAAAATGTTGAAGAAAGACATCTAGTTCTGTAT
The DNA here is from genome assembly GCF_052857255.1 of Amblyomma americanum. Classification (NCBI taxonomy): domain Eukaryota; kingdom Metazoa; phylum Arthropoda; class Arachnida; order Ixodida; family Ixodidae; genus Amblyomma; species Amblyomma americanum. Next base: position 59,374,993 of record NC_135505.1, on the reverse strand, counting down.
TTATCTTGTTAAAATTGGCTTTGTTGTAGTCCCTGATGTACTTGGTTTCGGGTTGGCGATGTTGTAACGTAATGGAGAGGTCGAATAAGAGAATGTTGTGATCGCTTACGCCCTTTATGCTTTGAACAGACTTAATTAATTCGGGATTAGATACGAGAATCAAATCCAAAATGTTAGAACCACGAGTTGGCACAGTGACCATCTGAGTGAAGTTGAACGTGAGAGCAAGGTCGACAAAGTTTTTTGATAGGGTGGATTTAGCAATGAAATTATTCCAGTCTATATCAGGGAAATTGAAGTCGCCGGACAATAAGTAGGTCGCACGTGGAAAGCGGGAATGCAAGTTTAAAATGACTGAGTGAAGTTCATCAACGAAAGAATTATCGCAGTCGGGTGCGCGGTAGCAAGAAATAAGTATTAGCGCGTTAGCCGGCAGTGAAACATGAAGGCAAATGATTTCGTGATGGCAGTTAGTTGCTATGCGCTGACAGACAAGTCTGGGATTCATAAATACCAAAACGTCTCCTCCTCGACGCCCTACACGGTCAAGCGTCATCTAACGGCGAGGGCGGAAACTGTGCGAAAGCCCTCTTATGCTACCTATGGCAACAAGACTGCCAGAACCGAGACCCCCGTTAAGCTATTAGCAGACAAGGTAAAGGAAAATGAGGGGCTCGTTTGACAAACATATTAAGGAAGCCAACAGTCACCGGAACCAAGGGGCATAGGGGAATGTTCTTAGTCTTTTTTTATTTTTTTATTTGTATTGCCAATCAATCGGTTTAAAGAAAATTACTTATAAAGCAGCAGAAAAAACAACCATATATATATATATATATATATATATATATATATATATATATATATATATATATATATATATATATATATATATATATATATATATATATATATATATATATATATATATATATATATATATATATATATGCGCTTTGCCTCAGTGTATTGTAGTCGTTATGGAGAGCGCGAAAGAGACGAAGCAACGACAGAACGAAGCGAGGAACAGACAACGCGCTCAATAGGCGCCAGAAGAGCGCGCCACACGACTCGACAAGCGTTGTAACGAAGATGCGGCTAAAAGAAGTCGTGCCACGTCCCGGAGTGACTCTTCACTGCGGAAGAGACCGGTTTTAGTTCCCGATAGCGTCGTAATGAGACGCTGCGTTGACGACGTGCCGAGGAAACGAAGCTTTCGCAATTCAAGTCGAGTTAACCAGAGCTAACTACAGCCATTTTTTTTCTTCAGTAACAGCGAAGCTTGTAGCTCTCTAAGCATGTGGCAGGTGTATTGTGTGCCTCTACACCTGTTGACATTAATCCAACATCTACTGACTCAAGGAAGATATAGGGGATATTCTTTTCTTGGTCATTGTGAAATAATAATGTAATGATTGAGACAATTGATTAGGAAGTAAATGAACACAGCAAAATGCAGTAAGATGGGCGCGAACTTATTGGCTTCGAACTTGTTCGGTGCTCTACCAACATGAGCTATGGTGCCAGCTGTAGAATCTACTTTCGTAGGTATTTGCTGCGAGTAACCTATTCTTGAGATGTTTACCAGCGCCACCCTTGTCCATAGCGCTGGATGTAGTATGTCAGGTATAACAGTTAATGTCGCATGAAATGTGATCCATCGAAAGGTTGGCATTTGTTCGAACACCTTCTTAAGCTACCTATGGCGCGAAAGCTGCCAGAAAATTCAGGTGGCGCTTAAGCTCTGCCTATAGGGGTATGACAGACAGCGTTAACGGCTCCCGCCTGCGGCTCTTCTTGCGGATACTTGTGAACATACACGAATTTTTTAACTCGTTCAATAACTAATAAATCTCTTAATTTTTGCCACTATTATCTCACACATACTCAGTCACATACAGTAGTAGGCTGCCCTATCATGTGGAATACCACCTGACATAGATACCTATAAAGCCTCGTTTTAACCAAGGGACACTAACATGCCTGTGTTGACTAGGAGTACGATGTTTTACTATGGATGAAAAGGTCCCAGTGGGTTTGATTTCCATCTCACTCTGCCGTCTCGAAGTTTACCTTGATAAGCCCGAGCTGGCAGCTACGGCCATGCCATGTGGCCTCATTAGTACACACAAGCTGCTGCTCAATCCGTGTCACACGCCATGTCACCCTCAAACGACCACCTGCCAAAGCCATGGTCGTCGTCATTTTAGCTGACAACGCTGACAACACCGGAGTTTGGGGAGGATGGATGCTCTATCACTTTCGCATTAGGAAAAGCCATTGTTTTTATAACGGGCCTCGATTCTGGCAGCCTTGCTGCCATGGGTAGTGCAAGAGGGTTATCGCACAGCTTCCACTTTCCCGTCGAATCATGCTCCACGTGACACTCGCTAGAGAACATACTCTGTCTGCCACTATGAACCAGGGCGGTGCTGGTGAACATCTCCAGGGTATGTTACATGCAGCAAATACCTAAGAAAGAAGATTGATCAGCTGTCGCAGTAGCGGAGTTCGTAGGGCAACGAACATGATATTCGGCGTTCACACATTTGCATTCCCCCTTCTTTCTAATCAATTATCTCAATGAATACATTATTATGTTACATTCTTATACATAAAAACATTCTCTTTGTATTCATTGATGTCAGTGGCTGTAAGCTCTCTTCATAAGGGCAGGATACTGCTGTCTGAGAATGTCGCGATTTTTCACTGCCAGTTTAGATGAAGCATAAATTCATAATTTATGACGAAAGAGGTTCGAATAGAGTCAAATCTCGTTTTAACTATATCTGATTTTGGCCTAAAAATAGTTACACCCGATAATAGTCCTAAAAATACAGAAGCAAATTCCTGCAAACAAGTCTGCAAATAAGCCCATGCAAAGGTTGCTTAAGGTGGAGAGGGGAAAGGTGTAATAACGAACAATTGTTGAATTCAAAGTTTGGTATAAGCATTCGAAAACTCGCTCTTTGTTCGGTGTTAGAGAGTAGACATGAACACTTAAACGGGGACGCTGTCTCTGCACAGATGTGTTTAAAAAAGAATGCAATCTTTGCTAGGTAGCACTGAGCAGTATTTGAGAGGACAAAAGTCTCCACGAAATCAATTAAATGTAGAGCATTCTCCACAGTAGGCCACAGGTACATTATAAAGGTAGGCCTTCAATTTACTGGCTGTTTCGGCGGCCACTGCGCGTTTTAGAGTTCTCTTCGCTTTCCAGTTCGATTTCATCGTCTCTATTTGCACCATCTACAAGAATCGGCTCGTCAGCGATTTCTTGGTCGGTAAGATCGGGTGCCATTACCAAGTTGTCATGAGCAAAGACAAAGTCCTCAAACGTAACCTTCAGAAGCGACAGTTCAGATGATGACAATGAGATAATTCTTCATGCCTCTTTTAGAACGGATGTCAACGGATGTGTTCAATCTTCCGCCTTGTGTTCACAACTGTCTAACGAGTGCTAGATGCAACACCAAAGTAGGCGGTAATGCCCCGTTTTTTTTTTCTCGCTGTGGACTACCAAAAAATCTTGACTCAAATGAAACTACTTCGTGCTTCTGGTTTGCCAATTCGCGCAACGGAGTTTATGGAGTCATGGAGTGCAGTACACTTGCGCGCAGGTCGGCACATGTGGCGGCAGAGGCGTGCGGCACGATGAGGCGATGGTTGGATCGCGTGCCGGTCATGCGTCTGTCAGCTTGATGGTAGATTGTACTGCCCCTATATGGTGCGGCATGTGAATGAACGATCAGTGCATACACACTACTACTGTGAACTATTCATATGATCAGAATATTGCGTTTATTCGACTTTTTTACGGCTCGTTGTGCATATGGAACCATGCGAAGAGAAACAGCTGCTGCTAATATTATAACCATTTGAGTGTGAAGTTTTGAAATCTTCATTTCATTAAACCGGTGGAACCTCTACACAAATTGAGCATGGACCAACCAAACTTTCCTCTTACTTTGTTATGACCGATGATTCGTTATATCCATGTTCGTTATAACAAGGATCAAAAAGTGAAAGTGTGAATCAAATAGCAAAGGCTGTCTGAAATTTAGTCAGAATTTTGAATATTCGCATACCTCTTATAATTATTGCTTCCGTCTTGCTTGCTTGCTTGCCAAAAATGACAGTGGCAAGAAAGTTAAATGCTCATTATAAGAATGAATTAGGCAATATATCGTTTAATTGATTTTTCAGTTCAACAAGATATGGACACCCCACTCTCGCCACAACGTGAGTGGGCCACATAAATTTTGCATAGAGCTTTCGATTTTCAGTCGATGCTCAAGATTGTCTTCTATGCTGTGAATGGCTGTGTGACTTGTCCTGCCGTTTTCTATGACATCACCCTGAGTCGTGCCCTTGCAGTTCCATAGAAGTTTCCATAAACTATGGATACGGGGTTGATTTGTACGACTCTGAAGTTTAAAAATAATCGTATTTAAAAATAACTGATTGGCACAACCGCTCCTAGGACAATGAGTGTGAGTCTTCAACACGTAACGCTACCATCGAGGCCAGTGACCACGTTAATTGGTGTTCAGGCTCTACAGTATTTCTAATGCGGCAGCATTCTTGATTTATTGTGCAAGGAAACTCGGCGGTAGCGTTGGCCGTGGGTTGAAGGTCCTAATGGAACTGAGAATTAAATTCAGCAACAACTCAGGAATGTTCAGGTGCAACAAATTTCTCACAGAGGCTCCTGTAAACACAGGAGAGTTACTGAGATGAAAGAAACTTGGGGTTAATATTGATGGTAGCGGGAATTGAACACTGGACTGTCAGAACTGTGAGACAGACTCGCTACGCACAGACCACGAAACTTTCTTTTTTTCTGTATTGCCTGTTTTGACAGTTTACACCAAGTCACAAACAGAGTATGTCCTGGAGTCTATTATCGAAATCAGGAATGGAAATGCACTTCGCTCATATAAGAAACTTCGAACATTTCCAGAATACATAGCTACTTCACCAACGTGAGAAGCTTGTTGGGTACAAGCTGGATAAAACTTGACATAACGAACGCGTGATGCAAATGGGACTCAATAATGCAGTCGTGTTATAATCTTCTTCCCTCAAATCTCTCGACAACTTGCACTCTGTAGTGCAGCCACTAGTGCGTTCATCTCGGGGATACTTACCATTTTCAAATGACACCGAATATTTAAAGAAATTAATTCTGTTCTGTGCAATCAGTCTTTGGTGTAAACCAAATTCTGATACCTTTAGCCATACCAAAGCACTGAGAGGGATATGTGCCGTCTTTCTGTAAACATTGATTAATATTTCAGGCTTCAACAGTCGGAAAGTGCAGCTCCTGATGGTGATCGGAGCTGACATCAAAGAGGTCAGAGAGAATCACGCAGCTTCTCTGCAGCATTGTTTCGGAGAACTGGCCCCCTTGAGTTGCATTGGAGCTGTTGAGATGCTAGAAGAAAGCATTGCAGACCGCGACAGAAGAGCTCTTCTAATAAATCAGGCTCTTGAGTGGTTCTTGTATAATTTTCTTCTCATTGAAAATATTTATATTCTGTTGTGTTAGCGTGGAAATTCTGCAATAAGCGTTGTCTCTCTGAGCCTTATTTTCTCCGGATAATCAAAACGATGCGTTTACTTGTTGCTCGAGTTCACGCGGTGAAAAGTCTATCTCACAGTCACCTTGAGTGCAGCTTTCAGTAAAAGCTAACGTGACTATGGTTTCTTTTGTGCTACAGCATGGGTGGATCATTCTAGAAGGCTGCAGTGGAATAGGCGTAGCTTTTCGCGTGAAGCTTCGAAACTGGTTGCCATTGCACGGCGCTAGCGTTGACATCAAAGTCTCTGCTGTTAAAGAACTTGGCACAAAAGGATGCAGCGCCTCCTCCCTTCCTGCTTAGCACGAATAAAATTTCCTGATTTTTGGTCGTCACGGATGTAGAGTGTCTCGGTTACTGCTCAGAAGCGCTGTGTATTGCATGGTCCATCGAGAAGGTCACTGACTTTGATTGACGATCGATGAAGGCGCCATTTACCGTTAAGAAATCTATGCCAAAGATGATGTCGCGGCAACACCGGGCAAGTGCGAAGATGACTGCCAGGTGTGCTTTTTCCTTGACCATTACCCTGAAAGCGGATGTCCCCGTCGGCGTGATTAAGAGTGACCTGCGGCAATACGAAGTTGCGGGCCCGTGCAAGGCATAGTAACCTTTTTTAGGGGTTGCGGCGGACGGCCCACTAAGGACAAAGTAGTCGGCAGCAATGTGCACGAGCGCTGTTACGTAGGCTTCGTCGATGGAAACGTTCAGATCGGCGGTTGCAGCTGCCGGAGGGCAGGAACGTCGCGGAGTCCGGTGACGGATGCGTGCGGCACTGATTCGTTGAGAGGCGTCGGAGAACTTGGGCGTTGAGGCGATGTATCATGAGCGTGAGTGACAGGGCGTTGTGGAATCGTGCGGCTAGCGGGGTGCAGCGGTAGGGGATCTAACATTTCGCCGACAAGCAACCTCCCACCCCCCTCCCGCTACCTCCCGCTACGTACTTCCTGGCATAGCGGAGCTAAGCCACTGCCAGCTTTTTTTTTTCTCGGGCATGTTGGGGTCAGCCCGACGGAATAATGTCGTCATGTCATCGAAGTAAACGAGGACAATCTCGTTTGGGAGTGGAACTCGAGTCAGCAGGAGAAGCTCGGCTCGTTCCTTGCGGAGAACGGTGATGAATTCTGGAAGGAACTGGATTTTGAAAGAACTCCACGCGGTTAATGTTGTCTCGTAGCTTTGAACCAGGTGCGGGCTACTATGTCCAGCATAATGAAAACAAAAGTTGCAGCTTGGAACAGTCAGCCAACCTGTTGTATTGGATGACGCGCTTAAACTTTCCCTGCCATTCCTTCGGGTCTTCGCCTGGGAAGCCTTGGAAGATCGGTAGCTCTCGCGGCTGCTCCAAGTCGAAGGACCGCTAAGTTTTGGCACCTGCATGCTAATGGCAGGTTGAGAGATGGGCGAAGGCCCGAACAGTGGCTGAAGACCTCGGAGCCTTCGGATACCCTTGTGGGTATGCCGAATATCGATGGTAGGAGATTTCGGCGAGCTCGAGGCTTGGCTTGGTGTCCGGGTTCTGAGCATGGGGTGCGTAACTCCGCAACTCTATCAGACGTTAAAGAACCGCGAAGGACCAGAAGACAAGAAAGGACGAATGACCACAGAGGTTTGGTGAGCCGCACGGCCTTACCTTCCTCGCCAGTCCCCTTATCTTGTGCCTCCCACCCAACGCGCTGCTATCAAGCGCAAAGTAAAAGAGATGCTTCGCGACGGTGTTACTCAGACCTCCCGCAGTCTGTGGACGGAGCCTGTCGTTCTTAGATTTTGTGTGGAATTCCGCCACCTCAACAAAATACTTTAAAAGTCGTAACCCCCTCCAACGAATCAACGATACTATCGATCGCCTCTGCTGCCCAAAATATTTATCCTCGATGGATCTGAAATCCGGATATTGCCAAATCGAGGTCGGTGAGGAGGAAAGTGAAAAAACCACGTTTATTACCCCTGATCGGCTCTATCAGTTTAAGGCAATGGCCTGCGGTCTGTATTCTGCACCGCCAACTTTACAACAAATGATGGACACAGTCCTTGACGATCTCAAGTGGCATACAAGCCTCGTCTAACTTGACGACGTTGTGGTCTTCGGCCCAATGTTCGAAGTATACACTGTGCCAATATCAAAGTGTTCATAAAGAAACGACAGTGACATATCGCACAGTATGCGCCGTCAAATTAAATGTTTTCTTCAATGTCTTTTGCTCCATGTCCCAGAATAGTATTGCATGTTTGCAATGAATAAAACGATATTTAATGGTTTTAGGAGCATCTCAAAGGCGACAATTTACTGTTGACACAAAAATATTCGTTTTCTCTAGCCACGTTTTGACGTCTAATGTGTTAATTTGTAGCTTACAGAAAAATGTTTTAGTTTACGGCAAGAAGAACATTATGCCTAGACTCTTCAGTACCTCATATCCCAGTAAACCAAAATACACAAAGCAGTACAAAGGCCGAGAAAAGAGCATACAATTTTGATCCTTATGCACCCGTTTCCTTGAGAAGGAGAAAAGGAACGTAGGGCAAAGCAAACAAGAAAAGAACAGGCAAGTACACAGCATGCATGGATCCCCGCAAATACGGAAGATCAAAAGCATTACAAGATACACTCAGGCTCGGTACCACATGAAATAGATTGCCTTGCAAGAATGCATGTACTATTTTTGTGTAGTGTGAGGGAAAAATATGAAACGTGAAACTCTCTGCCGTGAATGCACTTAGAGTAACCCAAGGCCACCAGCGCTCACAGACCGGTAAAGGTTATCACGCCTCATTGATTGAAAACGTCATTCCCGGAAAAAAGAAGCGAAAATTGTCTAAAAACGTTGCATGTAAAGCATTTCGCAGTGAATAATTTGCAGTACATAAAAAAAACTTACTTGCGAGAAGCATGTTACATGTGGTCGTCCTGCCAAAAATCGAAAGAGCATGCGGCACAAAAGTCTAAGCATAGTGATGAAAAGTTGGCACGAGGTCTGTTTAAAAATGTCTACTGTGCTTATAGGCCCTCAAAAGGATGCCAATGCATTTTGATGGCGTACGTGTCGATTGCATACTAGCATATTCAGCCTAGCCTACTGGGCTACGGACGCAGTCCAACACGATTGGTGTTGTTGTTTGCCTTATAAAGTGCAACATATTCTCGCGCTGTGTTCTGAAAGACGTCGTCTTCATCATCTGCCACTTGCTCTAACTGGCGGTACTGCCATCTCATTGTCGTCTTCTGTGCAGCACAAATCCCTTCTGTCGCAGGGACACGAATCTATAAAATATATAATCAAGTTTCTAGAGCGGCAGCTCCACAGAGGGTAGAACTAAAGTTTCAGCTATAGTCTGAAGTTCACATTGAGGTGACTTTCGGACTTCGAAACTCACAGCAACAGCCTAAAGTCAGATGCAGAAGCATGCTTCGACTATTACCTAAGCGAAGGTGTTCTAAAATTGGCCTGAAGACTGCAAAATAGACGAACCCCTCAACCAAAATTCGCCCACCTCCACCAAATATCACCGTTATCAATTTCGGCGAAAAAAAATACACAGGACAATTTGATACTAGCACATAGAACTATAAACTCCAAATTTTTCGTTGGTCGTTTCCAAATTTGGCTTACACTCAAACACAAAATTTCGCCTTCTCAGATTTGGGCCTATTCATTATCCAGGCTAATTAGAACATGAACAACACAATGTTTACCTAAAAAGCTGGCATTGGTCATTTCCAAATTTGGCCTCGCCCACACCCAAAATTTAACCTTCATCAGTTAGGAGTAAGATCAATATCCTGGCTAATTTGTCTTTGGGGATGTCAATGGCGACCTTCAAAATATGCCTTAGCCACTCTAAAAATTTAGATCATCCTGGAAAAGTTTAAAATAAAAATTGGTTTTTGAAGAACGAAATAACGCAGTAACTATCTCCCATATATCTGCGGACACTCGTACCGCTCCTTAGGGGAAGGGATAAAGGAGGAAGTGAAAAACAATAGGAAGAAAGAGGTGCCGTAGGGGAGGGCTCCGCAATAATTTCGACTACCTTGGGATCATTATTATGCAGTGACATCGCACAGCACACGGGCGGCTTCTGTATTTGGCTTCCATGGAAACGCGGCCACCGTGGTAGGGCTCCAACGCAGGGAATGTGGTTCAATACACGAGTGCCTTAACTACTGAGCCACCGCAGCGGGCATTTTAGGTTCATAAATTTCGACTAAAATTGGCATCCAGGCTAATTTGACATCGAGCAACTCAATGGTAACCTCGATTATCTGAAGACGTTCATGATAGTACCGCGGCGGTGTTGCGCGCATATCTTTTGGTTCGTATAGACGCTCTCCTGTTTTTTTTATTGCTCCGAAACTGTTGCGCGCCATAGTTGAGTCAAGGTCCAAGAGTATCGCGAGTATTTTTTTTCTTAGAGGAATTTGTTGAGAAATTTGGAAAATCCTGCCATTTACTTTCAGCTAATGTGCGGCCATATTTGGCGTTTTGACAGCAACGAAAATTGATCTATTCCTTAGCTCACAAAATTGGGTGTCAGGTGGGAGCTACGTTCGCGTTTTAGAGAAACCATGCTGCGCTAGCCCACGCCTTCCAACTACATTAGAGATACATAGTGCATGTTTTTGTTAACGGAGAAGCAAATTCCTGAATGGTTGTCAACCTTTCTCAGTGTTGGATGAGGGTGACTTTACCGCAGTCGTCTGCGATAAAAGAAATTAAGCTTTAAAAATGGGCTGTTTAATTTTGTTGCCTTGCATCGTTACCATGGCAACCTGCGGCCCGGTTCCATCGGTGTTCCCCGCTTCGCCGCGCTGGTCTCCACCACTGGCGCACGCGTGACAGCTAGTGCGCCCTTTCCGTTTGTCAAAAACGCTTCCTTTTCTCAAAACACATGCTTTCGTGTGGTTGAAGTGTCCACCGATATGTCGAGATCTGAGAGCTACTGCCCACTTTGCTTTCATGAAAAAGGTTTCCTTTCCTCAAAGCACACCCGCCGTGGTGGCTCAGTGGTTACTGCGCTTGGTTACTGATCCTAAATCCCCGGGTTCGAACCCGACCGCAGCGGCCGCGTTTCAGTGGAGGCGAAACGCAAAGGCGCTCGTGTGCTGTGCTTTGTCAGTGCACGTTACAAATGCCCAGGCGGTCGAAATTATTCCGTAGCGCCCCAATATGGCACCTCTTTCGTCTCTTAGTCCCTCCTTTATCCCTTCCCTTAGGGCGCGGTTCAGGCGTCGCCAGATGTGAGACAGATACTGCGCCATTTCCATTCCCCATCAACCAATTAAATTTCGTTCTTTTTTTTCAAAACACATGCGGTCGCAGTTTGAGGTATCCACCGAGATGTCGAGATCTGAGAGCCACTATGCCCTTTTCTTTCGTCAAAAACGTTTCCTCAAAGAAGAATTGTGTTTAATATTGGATGAATGAATGAGCTGTTTGTTTAGAAAGGGAAGCTAAAGGCTGTTTGTTGCGGAACATGGTTGTTAAAAAAGCGAAAAGTAGGGTTCTATTGATACATGAAGGGTTGGCATGGGTGGTCTAGCCACGCTTTTACACTGCTTTGTTGAGGCTGTTTAGCATATTTGCCAATTTTTTCCCAGATGCAGTTCGCTCCGGCTCTGCTCAATGCACGAAATTCCTCGCCATCGGCAGAAGAACCAAACTTGGAGAAGAGGTCGTCGCGTCTCTTGTAACCAAAAAAACCAAACAAGGTGGTACACGTCAGCACGATACATACAGCCACAGTACGGGCACTTCATAACGTCAATATTGCCCCTTGATGTCAGCGAGCGCCGGTAAGCCATTTACGGATGATGCTTGGCGTGTAGGCGGCATCGGTGATGATATTATTAATGAAGATCTGCTCATGCCGTGTGAGAGAAGCTGAGGTAATAAGGTAACCCGGTTGTGTAACGGCCGTAAGTCGGGCACGGCTCGTCTGTATGGCACGCTCTAGTGTGCGCGTTAGGAAAGCCAAGTTGTTGGACATAGCAGCAGGGTCGTCGGTAACGGCGGGGTATTCCAGCAGAGGAAGGAACGAGACACTCTCCCGAGCCGCGTTGTGAGCGCACTGGTTCCCGTCGTCATCGCCCGTGTCTCAAGGGATCCACGTGAGGCGGATGGGCACGTTGCGTGTTGAGAGGGTTCTGATTATAGAAGTAATCTGCTGTGCAATTGGGTGGGTCGAGAATGGTTTGTGGAGCTCGCGTACAGCTTCATGTTAGTCAGAGTATTGGGATTATACGCGACTTGCCAGTTTGCAGCAATTGATTGCCGGCCAGAACGTTTTCCGCATGCAGTAGAGCGCCGTATATAGCGAGCAGCTCCCCTTCCTTTAAGCACCTACCGGGTGCAAGAATAGTACGGCAGCCGTTGAAGTTGAGATTCTCACGGCTGCGCCAAGCCATTGATATGGCGACGTTTTTCAGGGATGCATCTACGTATATGTCCTCCTCATCTTGTTCTCTATCAGCGGCCGTGTGTGGAGCCAAGTGGAGCCGGGCCGCATTATGTGCTCTGGGTGGAGCCGTACGCCTGTAGGGGCCGAGGTGTGAACGAAGCCAGGGCGGTGCCGGCCGGCCTTCTTAATAAACCGGTGAAGAGAGTTGGCGGTTCCAGCGTTCCAAAGCGCGTCCCTGTTTCGTGCAAGTTCTGCGTGTTTCGGGCCGAGTTACAGCTTCCACAATAATTTTGTGTATAGGAGGAAGGGTCACCGCTTCCTGTAGAGCCGTGGTGAGCATATTTTGTGGTAGACCTGTTGTGGTGCTTAACGTGGCCCTTTTCAGACCAGCTAGGTCTCCGGGAATTTTCGTTGTCAGTTCTTACGAGGGGGCGCCGTAGAGAATCTTGCCAACTGCTACCGTTTGAGCCAGCGTCTGACAAGCCTCCTGCTCTTCACCACCGTACTTGCTTGTCATACGAATGATGAGATGTATGCTACTCTTCTATGCGCTCCTGAGGCGTTTGATCCAAGTGCAAGGACTGTTACAGCTGCTGACGGGCACACCGAGAAGCTTGGCTAATCCGTTATGAGATGTGAGCACATCAGAAGATGAAACTTTTGGGACGGGTTAGTACGAGTCCTGCCATCAACGCTGAGTTATTCAGTCTTTTCAGGGGCCAGTTCAAGGGCAAGCTCTGTTAGTGAGATCTCAGGGCTATTCACCGCTGCCTGCGGCTCGGCTTGCATGCGATCGACGGACTCAAAATCACTGGCCTCGACCCACATTGTCACGCCGTTCACGCAGATCGCGAATCTTGCTGCACTCTCTTATTCTAGACGTCTTGATGCTTTCGCCATCGCCAAGTTAAACAATAAAGGGTCGAGGATTGAGCCCTGAGGAACACCCCTGTCGTGGTAGTATGTGCGAGGGGTTCATTCTTGGGTACCACAGTTGAGACGTACGGGTATTCTCTGGAGAAAGTTCCTTATCAGGTTCACGTTGACGGGGCTAAGCCTGGGGAATCTCCGCAAGGATGATGTTTTGATTGACGTTGTCAAACGCTTTTCTCATGTCGACCGCGAAGACGTAATCAGGCACGAATTGTCGGGAAGTTCGATTAATGTCATGCCGAAGCAGCCATAAGCAATCTTGTGTACTCGAATTGGGGTGAAAGGCCGTTTGCGCAGTGTGGTACCAAGTTGTGGCGTATTCCAGGTACTATTTAATCCTGTTGTTGAGTAGTCGCTCAATAAATTTGCAGACGGTGGAAGTGACAGCAATTGGTCTCAGGTTTGAATTGATCGAAGGATCTTTTTCAGGCTTTGGTATGGGGTTAACCAGTTTTAGCTTGAGCTGCTCCGGCACATCCCCTGTCTCCCATGAGCTATTTACTCTTTCTAGGAGCTCTGCTTTACCGGCATCACTAAGATTTCCAAGAATCTGCTAGGTGACGCCGACGTGCCCTGGGGCCGAGTGGCTCTTTCCTTGAGCGAGCGCCTCCGACAGTTCTCCTATTGTAAAAGGGTATTAGCTTGGGCTAGTCGGTACAATTCGCAGGAAAAGGTATAGCGCAAGAAGACGGGACTAAATGAGCGCACATACACAGGCGCTGTGTCGGTCCGCTCCTTTAGTCCCGTCTCTTTGCGCTGTACCTTTTGTCCTATTATGAACGTCTTGGCAAGTTCGGGATCTAGCGTAGACACAGTAACGAAAAAAAGCTTATTAGTAGGTTGGTCTCCAGAGTGCGGAAAGAAGTACCGAATAAGTTGCTCCTCTTCAGATGACATCGTTTGTTGTAAGGGGAGCTCGACGAAATTGGAAGTCCGCTTTTTCCCTTTTCCAGCCATGCTTCTGTAAAGGGCCCATGGTTTACGGAGTCCTTCTTTCCCCATCTCAGCGCTGACGTGGTGCCAGTTTTCTCCGCCCAGTCGAAGTGTGTACTCGCGTATGGTACTTTAGTGGCGACGAAGTTTTAGAAGATCCTTGTGGCGCTTGCCGCGTGTGCGGTAGCGGTTCGTAAAGGCAGAGAGAGAGAGAAAGAGAATGAACTTTAATCAGAGCCTGCAGTCGGTAAAGCTACCCTAACATGGTGCCGAGTCACCGCGACGCTGCCTGAACGTTGTCACATCAGCGCCTTTAAAACTGCATCCGGGTACTATCCGCGAGTAGCGAGAGGCTTGCGCCCTCCCCAGCTGAGTTCAGCGGTCGCTGTCTATCGAGGGCCGCCACGACCTGCTGGACGGCCTGAAGTTGGGGTCGTAGTCTCTACTCCGCGCTGCAGCTTCAAACTGCGGCGCGATCGTTCTCATCGCACTGGCCTCACACCGATAAACTTCACAGTTCCACAGGATGTGGGCCACAGTGGCCCGCTCTTTCGCTCATAATAAGCACACGTCACTCCTATACACCTCTGGGCATATATGCTTAGCAAGACAAAACAAACAAGACAAGCAAGCAAGCAAGACAGCGGCAAGTTTCCACAGGCTGACTATGTGGTTGTCGAGATGAGTGGCGGTGTTGCTACATTCTATTTCTTTAGTCGCTATCGCTTTAGCTGTGGTAACCACATGGACAAATTGTTGGAACTTATGACATTTAAAATGTTGCGACAATTCACGAAAGTGCTGCCGGTCAAGTGAGGGTAGCGCCTTCTTGGCTCGAAGCCGTTTGTTGTTGACACGGATGGCAACGGGAAAGTGAACACTGTTCCATGTAGTATCTAAAATTCCCCAGTGTTTTACCGCGGCAGGGGTACCAAGAGTAAGGTGCGGAGTAGTATCGGTTTGTCTAGCGTGGAGGCCGACACGCTTGGGCACATGTGGCTCGTTGCAAAGGCGTAGGTTAGAAAACTCTATGGCTTCTTCGAGACGACACCCCCGGCAGTCGGTCGTGGAGTAACCCCAAAGAGCGTTTGTCGCATTCGTCACAGTCGACAATAATTTGACTGTGGTGATCGGTTGCAAGCAGTTGCTGAGAGAGAGAGAAAGACATACGAACGGAAAGGCAGGGAGGTTAACCAGCTGACGCCCGGTATGTTAGCCTACTCTTGGGAAGGAGAACGGACGGAGAGATACAAAGGGGAGAGAGCAAACGAAAGTCGCTTTTCCACATGTCCGTCGGTCGCTACTTGCTGGGTATAAAGGGCACACACTGCTATATCACAATCTTGCACTCAGTCCTCAGTCTTTTAAGGACTTGAAAAGTGCCTTCAAAGCTGTCCACTGCGATGAAGGCTTACTCCAAGGACCCAGAATCTTGGCTTCAGTAAGGGGCCGAGGATCTAAACGGTGGAGTGTTGAAGCCAGGAGGGCACGCTCACGCTGAAACCGCTGTTACAAAAGAAGGTGTTCCATTGTCCCGCCGCACCCACAGATTTCACACGCAGGAGAGTCTGCCATTCCGATTAAGTGGGAGTAGAAATTTGTAAACGCCCCTCCCAGCCACAGGCGACACAACAGAGTAGCATCGCAGCGGGAGAGGCAGGACGGAGCACTGAGTTGAAGTAAGGGGCGTAGGCCTTGCAGATGACATGCGGAGTTTCGAGGAGAAGACCAAGGCGCTAAAAGCTCATTTCGGCCAAACATTCGCAGATGTTTTGCTGTGTCGGTTCTTGTCAATGGTATCTGGACAATGTTGGCGCTGCCATGAGTCGATCGAGCTGCAGCGTCAGCTGCATCGTTTCCGACAATGCCACTAGAAGAAGAATCAGCTAGTTTTTGAAGCCATTCATATTTGGCCACCCTGAGCTGTGTGGTAAGAGGCCTGCACTAAACGTACACCAAAATTTTGCGTTTACGGCCCGGAGACCTCATCTTTACAATAACGACCTCTCTATATTCATTACTGGCTCCAGAAAGGCGGATCTTCGTCGTCTCGCAATATGTGCGTATGAGGACTGCAGCCCGACTAGTTTCTACTATAGCTTAACTCGTGTCATTTGCATTATGTTCTATAGCAGGATCTGTGAACAGCCTGTACTTTGGAAGGGTACATGTTCGCGTTTCTTGAAGCAGGATGGTTAACGATTTGCACATTTAAATCCGAGATTTGAGGATAGGGCCGTTTTGGCGAAAGCTCCGGAAATACCACTGAGAACGGTATTGTCCCCGAGCCCCATTATGAAGAGGGTTCTTGAGCTTGGGCCGGTCATTGAGATCGGGCCTTCTTTTTGCGTGGAGTTTCACACTGCTCCTTATTGAGGAGAATTTCAACGTGTAACGCGAAGAACTTCATGGTTTGCTCGAGGGTGGCAAACTGCGTCTTGAAGTCTTGTTGGAGGACCTTGATTTCTCGTTGAATCTCAAGTGAGGCCTTGTATTTGATTTGCGCTGCTGTTTGTGAGAGATGAGTTGCAGTATCCAAGAGTGCTTTGCTTGCCGCGTTTTATTGGTGGACATTTCTACGCACGCTTCTAGATCGGCTCGGTCTTGTGACAGAGCTGCATAACGATGAGAGCGATCGATCACTTTTCATCGTTGACTAGGATTTTAGAGACCGAATTTCTGCTGGCAGCTGCGCTATCTCCTGCCGAAGAGCGTTGACGAGGTTACTCTCTTGTACAACAATAACTTGACTAATGCGAGCCAATTTTGAGTGTTCCCCAGCTGCTACGTCAGCCCAACAAACGCCTGCTTTTTGCGATGCCGCTCAGAACGCTGGCGTCTCTCGAGCAGTTGCCGGCGTCTCAGAAGGAGTTGCTGGCAATCTGCTGGGGCAAGTGCGGCTCTCCGCAATGTGCCCCGATGTTTTGCACAAGACGCAAAATGGCTCTCCATCGCACTCCTCCTTGGGTATCTAACTGCGGCCGCAGTGTTTGCGCACACTGTCCTCGGGGCAGTACTTTGCCATATGACCAATGTTATGGCAGTTATAGCAAAGCATACGTTTCGGCTGATATTCCTCTACCCTTGTAATCTCCATGTAGTACTTTACTAGTTTTGGCAGTGCCGCTGGATTAAATGCTTTTAAAGCGAAAGCTTTACTACTCCAGCCAGCGAGCCATTTCGGCTCGTCGCGCACTTTAGCCGTATGTCATATGCGTGGCCCACGAACGACCTTGAGCCGTCGTTGCCTAGAAACGCCGCTGCCGCGCTTCAACAAATGACGCCGCTGTCCACGCCGCTGCCGTCGCCACTCGCTCCACCAGATGTGCTCCGCTGGGGTAGAGGGAGAGGAGGTGTCGCCTCGCGGGGTGTATATATATCTGCGCTTCGCCTCAGTGGATTTTATAGTCGTTATGGAGAGCGCCAAAGAGATGCAACAACGACAGAACAAAGCGAGGAAGAAACAACGCGCTCAATAGACACCAGAAGAACGTTCCACACGACTCGAGAAGCGTCGTAATGAATATACGGCTAGAAGAAGTCGTGCCACGTCCCGGAGTGACTCTTCAACTGGGGAAGAGACCGGTTCGAGTTTCCTACAGCGTCGGAATGAGACGCATCGTAGACTACATGCCGGGGAAAAGAAGCTTTTTGCAATTAAACTAAGGTTAACCAGAGCTAAACCACAGCCGATTTTTAAGGCTTTTTTTTGCAGGTAGGACTTCATAATGCCGCGTGCCATACCTTCAGAATTAAACCCTTCTCAAATGCACATTTTGTCTGCGTTGGAGCGCCAACATTTACAAAAACAAAAAATTGACAGTTGCTTTGCTCAGTTAGGCTTGGTTATGTGTAGCGAGAGTTATGTACGCACGGTTAGCCCTTCGAACTTTATTCCAACGCTGGCGGGCCTCTTCAAGTCAAGCAACGATTTCGGGGTTGTCCGAAGCAGCTTCTCGTAGCCGACGATGACGCCACGCGCAGTACACGCGGTCACCTTCAGCTTCTTCACCCTCCCCCGGGCTCCACTCAATTCCCGGTTCTGCCCCGGCAGTCAAGCCAATCCCGTTAATCTCTTAGGCGGATATTAGAAACCATCTATGCCTCGGCAGGTGGGTGCTTCCGGGACCCGTCAAGAGTTTCGGCAGAGCCGAGGAGTGCCACCTTAGACGGCTCCTAACCGGTTCTTTTTTAAATTCCGCCACTATAAAACACGTGGACCCTACACTCACGAGCAGGTGCAAATTCTGCGGGCAGTATGCTGACCTACACCGCATGGTGTGGGCCTGCCAGTGCTATACACATATAGCCGCAATAAGTCATCCAACTACGTTTCATACATAAGGTGCAACGCTCTCAAAACTAGCGCTCATGTTAGCGCTGCCTGCATCCGTGACCAAAAAGTAGTGTGCTCCTTGTGGTAAGCAAAACGTTGTAAATCTTTTGCTCGCAGGCTTACTGCATGATACATTTCTCATCAGCTTGATTAAATGCATTCTTATTGCTGACTTCATGCTCTCACTTTCTTGTGCCTAAGACCACTCAACCACAGAACAGTCGCAGTTACACGCCTCCTTTTATTTTATCGTGCGGCATACTTGCGTAACTTTCGCAGCGTTGCACTTGATGTATGAAACGAAGAGTAGGGAGAGCTGAGAGACGGCCCTGTCCAACTCGGGCCTGGAAGCCCAGCAGGTCCTGGTGCAGAGAGCCGGGGCCGAAGCGGCGGCCAATGGTGTCCGTTAATGTTCGGTGGGCTGACATAGCAGCTGGGAACCACTCACAATTGGCTCCTAATAGTCAAGTTAATGTCGCACAAGAGAATAAACTCGTCAAAGCTGTTTGGCCGGAGATGACGCAGCTGCGCCATATATCTCAATGTATTGGACCACTTCTGTAATATTTATTGCAGGTGCCGAGCCAGCAATATTTTTTCCTTCCTTTTCATTATTATTTTAATAAAGCCGCTTACTACTACTACTACTATTTAACTAGCTGCTGCGTCGTAGTAGTAATAGTAGTAGTAGTATTAGCAGTAGTAGTAGTAGTAGTGGTTTATTAAAATAATAATAAAAAGGACTGATAATATTTTTGTTAGCCTCGGCATCTGCCATCGATAGTGCAGCACCTAAGCTGGGGCAGCGGACATAAAGAACAGCAGGCCGCAAGGAGAACTGAAATGGAAAAGGTGAGGGGACAGGAAGAGAGGATAGGGGGGAGGTAATGTACACAAAATATTTACACAATAAGGAATGAGTATAGGTAGCGCGTGTGATTAGTTCATGATGAAGCAATAAAAACACACACGCACAGCACCATGTTGACTACAACTGGAGTGGGGCGTCCAGTTGTTAATCGTCCAAGGTAGAACTCGCGGAGCATTCGGTCACTGCGTGCAACTACCTGGCGGGGAACAAATGGGATGTCAAGCCCGCCTTTCCGAAGAATGCACAGAGGCTCACCGAGGTTCCCTCACGGGTGCGCGCACTGCCCTGCGGCCATAATAGCGTCGTGATGGAGTCTGGTAGTGTATGCCCTGCGCCCTGTATAGGCCGCAAGCATATCGCGACGAGCATCGGCTAACGCGGTACAGTGAAGGAGCAGATGTTCTAGTGTTTCCACTGCACCGCATCCGTCACACACATCACTCGTCGGGATCCCGTGACGCTCCCGTCGTTCCCCCGGGCCCCACGCAGCCAATGCGCGCACGGAGGATCATTGCGCGTTGCGACCGCGTGAGTTCGCGTCAGGCGGCGATGCTGTCGATGCGCACATATCCTGCGATGCGTGGGATGGGGGGCTGCTTTCGGGGATGGTCCTGGGCCGTTCTGCCAGTGTTGCATGTATGCCTGGCTATAGAGCTCGACGTATAAAAGCCCTGAGCGTATGCGCATTCCTAGTAAGGTGCTCCATGGGTGGAGGAAGAGGAGGAAACATTTATTGTTGCCGTGTATTAAGCTGTGAATTGGAGGTTGGGATTTTTTTTTACGCGCCAATACGCGCGCGCGCAGAGCGCACAGTGGCGACCATCAAAATGCCTCACTATGTGACGCATGTTTCAGGGAACACTCTATGCTCCACCCGCGCTGGAGCAGCGAAGTGGCGATGAGCGGGGATCACCGCAGTGCGGGAGGGGCAGAGGTTGGCACGTGGCATACTTGAGGCGCGGAGTGACGCGATTTATTGACATCGCGTTTTGCTTCCCCCGATGCCTGCGGTTTTTCGATTGCCACGAGGATTAACTCGAATTTGGTCAGTCACAGCGGCGAGGGTGAACCCGTTTCCGAAATTCTAATAGCCGATATACCTATTTCTGACAACTGGCTAAATTTATCTACTTGCATTCGGACGCCTATGGGCAGTAGGTAAAAAGTTTACATTTAGAATTTAGTTAATTCTAGTTGCTCGTTAACACGAATCGCCTGTTTCCCGGCGTCTGCCAACATTAGTATTACTACCTGCAAATCACAAAAAGCCTATCCACATCTTAAAAAAATCTATTTTTACAAATAAGTAGTGCGTTTGCTGAAGCACCTGGTACAGTTGTCAATGTTCTACCAGCGCGTCGAACACAATCTTTCTGGAAAGGAAGTTTGGCTATTTTGTAGTATGTTAACGAGAATATAGTTATAATTCACCTCTCCCCAAAGTATGAACTTTAAGAGCTGGCACTAACACACTGGGAATATTTATTAGAGAATGGGACAAAAACCACGCTAAGTTGCAAGTCGTCATCGTTCTTTATTGACAAAGACGAAAACTAATACCGCCTAATTATTTAAACTGTCCTATCATATCGCTCAGAAACTACGAAAAGTCCACATAATGGGAGCAGAGTACCCTTTAATGAAATTAACACCTTAAAAATCTCCCGTTTCACCCCACCCGACGAGGGAGAATGAGACAGTGCACGGGCCAAAATATGACGCATTTCTAAAATCACTACATTACTGATCTTTGCAGTGCTTTTACACGAAAATTTTAAACAATTAGTTTTTGCTGGCAATGGTAATAGAAAGACTGAATTTTGCAACCAATACAGTTAAGGAGAAAAAGTTGGTAATGTTGCTGGTTCATCTCTTATAACCGCGGAAAAACAAGCGTATAGACATAATACAACATACGCGCTGAATGCTAAAGAAGAAAAGGCACCATTTCACCAGAAACGTGCTTAAGAAGAGAAAACTGGACGAGTCGGTGTAAAATCATGTTTTTTCAATGCGGAGAAACAGCAAGAAGAGAAAAGTATTTATTTAGATTCGGTCTAGATAATTACCTTGATGTGTTTACTCTAACGTATTAGTTTTACTGCATTTTACTCTAAGGCGACACCTCCCACGCATCAGAGAATTTTTATAGAGACACAAGACGGGCGGAGACGGGTAAGAGGTGGGTGGCGTTTCTCTAGGATGTGACCGAGAGAGTTGACTGTAGCGGTAGGTAAAAGGCTGTTTGAAATGGGCGGGATGACATGAACGGCTGGACAGCACTTGTCTCCCGCCTTCAGTTATATATCATAGATCATGAGATCCGGTGTGTCCTCCTGCGATGCGTAGTGGTGTGCAATAGAGATATGGCAATGGTATTGGGTGTTGGCCCAAAGTTTGCTATATATATTTGGTTAGCGTACTGTTGTTATGAGATGCTGGGCAGTGGATGGGTTCAAAGCAGTCTGCGGAACCTGCTGAAGAGGTGAAGTTTTTTGTTGATGGCAGCAGCCAAGAAATTCTAGGCACGCACATTTTTTCAGCCACAACTTCTGCTTGAAGAAAATTTCTTTGCATATCGTAATATTGAACCTTCATCGTCATCATCATAGCGAGGCTGACTATGCCAACTGCGAGGCAAGGGCCTGTCCCGTGTCTCTTCAAATAACGCGGTTTTTTGCCAGCTTTGACCGCTATGTCCCTGGAGTCTTCTTAATCTCATCCGCCCACCAAACATTCTGCCGCGTCCTGCTACGCTTGCCTTCTCTTAGAATCCGCTCCGTTACCCTTAAATACCAGCAATCAGCTTGTCTTCGCATTAGGCTACATGCCCTGCCCATGACAATTTCTTCTTCTCGATTTCGACTGCACATTGTAAAGACTTGCAGGCTTTTGAATTAGAGGTGGGTCCAGGAAAAAAAAATAACATTCACAAGTGAGGACAAGGCGGGACGACCGTCATGCCGTTACGTCCTCACTGTTGAATTTCTCTTTTTTGCGGAAAATATGTCATCGTCATGAACCAGCTTGCCCAATAACATATCCTGTTGCAGTTTCCTTGAATTTATTTTCATAAACGTACCCTATTGCTATACAATGGCAGTTTTCACTAAAAAGTGTCAGTGCACGACAACCTCAAAAGCAATATTTTTTATACGAATCATTAGTTTATCCCCATCAATATATTTCAAACTGTACCGTGTGTCATTCGACAGTTGCCCCTGAATTATTGAAGAAAACGCGTGCCATTATTTTTCTATCGCGGAGTGGGAGCACAGGGCAAGGCATAATATCAACTTTACTCCGCATCCGGATGTTAGGCCATCATCATCACTATGTTCGTAACAGTAACTAACAATACTCCACAGATGCTCCCTAAAAAAATGGCCAGGCTTAGCTTGGTTAAGCCAAGAATGCGTTGCATATCTCGATGGAGTTCCGTGCTGCTCCGTTGACTCGAGAGGCTATTGACTCGATCGCCATTGAAACTGCCCGTGTAGCAGCGCTCGATCGCCTTTGAGTCGATAGACTATCGGTTCGAAGGCCCTCGAAATGCCCGTGTGACAGGGGTATAAGACTGTCCCGGCGAAGGAGCGCAGCCTTTTTATACATATGCCGTGACGTCAATCATAGCGCAGCGCCCCTAGCGGGAGGAGCGGGAGTCAGGTGGTGGCTGCGGCCGCGCGCGACCGCGCCAGTTGGGGCCCAGCTTTTCCTCCGTGACGTCAGGCGCCGGCGCAGCGCCCCTAGCGGGAGGAGGGGGAATCAGGTGGTGGCTGCGGCCGCGCGCGACCGCGCGAGTTGGGGCCCAGCTTTTCCTCCGTGACGTCACGCGCCGGCGCAGCGCCCCTAGCGGGAGGAGCGGGAGTCAGGTGGTGGCTGCGGCCGCGCGAGTTGGGGCCCAGCTTTTCCTCCGGCTGTCGTGACGTCAGGTCACGTGGTTGCGCTAAACGTCAATGGTGGCTGCCCGGCCGCGCCCAAGGGCTGAACTGAGCGATTGCAATATGCAACGCATAAAAAGTGACCTCCAAGAAAGCTTAAAAATGAAAGCTTCTAATGAGCGCAAAAAAGGTGTATTCATTAGGGCAATTCTTGCATTTTATCTCAAAGCCACATATCCATGTTGTATTCATGTTAGTGGAAGCAAGATGCGCGTCTTGAGGGATTTAAAAAGATTTTCTTTGTGTAAATTTTTTTCTGACTTCGTCATCGCTTTGTTACGAGAGTTCAACGGCAGTAAAAACCATCTCCTAAAGTGATCATTTCTGGAATTTCAGATCACCGGCATGATTAAGGAAGGGCTGAGTGGAAAATGTTCCTTGCTTCAATAGACTGCTATTAGGTCACTGCTTCTGAAATATAATTTATACAGATAGTGTTCAGTTTTGCTATGACAGGGCAATTAACTGTCAGTATTTAAAATAGAGGTCCTCCTGTGTCATCCTGTCTTCTTACATGCTGTTGTGAGCAGCTTTTAGCAGTGCAGCCATGGAAAATTCAGTGACTGAAATTCATAAAAGAAGTTATAATTTTTAGAAAAGCAATTAGCCGGTCAATATGACAGTGAAAGAATGCGTTTATCTCTTCAACAAAACACGCCAGGAAGTGAAGCGCTCGAATAAAGAAATGAACGAGTCCGCTTGATCGGCTTCGAGCCCTCTATTCAATTGGCATAAAGAGGCAGTGGCCAGTAAAACGAAAATGACGTCTTTATACAACAATATGCGACTGTGCAATAATAAGGCAAAATATATTTTTTAAACTGAAAAACAATATTGATTGCAAGTGTTAGAAAGGTGTATATTTTTTTAAATGACAATGCCACAAGGCACAGGTCTGCTAAGACCTACGTTGCCTTAAGTCGCATCAGAATAATAAACATGACCAGGCCTATGGTGAAGTTCATAGGCACTATAGCGGCCTGCGATGAAGGCTCGCAGCCGTTTATCAGCATAATAGCATTCACGCTCCGCTTGAAGGAAGCTGTCACCGCTTTGTAGTCTGCAGGGCAGCTCTTGGGGAACACCTCTTCTCCGCAGTTGATGGCAGTCTTGAAGTTACTGCAAGCAAAAAAAACGAAAACAGAAATCTGGAATTCCGACTTTCGAGAAATAACTTCCCAGTGCAATCATCTCAATTATGTCGTTTTATGAAGACGCCTTACGTTAAGTATTTTGCTCACTTACATGCGGCCTCATTCCTTGAAACGGCTATCTATATTTTTTATAGATGCCATTTATTTCACTCCGTCTGGCAGCTGGAGCTATTTATTGATTTATTTGCATACATCTCAGACGGCTTTTATAGCTCGATAGCTGCTTTCAGCTTAATTCGGAAGATACTAATAACTGCAAGTATTTTACTATAATTCAGGACGCCAAGTATTTACTGAACAAAATAATGAAATACGAGGAAATAATGACCGCAACCGGCAAGGAATCCTCAAAGAACACAAAAACCACGCACACGCACGCCTTCCTTGAATGTACTGGCTCATCGGTCTACGAACGCTCTCAGCTTCACAGTCTACTGGACGCGTACTCGCATCGGCCGTTATATAGGTTTCAATTCCAACCATCCTCTCGCCCAAAAGGTGTCAGTTGCATCGTCGCTATTGACACGTGCCACACGTGTGTGAACTGATGAACGTGAGGCGCAGAGCGAGCTAAGAGCAATCCACCGTGAACTTGCCCGCAACGGCTAACCAGGCCGTTTTGTGGCACGAACCGTGAAGCGTGTACGAGCCCCGAAACCAGATAATCGCACATTGGAAGTTTACCAATTAAAGCAGCCACCCCTTGCGTTCCCGGAGTGAGCAAAACATTACCGCGTATTTTCGAAGGGCAATCTGCGTGTCCCACATATTCCTTCAAGCAAACTTCGAAACAAGCTTATTAATGTTAAGGATCGCTTGCATTACGATATGTATCCTGGAGTGGTATACAGAATTCAATGCACTGACTGCAACAATCTTTATATCGGCGAAACCGTCGTTTTCCCGGCACCTGCTAGACTGCAAACGTGACCTGGCGAATAGCAGTCAAGCATCAAACGCTGTGGCTGAACACACTGAAACACAGAATCATCAATATCGACTGGGACAATGCCACCATCAAAGCTAAAGACAAGAATGTGTCATCAAGGCTGTTGCTGGAATCAGTGATCATTCAGGCAACAACTAACACTATAAGACAAATGAAATTCTGCCGGCAGATTACTTACGCTCATTAAGTCACATACTACATTCTTAAAAGACGACCGATACTTTGCCGCCTGAGTGAACAAGGAACTCATGCGGGTTCCGAAACGTCATTCATAACCTCGACATGGTCAGTGACATTCAACTTCATCAAGAATAAGCAACCGAGCAGATATCATGCAGAATAACTGCGCAAAATATTATAGAAAAAATACGCATGAAATATGTGTGACACAATTAGGCGTCTCCTTGGGATAGAACTAGTGCGCTCAGTTCCGTCATGGACAAAAATGTGGACTACGGGATAGGGTGTGCGCCCAGGATGGGCTGCGAGGTGGTAGAAGTTTTAAGGCCGTGTCTTTACTAGGTTGCCAAAGATACTACAAACGTGATTAGTGCCGTGAATGCGACTTTAATAAACGTTACATTTAATACGATAGCATTACTTAGGTCATTGTGAAAAAATGTTGGCGATGTGTGTGCGTGCTTATGTACTCGTAGGTTATCATGAAAATTCTCAGGTATTAAAACAAAAATTGCCGGTGGTTTAACTCCGGTTATACCTAGAGTGACGCAGCCGCTACAGCTAGCCTAGTGGCACTTGCTCAGTTGAGTTGCAAAGTCAATCTTTCACCACTCCGTTTCTATGGGCGTTCCTTCTTCATCTTCGTCCCCACTTGATACGGCGCATGCGCACAGCTGTTGCAGCTGGGTTTCGCCGGCGAGCCGCGCCGCGCCGCACCACGTGGCTGGTCACGTGAGAAACCATGTGACGAAACACGTGACCAGCCACGGTGCCGGCAGCTGCTCCGCACCACATGGCCAACCACGTGACAGCGTGGCGGCGCAGTCCCGCTGAAGGCTCGATATGCTACCGTAATGTAGCTATCGCTACAAAAATAGGATGACGTTATCGTGTGGCTGCACGGTGCACCCAGCAAGCGGAGGACCGCCATTTCCTATACTATACATGTCCGTCTATTTATACTCGCCACTGGCCGCTCCAGAAGCAGCGCCAGTTTTCCGGACATTTTAAACAAAATTGTGAAGCAATCGTTCGTGCTCCCGCGTTCAAGGTGCTGTCATACCATTTCTCGTTCTATATATCCTAGCTTCATGTGCTAGTCAAGGAGGAGGCCAGCTTGAGACCGGTATTGAAACTGACGATTAAAGGTGCTGTCATACCATTTCTCGTTGTATATATGCTAGCTTCATGTGATAGTCAAGGAGGAGGCCAGCTTGAGACCGGTATTCAAACAGACGAGATATTAACCTTTTGTTGTATGCCTTCCACAGACTTTCTTACCAAAACTACCATGCAGCCTTTCGCCGCAGTTCCTTCCCGCCGAGGTCATATGGGCTTGTTAGTGTGCGGATGAGAATCTATGCATTCAGTGAGAGTAATGCTATATATTTTCGATATGTAAGCTATCTTAAGTCTCTGCCGAATTCTGAGTCTAAGGAAAGAACTAGAGGGGAGGTGCAATTCTTTAACAGTGAGTGATTGAAATGTTTGCAGTGGTACAACGAAAGAAAAGCAAGTGTACAGGCCGCCTGTAGAGGAAGTTATGCTTAATTTCTATACCTCAGCATCGGTTTTTCTTGGCCGTCATCTACAAACCACATTTCTTTATTCATGCCAAAATGCGAAGTTGCGCCACATAAAAAGGTAACACATGACTGGTGATTAATAATTATGGACAAAAATTCAATGAGTGCAATGAGTAGCTGCAGTGAAGTCATAGCGATTAAATCAAGAGATATCGAGCGTGATATCAACGCCTAAATGTTTTTGTTCTGCAGTCTCGGACTTTACGATGGCTAAGTTGTAGTAAGGAAGGTAGGATGCTTTATGCAAAACACATTTGTTGTATCGTAGTAATGATAATTAGCAATGAAACAGTACACGTAGCATACGGTCGAGCCGATCTGTATTCTCCTACTTCGTCGTCTTCTCTCCCCCCATGCGCGCGAGTGCGTGCAGCGCACTTGCCACACTTCATCTTTATCACATTTCCGCCGCACTTAAAAAAAACAAAATGTCTAGCGGATGTCATAGTCTTTGAACCATGCGGCCCGCTTCTTTTTGCGAGTACTTCGGCGAGGCGGCGCAGGAGGTGAAGTCGCAGTTGCCGCTGTGGATTTACTACACGAGGGTTGAGGAGCGGCTGCCGATTCCGGAGCGGGCGGAACGGCTGGCATCATATGGATTGAAGGCGCGTCCGAAGAAGGACCCTGGACCACGGTTCCGGACTGTGGACTGGGCGGCGGCATTCGGTTGCCGTCGATAGGCGGCGAAATATCAGCGAAAAGGGCCGCTGGAGATGAGGAGGACAGTTGCTGCTGAACTACTTCTGGGCGAACCGCAGAAAACTTGGACGAGTGCCACACTCGCCCATCATCCAGCAGATAAGATGCAGGTCCACGCTGCTCCACAACCTTCCGAGGCTCCGAAAACCGAGCTGACAGTTTGCCTCGCACATTTGGTTTGCGGACATGCACGTACTGGCCAATCTGAAAGTCACGACACTGGGCGCCACTCCGCTGGTCCGCATAAAGCTTGTATTGCGCTTGTTTCTCGTCAAGCCTCTGCCGCAAAAGCTTAAGCGCTTTTTTCGGATCCATTGAGAAGGACTGATCCGGCAGTCCTACGACGTTAAGTCTTGTGCGGGGCAACCGGCCATGAAGTAGGACAGCTGGTGCAATTCCTGTCGTGGCATGGGGCATACAGCGGTAGACACCGAGGTAGTCCACAATCGCTGTACGTAGGTCGCGTCGCTCGCACAGAGCTAGCTGAATGTAGGACTTAAGCACTCGATTGAATCGTTCAACGAGTCCATTAGCTTGGGGATGGTACACTGAAGAGTAGCAATGGAGTATTCCCCGTTCGCGGAGAAAAGTTTGCATGGCCATCGATGAAAATTGAGGTCCGTGGTCAGAGACTATCTCTTGAGGGTAACCCTCACGAGCGAAGAGGCCAAGCAGGAATTCTTGAACGGTTTGAGTGGTGATGGCATCAGCGAAGACAACTTCTGGCCACTTACTGTAATAATCCATTAGAGTAATCGCGAAGCGGCAGCCACTGGGAGCTTGGTCGAAAGGCCCAACGATATCAATGGCTACCTTATCCCAAGGTTTCTCTGGGAAGGCGACAGGTTGCAGAGGAGCTGCCACCGGACGAGCCGATTTGTCACAGGACTGGCACACGACGCATGTCCGTACCATTTCTTCGACGTGCTCGTCCATTCGCGGCCACCAGTAGAGCTCTCGCAGTAGACTTTTCGTGCGGCTGATCCCGGGGTGTGACTCGTGCGCGATGTCCATGAGGCGTCGTCGCAAACGTTCGGGAAAGACGAGCCTGTCACCTCGGTACAAGACGCCTTGCACGACGGACAGCTCCGAGCGCAGGAGATAGTATGGCCTAAGGTTCTCCGGTAGGGATTTCTTGTCCGGCCATGTCGCCGATGTAAACTGAATGGCTTGAGAATCTGCCGCGTCGCGGATGGTTGCCTCTTGAAGCTCTTGTAGAGTCACGGCTGGCGATAGCAGGCAGACGCAGTCGTCGACACTGGCGTCGAACTCACTGGGCTCACTGCACGATGTGGTCGGTAAGGGAAGGCGAGACAGAGCATCCGCAACAGAGTTGTCATTGCCTTTGCGGTACTCTACAGTGTAGTTGTAGCACAACAGGCGAGCCGACCAACGTGAAATTCGCAACGGCCGATGGCCCGTTCCTTTCGTCGACAGCAAAATGACAAGTGCACTGTGGTCGGTGCGTAGAACAAAAGGCCGGCCCCACAAATACACGTGCCACCGTTCGCACGCCCAAACGCAAGCTAGGGCCTCACGTTCACAAACAGAGTACTTTCTTTCTTGGGGTGTCAAGGTACGGGAGGCAAACGCAACAGTTTGCAAGGAATGGCCGTTGTCTTGCTGAAGCACTGCCCCAAGGCCATATCCGGAAGCGTCAGTCGTTACGACCACGGGAAGGGCAGGATCAAAAAAATGCAACACGTCACATGACGTCAACATGGACTTCAGTAGTTTGAAGCTTGAATCCGCAGCAGCAGTCCAAGTGAAGGTGGAGTCGCTGCCTCGAAGTAGGGCGCGCATAGGCTCAACGACGTCGGAGTATTGCGGGATAAATTTGGAGCAGAAACCCGCAAGTCCAAGGAGAGAGCGAAGCTCGCTGATGTTAGATGGAGTCGGAGCCTTCGTAATCGCCTCGATGGCAGAAGTAAGCGGAAACAGTCCTTCACCGCTGACAACATGCCCCAAGAAAGTGAGCTTCGGAACATCGAAGACACATTTGTGGTTGAGCTTGAGTCCGGCATGGCACAAGCGCTCGAGAACAGCAGGAAGGTTGGTCAGGTGCTCCTGTCGGGAGGTGCCATGAACTATGATGTCGTCGATGTAGAAGAGGACACCTTTGCACCCTTTTAAAATTAAGTGCATCATCTTCTGAAAAGCCGAAGGCGCCGAAGCAAAGCCGAAACACACTCGTTTGAAGCGGAAGAGGCCATCATGGGTAATGAATGTGGTCAATTCCCGACTCTCAGGGCTAAGTGGTACTTGATGGTAAGCCGAGGCAAGGTCCAACTTCGAAAAACGCTGTGACCCGGCCAAGCTATGTAGAAGTTCTTCCGTTTGAGGCAAAGGAAAACTGTCGACCACAATAGCCTTGTTCGGCTCACGCAAATCGACGCACATTCGGATGGAGCCATCTTTTTTCCGAGCCACGACTATGGGTGAAATCCACTTGGAAGCCTCGACCCGTTCAATGATGTCTTGAGCTTCAAGCTTCTGGAGTTCCTCGGACACCTGCTGACGAATGGCAAACGGCAGCCGTCGGAGCTTGCAAGCAACAGGAGAAACGGAATCCTGCACTCTGACTTTGTGCACGTAGCCACGAGCAACACCGAGTTCCTTGGAGAAGAGATGTTCGAAGTGTGGACGTAGCTCAGGAGGTAACAGAGGCGTATCAGGTGTCATAGAAAGACATTCCAACGATGCACCTTTGATCTTCATTTGTAGAGCGGCAATGGAATCCAGGCCCAGCAGCGTTGTGCCTCCCGAGACAAAGTACAACAGGATGCAGGCGGTACGGTCGTGGAACTTTGCTGTGGCAACAAAACACCCTTGGACTATAATCCGAGACTTAGAATAGTCCAATAGTTGAACTGCAGTTGATTTAAGCGGGAAACATTTAGCGAAGAATCGGTGGTATAGATCTTCAGAAATAATTGACACAGATGAGCCGGTGTCAATCAGGAAGCGGATGAACTTGCCTTCAATCAGGACTGAGGCGAAAATTCCGTTTTTTTGACTTTCAACATTGATAATAGACGCACTGCTGGAGCCATCCGCTACCGACGATGTGTCAGCAGTATCTGCAACTTGCTGAACTTGAACAGGACGGTCGGACGACTTGCAGAGGGAGTCGAAATGGCCCACCTTGCCGCACCGACGACACTTACGGTTGCGGGCTCGGCATGCAGGGTTGTTCGCTAGGTGAGTTGTAGAACCGCAGCGGTAGCACATGCGCTCTGGTATTGCAGCAGCAGGTTGTGATGGTTGACTTTGGCACTTGCAGCAATGGGCCTGAGGTGGTGTTTGTCTCGATCCGCGCTCGCATCTCACACGATGTACTGGAGCGTCCTCCTCAGCCAATTCCCTGGCTTCCCGGGAAGCTTGCTCACACTGTCGAGCAAGGAGCATGGCGCGCGACAGAGTCAAGGAGGAGCCTTCCATGAGTAGGCGCTCACGCAGATGGCAACTCGAGGTCTTCTCCACCAGCTGGTCCCTGATCATATCGTCCGCCATGGTCCCAAACCCGCAGTCGCCGACAAGGCTGCGAAGGACAGCGACGTACTCATCGGTTGTCTCTCCTGGCGCCTGAACTCGACGGCGAAAGCGATGACGTGCGGCGATTACATTCACGGACGATTTGTAATGCTTCGACAGGATGGATATTGCCGCATCAAATTCGTCAAGGCGGGGCGTGTCGTCACCGGAGTGCGAAGCCGCAGCTGTAGGCGCTGGAGTGGACGACGGCGGCGCCAATGTATAAAAAATGCGCTGACCTTCCAGTTCGAGGCAATTCAGCAGGATGGCCTTCCGCTTGTCCGCGCCCAGAGTAGAGGCACCAGAGGCCAGCATGTAATTCCGGAACGCCAGCTCCCATTGCTCCCATGGAAGGGCAGGACGACCAGGAGTCGGCAGGAAGGGTGGTGGTGGCTGAAGCCCAGAAAAGCTCATGACGGATGGTGAGCAGGCCACGTGAAGGTCCCGAATCAAAACAGCATCCTCGTCACCAAAATATGTTGTATCGCAGTAATCATAATTAGCAATGAAACAGTACACGTAGCATACGGTCGAGCCGATCTGCATTCTCCTACTTCGTCGTCTTCTCTCCCCCCATGCGCGCTAGTGCGTGCAGCGCACTTGCCACACTTCATCTTATCACATTATCTCGAAATAAAAAAAAAAAAAAAACGTTCATGAGTTAATTTTTTCTGCTGTGTGCACTATTGGCGTTTATTGCAAATATTAAACTAAAACAAGCAAGGTTAGCGCGTCTGTACTGTGGGAAGCAAATAAATTAACTTAACATCTCTCATTATGCTCAGAATTTTTGCATTCCTTAAAACAAAATAATATTATTAAGAATAATGTAACCATCGGCTGCTAAGTGATTAACGATACTCATCATTGATTGAACCTTACCAGAATCTTGGAGGACTGCAAACATAATCTGAATTCAAAAGAAAGGAGACGCCAAGGACTTGAAAAATTGGAGGCCAATCGGCTTACTGCCCGTTGCCTAAAATGTATTTACTGAGGTAATCGCGAATAGAGTGCCGGCAAGCTTACACTAATGAACCGAATGATCTTGCTGGTTTTCGAAAAGGATATTCTACAAAAGATTATTTTCACGCTATCAATCAGGTGATAGAGAAATGCGCACAATATAGCCAACCTCTATATACAGCTTTCGTTACGAAAAAGATTTGACTCAGTGGAAACCTCAGCAATCATACAGACATTGCGGAGTTAAGGTGAAGAGCAGTTTTAGGTTGCGTTGGCTCCGCAGAATAAAGATTTAAGAGAAGTGGGCACTTCTACAAAGGCACTTTGTAGAAGTGCCCACTTCTCTTAAATCTATATATATATATATATATATATATATATATATATATATATATATATATATATATATATATATATATATATATATATATATATATATATATATATATATATAAATATAGATTTAAGAGAAGTGGGCACTTCTACAAAGTGTCTTTGTAGAAGTGCCCACTTCTCTTAAATCTTTATTCTGCGGAGCCAACGCAACCTACGTTCGTAACATATATAAATATATATATATATATATATATATATATATATATATATATATATATATATATATATATATATATATATATAGCAGCTGCACAGCTACCATACTCCTCTATAAAGTCAGCAATAAAACTTCAATCAGGAAGGGTGCCAGGCAAGTAAACATGATCTCGGCAATGCTATCATCGCCTGTTTACCGGAGGCATTCTGAGGCCTGAATTGGGAACATTTAGGGATAAGAGTAAATGGAGAATATATAAATAATTTACGATTAGTTGATGACGTTGCCTTGCTGAGTCACTCAGGGGGTGAACTGGAAATCATGAACAATGAGTTAGACAGGCAGAGCAGAACCGTAGGTCTTAAATTTAACGTTCAGAAAACCAATGTAATGTTCAACAGCCTACCAAGGAAACCGCAGTTCACAATTCCCATTGACGGAATAGAACTCGTAATGGAATACGTCTACTTTGGGCAGGTAGTGGAAGCTGATCCGCACATTTAGGATATGAATGGGGCTGAGCACATATGGCAGGTACTTCCAGATCATGAATGGCAGTTCACCAGTTTCCCTCAAGAGAAAAGTGTACAACAGCTGTGTCTTACCGGTACTCACCTACGGGGCAGAAACGCAGAGGCTACCGATAAGAGTTCAGCTTAAGATAAGGACAACGCAGCGAGCCATGGAAAGAAAATTCATAGGTGTAACGTTAAGAGACCGGAAGCAAGCAGAGTGGGTGAGGGAACAAACGCGGGTTGATGATATTCTAGTCGAAATCGACAGGAAGAAATGGGCTTGGGCAGGACATATAATGCAAACGCAAGAAAACCGCTGATCATTGAGGTTAAAGGATTGGATTGCGAGACAAGGCAAGCGTAGCACGTGGCGGCAGAAAATTAGGTGGGCGGATGAGATTAAGAAGTTTGCAGGCATAGGGCAGGCGCAGTTGGGAAAGGGCACAGTTAATTGGAGAGACATGGGACAGGCCTTTGCCCTGCACTAGGTGGTCAGGTTGATATTGATGATGACGATGATGATGATTGATTGATTGACTGATTGAAAAATCTTGCAGAAGTTAGCATCAATTCTCATGCAGTGTAAATTTTAATCGCGTTGCCAGCGATGTAAATTCTCAAGAATGAGTGCTCGTTGAAGCTGATTTGCGCCATATGAATTAACCGCAAGAAAATGATCAAAATAATCATTAATTTGGAAGAGCCGGTAAATAAAAAAAGAAAGGTGACACACCATCACATGAATTTCATTTTGAGATATCAAAGGGGAGAGTATGCTGCATAGCCGAATACGTTAGCCAATTGAAATTAGCTGCAACAAGATTGGAAGCATACTTTTCTGGCTCAAATGCCGCTCAGTAGCGAATTTTAATGCAAGCAACACAAAAGACAGTTCATTCTTTGTGGTGAAGTACAAATGACCAGCTTCGAGGTGAGCTTAAAGTTGAAAGGGAATTAAGTGTTCTACTGTGCAGATTTCTGTCGAACTCTTCGTCTACCTCAACTCTCTAATCACTAGTGCTAGTGACGCTGCCTTCTTTTTCTCTTGACGCATACACCTGGTTTTTTAGCTATGCTTAGTTGCCTCTTCACTCGGTTTAGGCTACCTGCATTCTTTACCGCATGCTGAATTCTCTCCATGTTGAACGTCCTTATGTCGCCTAACTTGCGCTTATTTATTAACAATACTAGCTCTGCCAGTTCTATTCTGTCAGTAGAGCTAGACATTTATACCTTGGCGTTTCTTAATCGAATCTTTCGTCTCCTGTAATAGCTTGCCAGTATCCTGTCGAACCAACCTATCGCCTACCTCCCCTGTAAGCACCGTAATGATAGCTGTGAGATGACCATTCATTGTTTGAACGAACTTCAATATCGTCTTCCTCAGTTAAAGCCGAATATCTGTTTTTCTGCGGTATCTTGAATTCCTCTACTTTCAAGTAAGATGAAGTAAGCACTTCCTTAGTGAGAGAAATGCAAAGGGACAAAGCAGCTGGTGAGGATCAGCTATCAGCACATCTTTTGAAGGACGGAGGGGAGGTTGTGAAAGAATACTACCCACCCTGTATACGCAATGCCTTACCACCTCGAACGTAAGAGAAGCTTGAAAGAAGACTAATTGGATAATACTTCATAAGAAGGGAAACTTCAACCACTTGAAAAAAAAACAGACCGATCAGCTTGCTCTCCACTGCCTGTAAGGTATTTACTAGGGATTGGTTTGGTCTGGCATGGTTTAACGCCCTAAAGCGACCCAGGCTAATAGGGACGCTGTGGGAAGGGCTCCGGAAATTTCGACTTCGTCAGGCTCTTTAACCTGCAGTCATATCGCACAGTACTCGAGGCCTATAGCATTTCGCCTCCATCGAAATGTGACTGCTGCGGCCGTGAACGAAACCGCGTGACTTGGGTTACCAAACGAGCACCTTACCCATTAAGACACCGCGGCGACTCTGGTATTTACTAAGGCAACAGCTAATAGAGTCAGGAAAACTTTAGACTTTAATCAACCAGATGATCAGACAGGCTTTTGTAAAGGATATTCGATAATAAACCATACTCACACTGACAAACAGGAGATAGGGAAATGCGCAGAGTATAACCAAATCCTTTACATAGCCGTCATAAATACGAAACAGCAGTTGATCAACTCAGTGGAAACCTCGGCAGTCACGCAGGAAACTCTGAATCAGGTCGTACAAGAGTCTCAATATATGAATAGCGGAAGATATCTAGAACGACTGTACAGCCGTCATAGCCTTTTATAAAGTCAGCAATAAAATTTCAATAAGAAAGAGTGCCAGGCAGTGATAGACGATCCCGCCAATGCTATTCACGGCCTGCTCAAAGGAGGATTTTGGAGGCCTGGATAGAGAACTCTAGCAGGTAAGGGTTCATAAAGAATGCCTGAGTAATCCGCAATTCGCTGATTGCATTGCCTTGCTAAGTCACTCTGAAGATGGACTGCAAAGCATAATCTGCGAGTTCGACAGGCATAGCGGAGCGGTGGAACTAAAAATTGTCATGCATAAATCCAAAGTATTGTTCAATACTCTCGCGAGCAAACAGCAGTTCACAATTGGCAGGAGGGTGATGGATGTGGTAGGCGAATACGTCAGCTTAGCACAGGTAGTGAAAGCTGATCCGGATCGTCAGGGGAACATAACTAGAAGGATAGAAATGGGGTGTAGCGCATATGGCACGTTCACTCAGATTATGTATGGCAGTTTACCAATATCCTTAGAGATAAATGTATACAACATATTCATCATACCGGTACAGACCTATTGGGCAGAAACGTGGCGGCTAACGAAAAGGGCTTGGCTTAAGTTAAGGACCACGTACCGCGCTATCAAAAGAAAAATGATAGGTGGTAGAATTAATAGAGGAGAAAACGGCGGAGTGGGTAAGGAAACAAACGCGGTGTAATGAATTTCTTGACAAAATCAAGTAGAAGAAATGGGTTTAGGCAGGGCATGTAAGGAGAACGCAAGATAACCGCTGGCCATTAAAGGTAACACAGTGGATTCCAAGAGAAGGAAAGTGTAGCAGGGGACGGCAGAAAATTAGGTGAGCTGATGAGGTTTAGAAGCTAGCGCGGATATGTTAGCAAATAAGCGCAAGGCAGCAGACATAAGGAAGTTTGGAGAGAATCTAACATATTTTATGGAACGGGGGTAGCCTAACAGCGGTGCAGAGGAAACTAGGGATAGGTAAAAACCAGATGAATGATTTAAGGGATAAGCAGTGCAATGTCATTAGCAATATGGATAAGACAGTTAAAGTAGCCGAAGAGTTCTACACAAATCTGTGAAGTAGGGAATGTAATTATAGCGCTAATGAGAGAGACAATAGCGCAGAGCAATGCATCATCCCCTCAGTAATGAAAGAGGAAGTAAAGAAAACCTTAGGAGCAATGCAAAGAGGAAAAGCAGCTGGTGAAGATCAGGTAACAGCAGATCTGTTGAAGGACGGAGGGCAGATTGTATTAGAAGAACTAGCCACCCAGTATACGCAATGCCTTATGACCTCTACCGTACCAGAAGATTGGAAGAACGCAAACATAGTCTTAATTGATAAGAATTGAGGCGCCAAGGACGAAAAAATTCAGACCGATCAGCTTACTGTCCGTTGCCTAGAAGGTATTTACTAAGGTATTCGCTAATAGAGAGAGGGCAACCTTGGACCTTAATCAACAAAATTATCAGCCAGGATTTCGTAAAGGATATTCCACAATATATCATATTCACACCATCAATAGGAGATAGAGAAATGTGCAGAATATGACAAGCCCCTATATATAGCCTTCATTGATTACGAGAAAGTATTTGACTCAGTGGAAACCTCAGCACTCATACGGGCATTGCGCAATCAGGGTGTTTATAAGCCTTATGTCAAAATGCTGGAAGATATATATCGGAACTGTCAGCTACCATAGTCCTCCATTAAGTCAGCAATAAAAATCCAATAAGGAAAGGTGTCAGGCAAGGACACACGATCTCGCCAATTCTGTTCACCGCCTGCTTAAAGGAGGATTTTGGAGGCCTGGATTGAGAACTCTAGCAGGTAAGGGTTAATGAAGATTGGCTGATGATTCCGCGATTTGCTGATGCCATTGCCTTGCGAAGTGGCTCTGATGATTTTACGTCAAAGAATGATCTGTGAGTTTGACAGGCATAGGGGAATGGTGGTCTAAAAATTCACATGCACGAAGCCAAAGCTATGTTCAATAGCCTCGCGAGCACACCGCGGTTCGCAATTGGTAGCACGGTGATGGATGTAGTAGGCGAATACGTGAACTTAGCGCAGGTAGTGATGGCTGATCCGGATCATCAGAGGAACATAACTAGAAGGATAAAATTGGGGTGGAGCGCATATGGCAGGCTCCCTCCGATTATGAATGGCAGTTTGCCAACCTCCTTCAAGATGAAAGTATACAACTGCTGCATCATACAGGTACAGACCTAATGGGCAGAAACGTGGAGGGTAACGAGAAGGGCTCAGCTTAAATTAAGGACAATTAACACAGCGAGCCATGGGAAGAAAAATGATAGGTTTAACGTTCAGAGACCGGAAGCGGGCAGTGTAGGTGAGGGAACAAACGCGGGTTGATGACATCCTAGTCTAAACAAAGAGGAAAGAATGTGCTTGGGCCGGGCATGTAAAGTGAAGGAAAGATAACCGGTGGTTCTTAAGGGTAACGGACTGGATTTCAAGAGAAAACAAGCGTTGCAGGGGGCGGCAGAGGGTTATGTGCGTGGAGGAGATTACGGAGTTTGCAGGAATAGGGTGTGGGCAACTGGCAATTGACAGGGTAATCGTAGAGACATGGTAGATGACTTTGCCCTGCAGTGGGTGTAATCTGGCTGATGATGATGAAAGCACTCTAACACTTGTACCAGATATGCCTGTTAGGTATATAGGATGGTAAACAGCATGCAAATTTTTATAGCTTCTTTTTCTTAGTGACGGATCCTATAAAATATTTCGACTGCTGCAAAGCGTGCCTCCTAAACGTGTCCAACAAAAGATAAAAAAAATAATATTTGCAGAGAAAGATGGCTGTGAATATTTAAAGAAAATTGCGGATAGTTGATAAAAACAACGCCAAAAACTTTGGGCTCACAGGCGCCATGCTGTTCAGATTAATGTAACTCACCGTCATGTATACGTGTTAGAGGCACAACCATGCTTAAGGCGTCTTTTCATCTAACAGAGATGCGGGAAATGCTAAAAACTTTCTTAGGAACGTGGCAGTAACGTATGTTTTGTCGTCGACAAATATTGCTACTTAACGGTGACGAGCGATTGTGTTCCAGATCTTAATTGTGGTAAAATGTCTTTTTTACATTTATGACTTTCCTTACCGGCATATATCAATCTTCGGCTGTTCGAAGTTTGCCAGGAGATGATTCTGAAGGCACGCTGTAAACAACATTTGATCCAAGCAGGACTCAATCTTCAGCGAATCTGTGAAAGTGAAGGTAGAGTTAAGTTAGGTATACTTGTACGGCTCTTGCCTTAGTTTCTAATAGCATGAGAGTGTATACTGCCCTGCGGTCAGTTGTATGACGCGTCTTTAGTAAGCGGTTGTCATAAAAAAGATTTTGCACAAACTTCACTTAAGATTAAACCAGCGAAATGTAGTGCCCAAGGCTTGAACGTCTTTTGCTCCCCAAACACGAAACTACGAATCGAATGTGCCAGTACAGGGAAAAAAGGCGCCGCAATAAATTGTCAAGCATTGAATATGTTTTTTTTTGTATCTCCGCGACACGCTGTGGGTAACCGAGCTGATCACGTGAAGCAGAAAAAGTAAACAAGCTGGAAAAAGAAACACTAGTGCTTCTTGACTGTACATGAATTGTTTAAATGTATAAATACTCAAAACCAAGTAGGACTAACATCCATGACTTCCAGAAAATATTCAGTCAATAGTAGAAGCACTAAATAAAGATTTCGCGGAGAAGACTAGATTGTTTACTGCGGAAGTTAACAAACTAAAAGAGCAAATTTAAATCCCGAGAAGAATGGCAGTTCCCTCCTATCTTGAGCCCGTCATTCTTTCGCTGTTTGAAGTGCGGTGTTTTGAGTAGTTGTGCAATAAACCACTGAGCCTTTGCCTAAATTATGAATCACGCTTTCTGAGTCGCTGGTCAGGAGTGGAACTTCGAACTGTACGTTGTAAAGGCCATTTAGATTTCTAATATGAATCTGTAATTTTTAATAAACTTTGCTGTTGTTGCTAATGTTTTTATTGACACATAAGTTCTTAGGTCGTAGAATCTTGTTGAAATCTAGTTGTTGCTGAGATGCATTATTTTTAGAATTATGTTATGGTATAGTACTTATGGCAAAGAAAGGGAACATATGGTATGACATTATAAAGTATTGTATGGTGCGGTATGGTGTGGTATGTTATAGTCGGAGATCCTTTAATGTCCAGAATCTGGTCCAAAGCTTTCATGTGGATGCGTGGCTATTAAATACAAGCACCAAGAATTAGCGGCTGCTGCTGTACGAGTTCTACTACTCCGTGTTCTTTTCGGCAGCAGAAAACCTTAGCCACTGGGACACCACGGCGGGTGTTTGACTGAAATTTTTCTGGATACCAATCTGTTCACTTACCTCTGTAAGCATTTTTGTCACAATGTATATCCCGAAGTTGCTTGTAACCCTCTTCAAAAGAGCTCAGATTGGCCTTTACTTCAGCAGGACAGACACTGAGTTCTCCGTAACATGGGGATGGCAGAGTCATCTTTCTGTGAGTAAAATTTGGAAGTGGGAATTTTTTTGCTCAGAATATGATAAGCGAAAATTTCCAGCCTATTTACCACAGCGGCTATGCATTTTTGCTCCTAACTTCTGGTAATGCACAGGCCAAGACTTGTTCTAGTACCCTCCTCCACAAACGATACAAGTCATTGCCACTCACACTGCAATTTCACAACCGCTGCTCCTCTTGTACGGTATTCACGTTATCAGTTCAGCGTAGGAACCTTAATGTGGCAATGTTCAATTTTGACTCTCTTTCAAAATGCTGAGGACGAATCCCTTGGATAGTACCCAAGCAGCACAAGTAATTGGCCCAACATTGAAACTGTACTGGCAAAGCTGGCCCTACAAACGACCAGGATGGGACCATCCTGTTGCAATATTGGGCCGATAACCTGTGCTGCTTGGGTAGGTTCGTGAGGCCTGACTTCACTACAGCGCAGAAATAATGAACACGAAAATACACCAACACGCACGCCAGCGCAATTGTCGTGTTCTTCTTACCACCTGTGCTCATTTTTGTGCATCCCGTTGACGTGAAGCGCTTCAAAAATTCTTGCACACTGTGAACGATTTGAAATAGAATTGCCGAGGTAGGTTTTTTATACTGATGAATGCTGTAATGAAGCGAGAGGTTTAGGACAACGTGAAGCAACATACGCGACACTTGAAGCACAGACTCTCAACTTTATTATTCAAGGAAGCGCAAGATGACACTCTGATAAGCTGCCAAACATGTTATCCACAGGACAACCTCTATAAGCTTGCGATCTTCGAGAACACATAGCATCAAAAGTCTGAGGTGAAGCTATCACTGGCCTAGCCTTTACAAT
Organism: Amblyomma americanum; assembly: GCF_052857255.1. Lineage (NCBI taxonomy): Eukaryota > Metazoa > Arthropoda > Arachnida > Ixodida > Ixodidae > Amblyomma > Amblyomma americanum. Next base: position 59,334,255 of record NC_135505.1, on the reverse strand, counting down.
AAAAAGGTCAAGATATGCTTTTCAAATCAAGCATGCCGGCTAGTTGGCTACAGCGACAGTCTGAGGTGAAACTATCACTGGTCTAGCCTTTAACATGAAAAAAGGTGTAAATATGCTTTTCAAATCAAGCATGCCGGCTAATCGGCTACACCGACAGTCTGAGGTGAAGCTATCATTGGTCTAGCCTTTAACATGAAAAAGGTGAAAATATGCTTTTCAAATCAAGCATGCCGGCTAATCGGTTATACCGACACAAATAACATATTTAGAAAGCCACAAGGGTACACCACAAGCTATCGAATGATGTGAAGCGTTTTCTGAAGCGGTGTCCTTTAACTGTGGTTAGACTTGATGTTGCCTTTCTGAGGTGATGACAAGTTTGTGCCTTGTACTTCTTGCTTCCTGTCCTGCTGCATTTTTTTTTGCTATTTTCGCTGTTGTGAACTTGACGTAGCCATTTGAGCTGAAGCACGGTTTGTGTTTTCTTTCAGCATTTCTGATTTCAACTTAGCCCAAATATCAGCTACTACACATCACAATGAAAGCAGTTGTGAAAAGTTTCGGCGGATATATAATGTCATGCCGTAACCTCTAACACTCGAGAGCTGACCGCACAATTAATGTGGTGTGGAAAGTGTGCCTAAAATCTTGCCTGGAACTGGCGCTTCGAGATGTGGGTTTTTTCTGCCTACAAGAGTTCCCGCATGTCGAATTTGTCGTGCATTGTTGCATCTCCTCCTCAAAATTTGCAAGCGGACAAGCCTCTACATCACTAGGCCTAGTCCGCAAAAGCACTTGCTTACAAAACAGGCGAAGATGGGCAGCTTTAGGCACTTTGCCCACGGCACAGTGCCCACTCATATCTCGTCTTCTTTTCCGGCTTCCTGAGGGGAAAACGCAAGTTCTGTAATGCTTTTTGTGCTGTGGAACAGTGGCGTGGCATTGCAGTTTTTGCAAGCATTATTAACTGGGCATCGCGTGTCGGTTTCACATCACCGCAATTAGTGCGAACAACGTCTAAAACTGCATCAACCTTTAATGGCCACCTTCGCCGCGGTTATAAATGAAGCAATTTTCGCAATGGCAGCAATAAATGCAGCTTTCCTTTTCACTCCTCACAAGAATGCTTATGTCTTTTGTTCGCAGTGCTCGTCCTGAAAGTTATTGAGTATTACACAAAAACCGGATTGCAAAGTTTCTTTTAAACTGCCTCAAATCCACAAGGCGGAGCTTACTTCGCGATAACCAAGAACGAAGATAAGTTAAAGAGAAAGAGCCTGTTTTCTTTTTTTTTTCTTTACAGAGCGTTGTGATATATCTTCCTTCAGGACCACAGGTTGAGTCTTTGTGGGCTCTTGAGTTATGTGTAGGTGGTATTGTGCACTTGGTAGCCGGCAGGCTTTCGTTGGTCAGTTATCTAGTTTGCTATAATAATCCCTCTCTTCGGGCATGAAACCTACTGCATAGAACATGGCACAATGAAATGAAAGTTCTCTTACGTGCACATCTCGGTGAATATTTTTTGATTGATTTGCAGGCCCTGGTTGAAGCTTCCGAAGGCGTTCTTCAAGCCAAGCCTTAAATAGCACTCTCTCATCCGCATCCAAGAACAGCGATCAGGCTGGGAAGTAACTAGAATCACAGCAATGAAACGTACGCTTTGAGTATATGTGCAACCTGAGAAACAGATGCGAAAGTAGGGATGAAACACATGCAGACCTAGCAATGTAAAAAGAAATAAACGGGTGGGTAACAGCATTTTCGTTTTTTTTTCCTAACACGAGACACTTAGAAACTTCTGTTGTACGTCGTATTGAGAAATTGCTGAAATTCATTGGGTCTTTGTTTTCCGTCTTATAGATAGATTGTGAAGTCGGGCTTTGCGCGTGCCTCCAAAGCGAGCAATCCGGCGTTCCATCTCAAAAACTCGTTTAATTACAGAGCGAAGAAATCCTTCGAATCCAGTAGCGCAGAACACGCATTGGCAGCATAGGATGCAAGGCTCCCTGAAAATTAAATGCGACATCATGGTGGTGGTGGTGGTAGTGGTTGTTTATTAAAATAATAGCAAAAAGGAAGGAAAAGATTTTTGCTAGCCCCGGCATCTGCCGTCGATACTGAAGCACCTGAGCTAGGGCAGCGGAAATAAAGGATAGCAGGCAGAATTGAGAAATATCATGAAAGAGGTGATGGGGGAGAAAAACAGGATGAGGGAGAGGTAATATACACAAACGATTTACACAATAAAAAATGTGTCCAGGTTGTGTGCGTGATTAGTTAATTTTAGAGGAATTAAATCACACATGCGCACGGCACTGTGTTGGTTACAACTGGAGTGGGGCCTCCAGTTATTAATCGTTCAAGGTAGAACTCGCGGAGCGTTCGGTCACTGCGTGTAAGTACCTGACGGAGAACAGACGGGACGTCAAGCCCATGTGTTCGAGGAATGCACAGAGGCTCACCAAAGTTCGCTCACGAGTGCGACTCATGTCATGCGGACAGTTTAAGAGTTTAAGATGTGGCTTCTTCCATACACACCAACCTCCATGATAGCTAAAGAGGGAATTTGTTATTCAGAAATATGCACGAAAGAGAAAGTGGCTTCTGCGTGGCTTACAAAGCCACTGGTGTACCTTGGAGCAAAAAGAGCAGCGGCGTTCACTTTGTAAATGGTTTTGATTAATTTTGATGACAGAGCAACAAATACAACTTGATATTTGAGTTACAACATTGGGTCTAGCCATTCATATCTTCGAAACACTCCATAATGAGCTCCGTTCATCAATAAAACTTCAATAAGTCCGCCTCAACAATAAATCATTCATCAACACAACATATAATGTTAATAATAAAAATATATCCCATGCCCTTTGGTTTCGGCGACTGTTCGCTTCTTTAAAGTTGACAAAGAGCCCCTAATTTCTCTTCCCTTGTCGTCCTAATTATATATATATATATATATATATATATATATATATATATATATATATATATATATATATATATATATATATATATATTCTTATGAAGGGAGCCAACAGTCACAGAAACCAGGGAACGTTATGTTTTTTTTAATGTGTGGTGCTTATCAGTCGGATAATATTACTTAGATTAATAAATCGCTTAAAGAAAATTACGTATAAAGCAGCAGAAAAAACAACCATGCCGCCGGTGGGATCCGAACACACGACCTCCGAATATTGCGTCCGGTGCTCTTACCAACTGAGCTACGGCGACGGCTGTCCAATCTGCTGCTCTCGTGGGTATTTATGTTTATTTGGTGTACGCGAACCTTGAGAGTGTTCACCAGCGCCACCATCGACCATAGCGGCGGACGTAGCACGTCCTGTAATACCGCGAGTGTGACGTAGAACGTCATCTAACGGCGAGGGCAGAAACTGTGCGACAGCCCTCTTAAGCTAACTATGGCAACTAGGCTGCCAGAGCCGAGACCCCCGTTAGGCTATTAGCAAACAAGGTAAAGGAAATAAGGTACTCGTTTGACAAACATATTAAGGAAGTCAACAGTCACCGAAACAAAGGTGCATAGGAGAATGTTTCTATTTTTTTTTAATTTGTAGTGCCAACCAATTGTTTTTTTCAGAAAATAACTTATAAATGGGCAGAAAAAAGAACCATGCCGCCGGTGGGATCCGAACTTTACGTCCTCATAACAACGCGAACTTACGAACTTACGAATACCGCGTCCGGTGCTCTACCAACTGAGCTATATATAAATATATATAAATATATATTTTCTTTACTTATCAGAACAGCCAAGTTCACGGCGGGGAATACTTGAAATCCCTCTGCCGTTGGAGTGAACTGCACCTTTAGTGGACGACAAATTTTAAACTTGTTAACTCACCGTGAATTTAGTACACTGTGAGGAACACAAAACACTGCATTAAAATTAGGCAACCATTTCTTCCATGCACGTACCGTGTGCCGAAGCCACAACGTCGAGAAGAACGAGAAACAATGCCGGGACGCAGATCATGCCCATCGCCGAAACGCTGTGTGATGCCATTGTGCTCTCAGTGAGCAACCAAGCCACCCGAGGCTTTTATGTCTCTTTTTTGCGATAGGCGACAATGCTAGTTGACAGATAACACAAGATAGCGCATCTCTCGGTGTACGTTTACTAACCTCAGCAATATGAGCCATATGTCTTTCTACATACCGCATAATCTGTTGCATGGTGGTGAGAAACGCTTGCAGCGCTTTGTTGCACGATCGCTTATGCTAGTCACTAAAGGCTGCGTTCACCATCACAACCTGAGTTCAACGCCATATGCTTCTGTATTCTGTCTCTCTGATGGTCACTAGCACTAAAAAAGGAGTGTTCGTGGAAAATACGTTTCGTTTTTTTCTGAACGTTATTTCGCAGTCGGTGGTTACGCTGTGAACGATATATGCCGCGTATTTGACGATACAGCAGCAACGGCTTTTAATATAGTGGTTCACCTCAGAAGCGGTAAATAAATCTGGAATGTTCGATTTTCTTCTTAGTGGTTACGGAGTGTACGCGCCCACCTTAGTGCTAAGGATTAATTTGCCGTCTCTTTAAAAAACTGAGAGCATTTTTAAAATGATTTTTGGCTGATTAATTGATCCAATTAGCCAACTAATTTGCTATTTCTAAAAATAAGTTTAGACCTAAAAATATTGCATAATATATGCAGGGGGATTCTAAAAACCGAATAATTTATTTTGTAACTACACGTATAAATGCGAATTCTAGCTGAGAAGTTAATTTCAGTTAAAACTGATTTGTTATATACTCCACAAATATGTGTCACTAGCAAATTCTTATCTGTTTAAAACCTATTTTTTCTCTTGGCGTGTGATATTCATTATTCATAAAAAAGTTTAGTGGGAACATGAAGATATTGCGCATTTTCGCGCGAAATGCTTGTTGTCTCTCATGTTTCTATCGAGTGCACCTCTTGCATACGTTTTCTTGCCGCTTTCCCGCAAAAATCCACGAGGGAATTCGTTCTTGCGCTACGATAGTGTAGTGCTCTCTGTTGTGTTTTGGGCGAGTGAGCACGATCACCCTGCTGAGACTAGCAACGCTGGTATTTACATTCCGCCTGAGAGTACGTCAAAACATCCGTTCTGAACACATAAGCGTGCGTCGCCACCTCTGATAAATAGCAGGCGGTCATATTCAAATCACTCCGCACAAGATCTTGAGAATTCAAAATGGCTTTGGCGCTTCAAACCGTAGTGCACAACGGAAGTCTTCCTTTAAGCGACTGATTGATTGAATCGTGTAACAATAGAATGGTTGAAAAATTGTATTCCGGTAATCGAAAAAGATTCCCCCATGGTGCAAAGAGGTATGCGTACGGGCGTTGTTAAAAATATAATACTTTATGGAGTGAGTTAACTAGTACTGAAGTGTAAGTTAAAGAACGTAAAGAACAAGCACTTCAACGTTTATCACATTGACACCAGCGCTCGTGTAGACGAACTGTCCTAACCAAAGAAGAAAGAACTGTTGTAGAAGCGATCCAAGGCGTTGTCAATTCTGGATAGCGGTTCACATCCTATTTAGTGATGATTAACCGACGGTAGCCAACCCAGAATCATAAGGTGCCGTACTTGTTCTTCGCAAGCACGAAGGTGCCTCCCATGGGCTCCTAGAAGGTCGAATAAAGCAGTTGGCTAGCATTTCTTTCACTTGTGTGCTGATAGCCTTGGATTTTTTAGTAGATACTCGATAAGGTGGCTGTCGGAGTGGTGGGCCGTTTTCGTCTTTAATAAAGCCATGCTTCGAGAGATGCGTCCGCAAGACGCGTGGCGACGAGGCGAAGGCCCCACGGATAAATAGAGCAGTATCTAAGGCAGAGGATTAAGCCAGTTGGCTTCGCACGTCATGCCCATCACCCCCCAATGTAAAGGCCGTTTATTCTAGAGGTATTGCAACCGTAAGAATGGAGCATTTGGCATATTTTCTCCTCAGCCTAGTCTAGACGAAAAATGGTGTCGCTGTTGCTGAAGAACTTCATCCCACTAGTAACTCAATGAACATTGAACATGGTTAAGTTTTTACTAAGCACAACTTGTCACTCAAAAAGCCGTGTTAGCCACTCACGTAACCTCTTTGAACTGTTGTTTGTTTTCCACTTACAGTAAAATATATTACCCAGAGTTATTGTGTTTGTTGGTGCCTCTGAAGTGATGGCACATACCCACGCTGAGAGATTCGCCACGTGTTGGAACAGATCCAAACATTCAATGTCGAAAGAGCAGAATGAGGTTCTCATCAGGTTTTATTCTTTCAATCGAAATTTTCGCCACCCGTATATGATCGCCCGAACGGCACTTACATTATATTTAATTTTTACTATGCTCTGCCACGGCAAAATACTGGCGGAGAACGTGCCGTACGAAAAATATCAGTCGTATGTTTACACAAGAAACCAATAATCTTAATCCATTATTATATTTTATAATGCACCTCTCACAGGGGCATATGGATCCCTAATCAAGTAAGCAGGACCAAATTTGTACATGATTTTCCGTTCCTCCAGGATTTATTTAAATGGCAATCAAGCGAAATCTTGTACGACACAGAGTTGGTACGACAGAAAGATCAAAATTTCCCATTTCCATAGAGGAGCTGCCGCTGTTACCCTGGTGTTGACGATACTTTGAACTCCATTAAGTTTGAGAAAACTGTTGTTGTAATCGCTTCAAAACTTCGCGGTAACATTACTCTCCAAACTTTTTAATTTAATCGTTAGATCACAATTTCCTATTTTGGTGCGAGTTATAGAAATAATGGGGCTCGGAGCGCCACCTAGTATGCCGTCAGCCTATTCATCGACGTGGCTCTAGTGGGAAAGTAGAGTAGCACGGCATATCGGCCGTCATTAGAACAGTACTTCGGGCAGAACATAGAAACAAAAGCGCTTGACAAAGCGAAAGAACAGGCACATATTTTTAAAAAGCTTTCCGCAGGACCTTATGTGGAAAGACAAAATCAACGAGCAGAATGAACGATGCGTTGTTAGGTTGTAACACGACCATTGCAGAGAGAAAGTTTATACATAATCAGTTGCACTATATTATTAATAGCATAAAAGCAGAGAAATAGGCAAGGTAATTGGTTGGTTTGTTTATGGAGATTTAGCGTCCCAAAGCGACTCAGGATATGAGGGACGCCGTAGTGAAGGGCTCCGGAAATTTCGACCACCTGGGGTTCTTTAACGTGCACCGACATCGCACAGCACACGGGCCTCTAGAATTTCGCCTCCATGAAAGTTCGACCGGCGCGGCTGGGATCAAACCCGCGTCTTTCGGGCCAGCAGCCGAGCGCCATAACCACTCAGCCACCGCGGCGGCTGCAAGGTAATTCAAGGCGTTAACATGTGGAGTTACAAATGCATTATAGATGAGAAAGTACTACACCTAAGCGCTGTTAACCCTTAGTGCGTGTTGGAACTCAGCATGATTTTGCGCGTTCAAAGTTCCATACTTGTATTGTACTGCTCCTTGCAGCACCGATTATGCATGGGCAGGTTGAGTTGAGTTGAGGGGTTGTATGCTACAGGTGGGATTACCCTTGCTTATTCAGCCGGAAATTGCTCCACCGTAGCGTCAATTATATGTTAATAATGACCTAAAACCGGACGGGTCTGCCCCGCTATGCGCACAGTCACTTATAATTGTACATATTCCATTCCAGAAGTCGCCATCTATGCACACATTCAGTCACAGTAGAAGATAGTCATTGCAGTGCCACCATGCATGCACACATTCACTCACAGTATAACACAGTCCACTCCAAAAGACACTATCTACGCACACATTTATTCACAGTAGACAATAGTCCGTTCCTGCTGTCACCATACAGGCATTGCGCAGAAACATGGGGCTGTGTGATGTTATACGAGTCCTGCAGTTTATTCTTCGCGTTGTTGGCCGCCTGGGTGGCTCAGTGGTAATGGCACATGGCTACTGACCCGAATGACGCGGGTTCGTTTCCTGCCGCGGTGGTCGAATTTCGATGGAGGCGAAATTCTAGAGGCCCGTGTACTGTGCGACGACAGTGCACGTTAAAGATCCCCAGGTGGTCGAAATTTCCAAAGTCCTGTATTGCGGGTCCGTCATAGCCTGAGTCGCTTTGAGACGTTAAACTCCCTTATATCATATCATATACTATACCAAATTCTTCGTTTTTTAGCCTAGCATTACCGCCTGACACTCTGCAGAAACAAAGTATACACAAAGTGCTGGAAAAATATTCACGAATAGCACTGTAGGAATCAATGAAAGTCAATTTCTCTCTCGAGATACACTTCCGTATACGCATTCTTTAATGACTTGCCAGGGAGAACAATTGTGCAGCTCAGTGCTACTAAAAACTAAGATATTTGGTTTAAGGGGGCTTAACGTCCCAAAGCGACACATCCTATGAGAGGTGCCAAAAAGATTTAATATCATGATTTTTGCGGTGGTTTTTGCAGTTAACAAAAAATACCTGAAGTGTGGCTAACTCACTTCAAAAATGATACGTTATACATGCAAACGGATTTCCTAGTTATAATAAGAGCGCTGCTTGTAGCATGAGGCTAACTAAACATTTTTGGAAACGCCATTCGTAAGTTACTGTTAAGCTCCTCCACCACTGATCCTCAAGATTTTCATAGGTATCTGTAGGTATATTTGAATGAATTAATAATACAATTCCCGGATTAACTTGAACTCTTTAGTTGGAATGGTGAATCACACAATTTAATAACTGTCACATTTCAATCACGCCCAAATAAAGTGCTTTAAATGTCAGCAACGCTTAATTTCAGTCTTTCTCTTTCTTCCTTCCTGGAATTTTGTCATGGAAATGTACAGCGCAAAGAAAGACGAGGACACAAGGAAGACAGACGGAACACACGAGTTCTGATTTGCAAGTTTATTTCTCAACTCGGACCACTAAATATACCTGAAAAAACCGGGAAAACATCACGCATGCGCAGTAAGCAACACATTCATATTATGACGCAAGTATGACCGCTCTTCACGAGTCAGAGCAATAGATGGTTTGGCCACGCAGGACTCACCTAACCGATCTATCATTTCAGCCGCTATAATTTCTCGAGTCGGTTGGTGAGAGTTTTCGGCGAAAACAGGGCGACCTTGTTTAAGCGGGCTGGCACACGAACACTTCATCTGAACCGCTATCATTTTCATCTTCACCGTTTTTCTTACATTTCCTACAATGTGCGTCCAGAAACTCTTCTCGCTAATCAGACGCATTATTGCAATGTTCTCGGAAGCGGTCGTTCAAACTTCTACCCCTGTGTCCCACATAGCCCTTCCGACATTTTAAAGAAATTCTGTAGACGATAAAATGAGGTCATTGTTCATAGATTTTGCGCATTCTATTGTGTACAGTATCCTTTTTTATTAGCACTGAAGAGCTCTCTTTTTTGTACTATCTGTTATCGGCCAGTACGCCCTCCAATTCTCAGAACATATACTTCAAGGCTTCCCAGAATCTAGATAGTGGTGTCGGCTTGTGACAGCCAGAGCAAGCACAATGCCTGATAAAATTAAATGCTAAGAAGTTGTAGGCGTTATCAATGTCAAGGAGCTGTCCCCTTGGCCCAGTTAAGGTAAAGATGAGGACACCCCTAAAGGGAGGACAATTTTATGACCTCACAGTGAAGGAGCGCACATTTGGCCTAAATTGATACAATTAATCGGGCATTCCGGTTTTATTTCAGGTTCACATTGGAAGGTACAGCGCAAACAGACACGCACGACGAAGCAGAAATAGCACACAGACAAGCGCCTATTCGCAACTATTTTTTTTAAGGAAAAATACACACTTTATACAACTCTGTCATGTGATCACAAATCGAGAGCACTTGCGCAAACAAACTGCAAGAGGGAACCAAAAACCACTATCACTGAACTGAACGTTACCTAACTGAATCCCCCCCCCCCCCCCCCCTCGCCTTCAACTTAAATACAGGATTAGGAGTTATCAAGGAACGAGACCTCATTTTCAACCATCATAACAGAACGCTGGCTTGCACACTGCGCTTGTCTTTTTTATTATGATGTAGGCTTCCATCAGTTCTCTTCTTGTTTTATCTTTGTGCCTAAATCAAATCTTTGTGTTAGCAACCAAAGGGCAAAATGTATTTCTTTTGCATTTTTTCAACATCCGAGGCAGCGATCTTTCAAATGCGAGTAGTTTGTATCAAAGAGAGAATTGAGATGTTCTCGCAGATGAATATTTATGCATCTTGCAGTATATCCTATGTATACTTTGCATGAGGGGTTTTTCGTATACTACGACACATGCGCATTCCACAATTCTTGGCCTATGCGATACCTGACATTTAGAGGGGATAAAGTTTGTCCTCCTCACATGACAGTTGCTATCAAACAACACAGCCCGCTCAACTTATACGGCGCTGAAAAAACAACGCCATCGTCGAAACGCGCTGCCATGTTTATCAAATTGTGGGCTCCTTTTTGTACATATGGATCCGCAGCCAATTTTCTATGTGCATTATTCCATTTTTTAGGCTTCGCCCTCAATTACCAGTTGCAAAAGTTTTCCGCACGGTGCCGAGATAAACTCTTGAAATCCCAAATTTATCAGCCTGCGAACTTGAAGCCGCGCACTGTCTGCGATGTTGTGATGACATGTGTTTTTAACGCAAAAGCCTTTACTGGCTCATGCTCGCGGCCGTGTTCTTCCACTACGCTCTTCAGCAACTCGACATGAAAAAAAAACAAACTTTTGTGCACGATGAGATTCGAACCACAATTTTTCCTTCCGCAACTGAGCGTGGTAACGACTACGCTGCTTCTTGCCAACTCATATGCAGTTCCCCTTGTCTGGAACTCTGAATAGAGTTTGCGGAAAGGCGTCGAATCAGATGAATGCCTACCAAACGCCCTGCAGTGTCTCCAGCATTTAAGATTAAAAATAATTGGGTACTTAATGAAAAGCTTAACCACACATCATTGACACAAGCAGCAATAACATGCTAAAGGCTTTCGCCTCCCATCACTTTAGGTCAACAAAGTGGTCCCCTTAATTTTTAGGCTTAATTTGAGGATATTACTTTGAGGATTTCGCCTAAACCCATGAACTATTCGAATTGTAACTTTGTAACGTGTTCATGCGCACACGCGCATGAACACGTGCTTTTTCATACAAATATATAAAAGGACGAGACGCCATGGTGGCTGAGTTGCTATGGGGCTGGGCAGCTGGCTAGAAAGATGCGAGTTCGAAACAAGCTCCGACGGTTGCATTTCAATGAAGGCCAAATCCTAGAAGCAGGTATGCTGTGTCATGTGGTGGTAGAAATTATCCCGAGACTTCCACTACAGTGTATCCAATAGCCTGAGCGGGTTGGGGCGTGAAACCCGTGAAGCCACAACCAAGTACGTAAAGAAAGAACTCGATAAAAAAAGGTATGCTTATTCGACTGACGCAACACAAGAATCGCAAAACAACACGCCGCACAGAATTCACACTGTCCAATATATAATTTCTTTTTAGGGCGTATTGTAGCCTTGCATTTATTTTCCTAAATGTTCTGGTGTTCGATTACCATCATAGTCAATCACCGTTATTTCTTGCAATGGGATGCCACGAAATTGATGCACTCACGCATAGAATAATTTTAAATAAAATCAAAGCAGTGTTACATGGCCGAGTTTGCTGTCGTACGCAATGTTTTGTGCGCCACTAAAGATATCACCACCATTGAAAATAGGCTTTCCCTGTCCATAATGTTGCGTGAAACGTCTTTAACGTATCGGTATCCCTCCCCCTTGAGCCATTTTTTTTTAGGCAACGTAATGTGCTCATCCGGCTATGCAGTTATGATGGTAAAATCGGCCAGCGCTAAGTGCCAGCATCATTAAACTTCTTTGCGAAGTAAAACATCGTATTGTCTACTGATACTCAAAACTTTCTTATACTGTCTTGAGCTGCATTTATATAATCAATGAAGTTTTGAAAACATGGTGAAGAAGGTTATAAAAGGGTTGGGAGACTGAATCTCACATGTATAGTCCACAAAATTATCTGGTGAGAAAAATTCGCGAGAAAAAAAAAAGAGGCCTGATTTAGAAGAAATACGTTTTCCGACAACTCGTACGACAATTCGTTGCAGAAAATCAACTCATCGACTAAAATTAGTGGTGAGAAAGATATCCAATGAAAAAAACCCACGTTTTTACTGGGTGGCATTTATTGGCAGTTTACAAAATGTTACCGTGCAGTTACGAATGAATGTTCAAGTCAGAATGAAGAACAGACGAATAATTGGACTTAATTTTACTGGCTATACAGGAATGTCGTCTATTCCATTTTATATCTCACTAAAAATATGGCGGTGATTGTGCCTTCACCGTGTTTTTTTTTTGCTCTTGAAAGCGCTAGCATGTTATTCTGTGTGTGGCTCTGTGCTTACTATAAAAACTGCCACGAAGTGCTGACTGCAATCGGGAGAGCAGAAAGACAGTGAAACTGGCGTCTAATGAAACATTTATTTGGGCTGACGCGCCTACAATGGACTGAATCAATCGGCGGTGGCGTAGGAACAAGCGTGCTCGGCGGTCGACGAACAGAATGCCCACCGCTGTCGGCCGTGCTCAATTTAAAACTAATAGCGAATTTTTGGCCCCGGCGCGGTGGCTCAGTGGTTAGGGCGCTCGACTACTGATCCGGAGTTCCCGGGTTCGAACCCGACCGCGGCGGCTGCGTTTTTATGGAGGGAAAACGCTAAGGCGCCCGTGTGCTGTGCGATGTCAGTGAACGTTAAAGATCCCCAGGTGGTCGAAATTATTCCGGAGCCCTCCACTACGGCACCTCTTCTTCCTTTCTTCTTTCACTCCCTCCTTTATCCCTTCCCTTACGGCGCAGTTCAGGTGTCCCAACGATATATGAGACAGATACTGCGCCATTTCCTTTCCCCCAAAAACCAATTTAAAAAAATAGCGAATTTTCGAGATGAAGCGTGCAAAGTTACTATAGCATTCTGGAACAACGTGGAATCAGCTCTGCCTGGCTGCTATCAATCGAGATAAATCTGGTCGCGCCTTGCTTCGCAAACAAAGGGATAAAGCGGCGTGGCGGCAGGCTTGAAAAATGAACAAACACTACAAATATTCGCGGCAGTATATGCGTGTTCGTAGAGGGGCCAGTGAAGTGTCGAGAGCTGCTGCTGCAGGGACCCTTGAGCAAGCGCTGACGAAAGGATTTTTGATTCATTGCTCTGAAGGGTGTGATCGCGCTACGATACCACCTGCAAGCCGCAAATTATCTTAAGCTTTAGCGCTTTAAGGGCGGGTGTCCTCGTTTTGAATTATATGGGACAGAGCAGGGTCGGTGTCTGCTCTCAACAGAACAGCTAGTTCGAGTGGCGAATTGCTTGGGATCTCGGACTACGTGAAGGCACCCTGCGGAGCAGAAAGAACATAATCATAACAAGGCCAACTGAAACTTTTCCCCCGACGATTAGCTTGAATTTGCACTTTTCGGTATGGCTCATAGGAAACGTAAAACATACCAAGTGTGAGATCACTATACGAGGAATCTGCGGACTGCATTTGACGCATGCTACTTCATGAAAATCCGTCAACAGAAATTCAAAACAGCGTTCAGGCAGTCCCGCTAATCTTAAGCGTCAGATTCGTACCCACCTGGTTACTTTGTTCCTTTATGGCGTCACGTACGATGTCAACTCGCTATTTTGTAATTATCTAAGTTATCGACTCGGCGGTGCTAGCCAAGGCAACTAGAATTCCCTGAATTTAAAATGAGTCAGCGGTTTATTTATTCACACTACCCCTAAAGGCCCTATCTCGAGGGGGTATTACAAAGAAGGGGAGTGATACAAATTTTTAAGAGGTATCTTCACTACTAGAGGTCTCGGGCTGAGTTCGCTGTGCGTTGCTGATGACCTTCAAGGCTCATCCAAGGTCAATCGTTCAGTTTAAAATTCCGAGAACCGCTGGACGGTCAATGGTCAGACCAATGGTCGAGCAATTGGACAGGTCAAGGTAAATTCGAAGTTGATTTCAAAGTCAAGGCAAGGTCATCAGGGACATCAAGGCCCCACGAAGGTCAACTACGATGGGGTCACGTCATCGACTCTTGGCTCGGCGAGGAGCCAAAACTTAGTGTTTAGGTGATAGGGCGCGATGGCGCGCCCTCTTTAACCGAGTACATAACGGGAGGAGCTCCGGCGCACCTAGGCACGAAGTCCACATGTGGCGTTCACGTGCTAGGCCGTTGTGTCACGCCTTTGATCATGCAAGCATAATAGGAACGACGGAGACGCCTACAAGTCAGAGCCATGGAGTCGGGCGGAATGACCAAAGTAACGACCACAGCATAGCATAACAAGACTTTGTCAGGCTAAACCATCCTGAAGCTGCCGCTTCACCCTTGGTTGAAGCCAAAGCAAAACCACCATTAATTTTTATTAACCTGTTACAGCCTATGAAGAACAAGTGAAGTGATAAAACAATATCTATAACGCGTCATAACACAGAGGAATTTAAAACAAAAAACGAAACATAAAGAATCGGACCCAGTTACATCACCATGAATGAGTTCTTGTAATTTGTCTGTTTATGGAAACGGAATGAAAAGCACGGGGAAAAGACATGAAAATACGCCCTCATTTTGAATTATTTTTGTTCACAATATGGACTGTGTATAGCGATAAATTGGTTTCAGCACCGCAGTGTGGTGCGGTTTTGATTTAGCCGAGACATACAACTTTGTGACCAATTTTGTAATGCGCATTTCACGGCTCGAACAAAGGCCGGCAATCAGTGACGGGCAGGACAAGGCTTGGGCTAAAGTTGAGTTTGACTGCTCATACAAATTTAATGCATATAAAACGACGTAATAAGCTAATAAAAATAGTTAAAAAAGTGGCGATCATTGGGCTGGCATAGTTGCACATGATAACAATTTTGCGCTTTTTTCGGATTGCACAAAGCACGGATCGCTTAAATACTTTTCACATGTTTCGCCCAAAATGCTGCAGAAATTTTTTTGAACAACGTAAAAAAAGGACGTATCGAAAATGCTCTTATTGAGGAGCACATACGTCCAGTGTTCAAACGAAAATGGTTGGTCAGACACCCAGCCCTCAATAATGCATTCATTGGTGGCTTTTATGTGGCACACTATCGGATATCGTACCAGGTGCTGCTAGCTATCGGTTTTCTGTCCCCGATGATGCTTCTACTGGTGAAAAAATAGTGGTTCCCTCTAAAGCGATGGCACATACCCACGGTGGGGGATCGACCAGGGTTTGGTGCAGGTGCAAAGAGTAGAATAATTCATCCAGGTTTATCTCAAGCAGCTCATAAATAACATTTGAGAAATCTGGAGAAAAAATTAAGAATCTGAAATCTTTTGAGGAAACTGAAATGAAAATCGAGGAAACAAAGAAATAAGGGTTAAAATAAAAATAATTTACAACTAAAATCACATAAATAAATTTTGAGGAATAGGAAAAAGTTAACGGGCTTTAATCTGGCTTACTATCTTCCTCGCTCACCATGTTGCAGAGAGAGAGAGAGAGGAGCGTTTATTCCATGGAATGGCTGAACGGTCCCTCATTCCAGGAGCCCGTTGGCTTTTGCCGCAACTCTTGGCCGGCTCACAAGCAAAATCCGGCCTGAGCTGCACCGCGCAGCCTTCCAGTCCACAGTTGTTGGGGTATAGATTCTGGGCATAGCTTGCTTGTTCTGGCATGCCCATACCATATGGCCTAAGTTAACCACTTCACCGCAGAAGGTGTAATGCGGATTGTGCGGATTTGGAAGCGTGTAGTTGATTTTGACGGGGTTTGTATAAGTATTTGATTGTAATTGCATTAGAATGAACCCTTGCTTCCTGTTTAGATATTTGTGCGGTTAGGCGTATACTTTGCTCGGTCGGGAAATTTTTTTGGCCACCGGGTCTTGTTTCGTCCTTTTTCTCACCGTTCTCCTTCCTATGTCGTACAATCGCATTACGCATCGGAAATCAAGAAAGAGGAGAAGTGTAGGAAGAACAGTGACCACATGGTGTGGGCATTGCAATCAATCCCGCAGTTTGCCCCTATCCTCAACCCTACCCGGGAGGACTGGGAGGCGGCTGTACTCGGCTGCTTTGAATTGGCGAGTCAAATGGCCCTGGTCGGGTGCGCCCGAGCAGCAGCCACAGCCAATGGGCTTCTGTAATGAGCAGCCCACCTAGCGTTTTTAAGGAACGGCCGCTTAGGAACCCCTCCACTCGCTCCCTGTACATATTGTGAACAGAGTTTTTCAGTCAGTCAGTGGGAAGAAGGGGGCGCTCCCAAGCGCTATTGCCTTGGCCACTCCTCCGTAGTGGGTATGTGCCAGCTTTATTTGAGCCCAAACAACCAACCAACCGGAAATGCCCAAAAAGATCGCGTTTAGAATCGCTCTTATTTTGCTCAAAACTGCCATTTTTCCCCGGTTCCGCTCTGAGCGACGTACACGTTCTATTCTGTCATCCTGTCATTATTCACTAATGCCTTTTTGCGGATCACCTCTTGGAGTCTACGATCTTTTCAAAGCAAGTGAGCATTTTTCCAGACGTTAACGACCTTGGGCTTCTCTTCATGGTCCTCGCAGAGATTACCATGCAGTGAGCAGCAGCACGTGTTGGTCAAGCGTTCACCAAGAAATATCTTCGGCAGCCGTAACAACTGCAAGCACAGTTTCACAAGAATATCAAAAGCGATAACGCACGTGACGGCAGAGGCCTCCCCATGAACCTCCCGTTGGCGAGTTCGAGACCTAGGTCATTTCAAAAGCACCGCTGTAGCAACCGCCAAGGAACAGTACTGTTGTTTACATCGAGTTGGGGTTCATATCTTACTCGAACCTGCTGTGATGGAAACGCCTAGCCCTCTTACATATCATATACCACATTGTAACTGGTAGACCCTCTTCGATTTTTACAATTACGCGTAGAGCAGAGTGACCTTTAAGACCCTTGTCAATCTCTATAATAAAACTTCACTTTCCATGCTTCTTGGTGTTTGAACTATTCTCAAATTAGACATAATCTGGGAGCGCATTCATTTCTATGTGACCATACAAGTGAAGGGAGAGTCTGGCGGAATACTACGAAAGCTTTTAGGATGTACTTTAGAGACTAAGGAGTGGTTGCGACACCGCAACGCACTCTAATAGTGAACCGTTGCCACGACCAACGTTCTTGTTTTTTAGACCATTATCTCTATTGGTGCCGTTTCGAACCTCAGAATTACGTTGGTTCCACGGATAGAATGCAAGATGGCGGTCCCCATAGTAACGTCATAAAGCGTTAGGCTCAGTTCGCATATCAGTTCTCAGCTTTATGCGTTATAACGCAAATCCTAACCCAGTGGTTGCCATGCTAACAGAGGTGGTTACATAATGTGATTGGAAAAAAATATTACTTACATATGTACACATGCTAAGGTTAACGGATACATTGACATTCACAAGTAGACATGACGCTAAGCATGCAAGGCGAGCCAACTAAAGAGGTACAAGATTGCTAGTGAGCGATTTAAGACAGCATAGCATACCTATACACAGAAGAGTGAAACAACAATAATCTGAGACAGAAGAAAAAGACCTTAGCGCCAGTTTCATCTAAAGACCAGAACGAGACAACCATTGTTAACAGAAATGAATGGGCACAACCACTGCCGGAGGAACTCTTCCTCTCCCAAGAAAAAGAGTTCCTCTGACAAGAAACTGATCAGCTCCCTTCGAATACGCTTAAGTATTGGCCACACAGCGCGGCGTCGAAAGCCACCAGCCACCATTGCATCGATTGCGGCGTAAACTATAAAGACCCGCAACAATTAACAGGGGAGCAAAACAGCCGCTGGGGAAGCGGCTGCGGCAGACAAGGCTTTAAATGCCTTGCCCACGGATTCTCACATGAAGCGCGCGAAAAGACACGCACTACCATGCAGGTGGCTGCAGCGTGGCAATTAGACTCCGGAAGCGGGAAATTCGGACAGGTACTGGAGCGTAAAACACACCACCGCTCTTGCCGGTCACAAGTAGGCAGCACTTCCCAACCAAGTTTCCAAACAAAGTCGCGTAGATGGCCTAGGAGAGGGGTTGACGCTATGCGCATCCATTGAACGCGGCGCATCGGTGAGCGGCGAGCCGCCGGCACAACAGGAAACAGCGAGCCCATAATGTCTACCACACGGTCTGTAACGATGAGGAAATAAGGTGCTACTACGCTTCCATGTCGGAAATAGGCCAATGACGTAGCATAGAAAGCGGTAGGCTGCTCTGATATAGGTCCAAGAAAAACCGGGGCCGAGGGATTCAAAAAGCGCAAAGGGCCCAAAAAGTACCGCGCTAGGGTTCACGCCGGAGACGAGTCCCCCAGCAGGATAAGCAAAATGAACTTGAAAGCTAACATCGAGGACGTGATTAACAAAGTTGGAAAGGCAAAACCGCCTTTCTCCTGTGGTTGTCCAGGAACCGCAAGCTCCGAACGTGCAGTCGAACTTTAGCACGCGTCCAAGCGCATCGCAGGTAACATGATGGTCTCGCAGGAGGATGCGGTTCACAACAAGAACACAAACGCCGCTAGAACGCCTGCTGGCGTACGCAAAAAAGCATCGATGCTAAACCTGCACTTATATTCCAACACCTCACTGAGGCGAAAAAAAATTGGTTTCTTGAAGGCAGAGGATATCGCAGTCCTATAAATGAGCGAAAGCGACCACCTCGGCCTTCTTCATAACATTGCGGAACCCCTGCACGTTAAGAATAATGATGTTAAGAGTAGTCATTTTGGAAATGAAAAATAAAACTAGGAGCTCTGATGTCTATGCAATACGATGCATGCCGCGAACGGCGCCAAACCACCTCAGTTTCTCCGTAGGGTCCGACCAGAGGAGCCACGAGGCCTCCTTGGCCGACCAGCAGAAAAGTCCGAGTCCGTAGACGACGCATGCTGTCGCTATAAGCTCGAACTCAAAGCGACCATCTCAACATCCGAAGACAGGGTACTAGAAGTGCTGGCGCTAATCCTCGATGTAGAAGAGAACGGCGATTGCACAGGTTCCGCGTCAGTAGATGGGCTTGGCTCCTGCCCAGGCGAAATATTTGTGCGGACAATAAACCTCGATGACAAAGGTCATGCCGACGGCGGCCTCGCCTCCTGCCCAGGCGCGATGACAGTCTCGTCAATGACGAGGTTGAGTGAATGAGACGAGGACGACAAGCTGCTCTCGTCACCATTGGTCTCAGATATGTTGGCGTTGTTGCTCAGAGCCGCAACGCTTGCTGCGGGCTGCCGCGCGGGCTCAGAGAGCGGCTTGTCCCCAGCATCATAGACTTGCAGGGGCGTAATGGGCTCCGTAGCGGCAGGTACACTTGGAGAGACTGAGGCTGACAGAGCAGGGAACTTTAATAATGGCTTACTAGGTGCATCACTGGACGCCTCAGCCGCAGGCACCGGTTCTTCCACACAGCGGCTCTGAAACGCAGAGGAACCACCCTTAACGGAGTCGGTGTCGGGAACGCCGGGCACCTTGATGGCTTCATCGGCTGCCTGCGCGGCCGGCGGAGGTGCAGGTCGGGCCGCAGCTTGAGAGTACGAGGGCTTGATCGCGCATGCTACGGTTGCGTGTGGATCACCACAACGTCGACACAGCAGCACATATCCTTGGCCTTGGTGCCCAGAGACCCCGCAGCGGGCGCAGAACGGAGCCGTGCACTGTGCTCTGAAGTGTACAGTCGACCCACAACGCTGACAATCACGCTGCATGCCTTTGTAATCGCATGTCACGCGGTGGCCAGCGACATTGATGTAGTTAGGCGCGGGCGACTCGGGCTTCATTTCAATTCGGACGTACCGCGTCCCGGTGGTGACAATGGGAAGCGACCCCATGGTGCCGCGACTTATGTGGAGCGCCTTGCCATAAGGGGAAAGAGCCTTTGCAAGGGCATCACTTGGTACTCGGGCGGGCAGAAAAAGAACAGTCATCTGGGTCACCTGCGGGCTCAGAGGTGGCGACGCGTACCTTGCCGATGATGAAGCAGGACGCATCAACGATTGCAGCCATGGCGGCTTCACTCTTCACGGTTTCTTGGTAATTGCGTCCACCGCAGTGCTGGACACATTAAGTTCTTCCAATCAAACTACGGAGGTTGTCGCATCGACAACATCCTCCGGACTAGCCCCCTCAGGGACGACACCAAAGGCAAGCGCCTTTGTAGGTGGCTGGCTCACCATATTCAGGCGCCCGCCAGTCGAAGGACACCCGAACACAAGATCACGACGAGAGGTTGAACACCGGCCCACCGACGCAAGCCGGCGGCCGGAACACAGAGCCAACACTCACTAGTACGTAGTAGATTAGTATGTGGAGTGAGAAGAGGCCTGAACGATCTGTTGCAGAAAGAAAAACAGCAATGCGAAAAGGGAGACTGCGAAGATGAAGCCGGTATCTCATTCCTTGCCGCCTGAATGTTAATAACAGACGGCAGCGTGATGCCCGAGCGCCATAGCTCGAAAATCCACCATATATATGCCCGTCTGGCAAGCGTTAAAGTCGGCCCCGGTAGTCTATTAATTCATGTAAAATTTGTGGGCCATCCGTTTGTAACAGAGTGCCCCAGATTATGACTTTCGATTCACTGTACATGCAGCATAAACGTACTAGTTAATTTAATTAATGTAGCTTGCGGCAGGGATTCGAGCCAGCAATCTATGTAGCCCCAATTCCATGTTTACGAATCTTCATACGAACACTGCGTCTCAACCGCTTGCCGCAGAATGTTACGGTGTGATACGATTCAGCGTTTCTGTAGCATAAACTACTAGTTCAGTTAGAGTATAGCTCGCTGCACGGATTCGAACCAAGGAGCTCTGTTAGAAGTGTTAAATATTTGATCGCTGCCTCAGCATCGACTCATTTTTTTCGTAACTTCTTTTTTTGTAGCGGAAGCTACACTATGCTATCAGTTGAGCATTTCGCGGTACACGCGAGACGCCAGTTTGTCGCATGCGTCGTTGCCATGGTACATGGGGGAGGCTAGTTGTGCGCATGCGCCGTTTCCATGGCAACCAAGGAGGAGGAGTGTGCGCGCCACGCGCTTCGGCACCTCTTTCTTCCAGAGTCCTTCCTTTATCCCTTCCCTTATGGCGCGTCTTCATATTTTCTAGCGCTTGGTGAACACAAGGGACATGAACACAAATACACAGGACGTACACTTTGTATTTGTAGCGTACGTCCTGTGTATTTGTGTTCTTGTCCTTTGTGTTCACCAAGCGCTAGAAAAGATGAGTTCAAACAATATCCAACTAGCCCAAGTCTCTGCCTTACTAAATATCATTTCTAGTACAATGGGCCCTTTCTTCCCTCCCGTCCTACCTCAGAATTTTTTAGCTGTGATCACCAACTACATCGCCGTAGCAACGTGGCGCGCAAGAAAAACTAGCGTACGTCCTGTGTATTTGTGTTCTTGTCCCTTGTGTTCACCAAGCGCTAGAAAATACTGAGTTCAAACAATTTCCAACTAGCCCAAGTTCTGCCTTACTTATGGCGCGGTTCAAGTGTCCGCCGATATGTGAGACATCCTTTGCCGTTTATTTTCCCCAAAAGCAATTTAACCTTACGGCCGCGGTCCGCGGTGTCGGTCTCCATGGCAGGCGTCGCATGGATCACACCTACCGTTCCACTGAACGCGTCAGATTGCACCGCCGTGATAAAGGAGGGACTGAGAGAAGAAATGAAGAAAGGTGGTGGTGGTGGTAGTGGTTTTATTAAAAATAATAGTAAAAAGGAAGGAAAAGATTTTTGCTAGCCCCGGCATCTGCCATCGATACTGAAGCACCTGAGCTGGGGCAGCGGAAATAAAGGATAGCAGGCAGAATGGAGAAATGAAATGAAAGAGGTGAGGGGACAGGAAGAGAGGATAGAGGATAGGGGGAGAAGTAATATGTACAAACTATTTACACAATGAGAAATGTGTCCAGGGTGTGCGCGTGATTAGTTCGTTTTAGAGGAATTAAATCACACACGCGCACTGCACTCTGTTGGTTACAACTGGAGTGGGGCGTCCAGTTATTAATCGTCCAAGGTAGAACTCGCGGAGCGTTCGGTCACTGCGTGTAACTACCTGATGGAGAACAGACGGGACGTCAAGCCCGTGTGTTCGAGGAATGCACAGAGGCTCACCAAAGTTCGCTCACGAGTGCGCGCACTGCCCTGCGGCCACAATAGCAACTTGATGGAGTCTGGTAGTATGCCCTGCGCCCTATAGGCCGCGAGTATATCGCGACGAGCATCGGCGAACGCGGTACAGTATAGGAGCAGGTATTCAGTGTTTCCACTGCACCGCATCCGTCATACGCATCACTCGTCGCGATTCCGTGACGCACCCTTCGTTCCCCAGGCCACACGCAGCCAATGCGCGCGCGGAGGATCATTGCACGTTGTGACCGTGTAAGTGCGCGACAGCCTGTGACACTGTCGATGCGCTCACCTCGTGCGATGAGTGGGTCGGGGTGCTGCTTTCGGAGATGGTCGTGGATGGCCGCACGCACGTCCTCCAGCGCAAGGTGCAGAGCGCTGGTAGGTAGTTGGTGTGCAGCGGTCGCAAGGTCGTCAGCTTCTTCGTTGCCTGCGATGCCGCAGTGACCGGGCACCCACTGTGCACGCACGGCACAACCTCTCTGCGCGAGGCACTCGATGCGCGAGCGAATTTCCCGCACTAGTGGGGTACCGCGGCCGTTAGATTGCAGGCGGCTGAGGGGGGCGCAGGAGTGACACAGCAGAGCACTTCTAAGCGGCGGGGGGGGGGGGGGGGGGCCGAGGGTGAGCAGCAGGTCCAGTCCGAGCCGGATCCCCATCAACTCCGCCGTGGTGGAGGAGCCCAGGAAGGCTGCGTGTTGCTGGCTGTGCAGTCGCAGGGCGGGGATGGTGGCCGCCGCAGCAAGGGAGCAGCTGTCGCTTGCCACTGAGCCGTCGGTCTACATGAGGAGATGGTCCTGGAGCTCCTCGTGTATGCCGCAATGCCGACGATCTCTCGCTGTACCTCCGAGGCAGCAGGCTAGGGCGTGCAGGAGCCGTAGGGGGGTGGGCCTTGGGTCAATTGCTCATACTCGAGCAGCACCGCGCCCATTCGTGAGCGCAGGTTCGAGCGCATACGCTACAGCAGCGAGCCGCCGTCCGGTGCGCGGTGAAGCCGGTCGATGTGATTCAATGCCCTGCGCACTGCTTGGAGCTCAAGTGGCCACGCTCCTGCCTCGGCCAACGTTGCGGCGCACTGCGAGTTTTTGGGCAGGCCTAGGCACACGCTCAGGGACTTGCGGTGCTGAAGCTCGAGTTTCTTCCAGCACGGCTTGCGCACCGTGACGAGCGGCAGCGCATAGAGCACCGCCCCCAAAGCTGCGGCATTGTATAGTCGCAGCGCGGCTTGCTGAGAGATGCCCTGGCTTCGAGCGGTGAGCTTGTGCACGGCGGCGGTGATCGTCTTCATCTACAGACAGGCCTTGGTCGCTGCGTGGCGGAAGGAAAGGCGCCAGTCGACGTTCAGGCCAAGGTACCGCACCCATTTACGCCAAGGAATTGGAGTCCCGTCCAGTAACAGTGGCGCAAGGTGCGCGCGCGAGCGCGAAACGCAGGCCATGGCCACCGATTTGTCCGCGCTCAGCGACAGAACAAGGCCGCGCAAGCTGGCATCGATTGCGGTCAAGGCTCCCTGAAGGCACCCCCGCACGCGGAACGCCTCGCCCGGTGGTTCCCGGCACCACAGAGCTATGTCGTCTGCATATATGGACATGTACACATGGTGTCGGCCGCTCGTTGGGAGGGAGGCCGGCACCACCGACATGGCCACATTAAACAGAAATGGTGATAGGACAGAGCCCTGCGGCACGCCCATGTCCACCGGGCGAGGCTTGGAGAGCTTACCCCCTACTCGTACGCGCATGGTGCGCCCGCTCAGGAAGCCATGAACGTATCGCAAAAGGCGCCCGCTCACACCAGCCCCCTCCAGCACCGCGAGAATTGGTACGCGGTGAACGTTGTCAAAAGCGCCCGAGACGTCCAGTAGTAGCAGCAGCGCAACCTGGCCTGCCGCCCTGGCATGCTCCAGCGCTGCAACAACTTCCGATATAGAATCAGCCGTGAACCGCATCCCACGGAAACCCGTCTGCCGCTCGTCAAACAAATCAGCCTCCGCAACCCGCTCGTTCAGACGCTGCAACGCCATATGCTCCATGAGCTTACCTGCCGCCAATGTTAATGCCACTGGCCGGTATCCGCTCAGCTCCGTAGGTGGGCGCCCTGCGTTTCGGATGGGACAAACGACCACGGTTCGCCAATCCTTCGGTAGCTCCCCGCGTTCCCACACCAGGTTGATCTGCTGCAGGAGGATCTGTCGTTGCTGCGCATCCAGGTTTCGCAACATCTGGTATGTCACCCCGTCCGGTCCGGGCGGCGGCAGCGCTGCAGCGCATTGTTCAGTTCCGCCGCGGTGAACGGCGCATCACATGGACCTTCCGAGGCGACGGGCGAGGGACTGGCGTCGCTAAATGAAGAAAGAGATGCCGTAGTTCAGGGCTTCGGAATAACTTCGACCACCTGGGGATCGTTAACGTGCACTGACATCGCAAAGCGCACGGGCACCTTAGCTTTTCGCCTCCATTGAAAAGGAGCTGCCGTGGCAGGGTTGGAACCTGGGTAGTCCGGATCCTCGACCGCAAGGATTGACCTTCTGTATCTGAGAGAAAGCAAGTCTAAATACTGTGTAGGCAGCATTGAGACAACTGCGTGTTACTTAACCGATCATCGAGTAGTGTTTATCTCTGTCAAATTGAATGAATAAATAATCTGTCTCGCCCAATACTTCTTCAATGCTTAACATTTTAGTCACAACAACAAACTCCACAGCATGCTTAACCAGCGGGGAACTACAGCTCTCGCTACGTTATATCCTGGCATAGCTGAGCCAAGCCACTGCCAATTTGTTTACACGCTACCAACATCAAGGGTAAAGCTAGGCGCGTTACATATGACAGAAAGAGGAGGAAGGAGCAACTTATAAACGTTACCTTGGTATATTTTCGTGCAAATTTTCCACCGCTATCTCTGACTGGCGTTTTTGACTCTCCACCAGAGTGCGTTTTATATAGTTGAGAAAAAAGTTTGGAAATATTTTTGCGCTGTTACAAAGAGGGCTCCGGAATATTTTCAACCACCTGGAGATCAATGGGTGCACTAAAGAGGAATCTTAACTCGTCTTTTGTATCGGGAGCTACACTAGGCTACCAGTGAAGTATTTCGCAGTACACGCGAGAGGCCCGTTATGTGCATACGCCGTTACCATGGCAACCGTGGAGGAGGAGTGGGTGCGCCTTGCGCTTCGTCGTCGCCGTCGCCGCTCTTTCTTCCGGAGTACCTCCCTTATACCTTCCGTTACTGCGTGGTTCAGGTGTCTGCGATATGTGAGACAGATACTGCGCCATTTCCTTTCCCCAAAATTGAATTTATTCTTACGGCCGCGGTCAGCGGTGTCGGTCTCTACGGCAGTCGTCGTATGGATCACGCCTACCATTCCGCTGAACGATCAAAGTGCACCGGCGTTTTATCAAGATTTAGTTTTGGAGGAAAGGAAATGCTGCAGTATCTGCCTGAGATCTCGGCGGACATGTGAACCGCGCCGTAAAGGAAGGGATAAAGGAAGGAAGAAAAAGGTGCCGTAGTAAAGTGCTCCGGAATACTTTCGACCACCAGGGGAACTGACATCGCACAGCGCACGGGCGCCTTAGCTTTTCGCCTCCATCACACGCAGCCGGCACGGTCGGGTTCGAACCTGGGTACTGGGGATCCTGGACCGCAAGGAATGACCTTGTAAATCTGAGAGAAAGCAACCTTTCTAAATACTGTGTAGGCAGCATTGAGACAACTGCGTGTTACTTTACCGACCATCGGGCAGTGTTTATCTCTGTCAAAACAATTCAATGAAAAAACAATGTGTAACAAACTCGACAACATGCGTAACCTGCGGAGAACTACAGCGCTCGCTACATTTATCCTGAAATAGCTGAGCTAAGCCACTGCCAATTTTCGTACCGCAGAAACACAATCTGCACTCTCCGGGCACACTTAAAAACTTCGAATTGCTGTCCTGTGCGGCCGATTGCCGTAACTAAATCAGATTAGACGTCTCGACTCCAGGATTTTTTTCTACTCAATGCGGTATGTAGGCGGTGTCTACCAACGCGTGGAGTGCTTTTCAGCCAGTCCAGTGGTGGCTTCGCGTTGGCTTTTTAGCTTTTTCGGTTTCTGTGAATAAACAGTTTCAGTCACAGAGAATATCGCCACAGATTATGCCCACGGACATAAAGATACGCGTGGACTCTGATTTACGCGTCGCTCCACCGATGGCAGAGCGGCAAGCCACTGCAGTACTGGCTGACTCGTTGGTTGACTCCTCCTACCTAGCGCGTTGAGTTAAAATAAAATGGCGGGAACCGGGGCGTGTAATCCAATTTAATTATGAAAATCGGCCTCACAGGACAATAAATATAACTTTATAAGAAAGTCCAGATCGTGTAGATAGAGTTTCTGCGGTAAAAATACGAGTTCCGATTACTATTTAGTGCACCTTTAACGTGCACAGACATCGTCCAGCACACGCGTGCCTTAGCGTTTCGCCCCATCGAAGCGCGGCCGCTGCGGCCGGGTTCGAAGCCCAGTACTGAGGATCAGTAGCCCACTGCTATAACCACTGAGCCTCCGCGGTGGGGGCAGCTATATGTGCGATCGCATTAAAAAGCGGTGCAAAAAGAGGATGCTCAATAACATGACACGCCCATTTTTAATGCAAAAGCCTTACGTGGCTGATCAGCTGCGAAACCGGGCGTTTACCGCAAAGTAGTCAGTCATTCAATCAACTATATTTAGGCAAACGTTGGTAGCTTGCTGCCCCGTGGCCTCAGCCTAAGCCGAGGGCCCGGTGGTTGGGCTACCGGACGGGGACGGTGCACTGGTCAGTCACAGCCACGGTCGCCACGCTGATGAGCTTTTTCTGCGTAGCGGGCTCCTCGCTTCGCAGCAAATTGTCCGAGGCTGTTTCATTATTGACCTCCGCAGCTCCCGGGCAAGTGACACATTATATAGTTATGTGGGCCAAAGTACCTTTAGCTTAACATTATTTACATACCCTGTCTTCTTACCTAAGATTTTTGGCGAAAATAGGTGTCCGTTTTATCTTCTTCCGGGCCATTGCTTACTTCAGTGCGAGCGATCTGTCTTGGGGGGGGTAATGTTCTTCTATAGAGTCTGAAGCCTTCCGTGAATTCTCGGTATGTGACCGGTGCTTTTCATAGGTTCTGCATGCTGGTTGCTCCATCGTTGTCTGTAATTAAGTTGCTCGGGCAAGGATGTGAGCTGTTTCGTTCTCATTGACGTTTTGATGGGCCGGCGCGCATATTAATGTTCAGGTTCTCTCCCTATCCAGACCTCTCAGGATGTGTTCTGCCGCCATAGGGATGCGGCCTTTGCAGTAGTTGCGTAGTGCTGTTTTGCTTTCGCTGATTATCTCTCTTGCGCGAGTCCCTCTACGGTCTTGCGCTACTGCAACTGCTGCAATTTCTGTGTATTGCGTATTGATCAATGCGGTAATGACTGGATTGCCCTCCCCGTCTACAACCGCCCCTACGGCAACTCCGTCCTTGTCTACTGTGTTGCCACGTAGGCGACGTCTTCTGCCAGCATTTGCTCTAATCTTTTTTCCAGGGCTCTGGTCCTTTTATTTCGTCTTTCCTTTTTGAATTCTAGGTGCATGTTGTTAGGCATTGGGGTGATCCTGAGTGGTTCCCACCGTCAAGAGTCCAGGGTAACGTCTTTTCTCTGAACGGTGCTAGGCCTACCATCCTTAGGATGGTCCTGCCTGCTTAGGAGCCACTGAGCCTCTCCATCAGTGCTGTTCTTACTCATTCTCTAATTTCTGCCCATCTATTACGGACTCCTAATTCCTCTAGTCTTTGAGTGCATGTTTGCACCGGCAGTTTGAGTGCATTCTTGGTACAGTCTCTGATTATTACTTCTATGTTTTGAATTTCTACCTCCATGAGATTCATATATGGGGTGGCATAGCTAATGTTGCTCATTACGAAGGCTTGTATGATCCGGAGAAGGTTCCTTTCCTTGATGCCATGCCGCTTGAGCGAAGTTCTTCTCACTATACCTGCGACCCTCTTGGCTCCTGCTTCTAGTTTCTTTAGGGTGTTTGTGTTTTTCCATCTTTCCTGGATAAAGAATCCTACTATCTGATTTCACTGACTTTGGGCACCTCCCGTCCACCCACTGTTGTGCGAATTGGTAGCCATGGGGCGCATCTCCCTTTGCCGTATTTTAGGAGTTCTGAATTCAGTGGTGAGCACTCTAGTGCAATTTTTTGAGTATTCGAGAATTATGTCTGCCGCCTCTTGTAATTTCTTATGTTAAAGATGACGATACCAACTTCATTTACCACCAGATAAAGAGGCTTCGTACTGCCCGTCCCAGGCAAGCAGGCCTGGGAGACGGGGGCCATGACTTCCGCGATTAGAGGCAGGCAAAGAGGTTTGACGCCTCGCGGCTTCTTCCGCCAGGCGGATGGCTTGTTGCTGTGTTAATTTCGTAAAATTAAATGTGATGTCACGATGGACCCAGACCTGAAAGTGACGTCTGCCAAGGGGGGGGGGGGGGGGGGGGGGGAGGTTGAAAGCAGAAGTGACGTCAGCTAAACAGGAATTGAAAGCCGAAAGTGTCTTCGCGAGCTTGTTAATTTGGTGCTTTATATGTGCCCGTATGCTATGTGGCCTCTCCTAAAGGCATTCAGCAAAAAGCCCTTTAGAGGTAGTAAAACTGTTAAGTAAAAACATAACTGATTAGTTGCCCACAATGGCACACAAGTCTCTCAATGACAGCACGTAGGTAGTGCAAAGTGTACTCCGTAAATTTGACTTCTCGTAGCCTGCGGCTGAGGTTTCCAAAACATCATGTACCTAGACTCCGCAATCTGCGAAGTGTGTTCCCGCTACTCAGCACACAGTCGATGCGGCTGTGTTAACGTGGAGAATATGAGTGTGCCAAAGTGCAAGCACCGACATGCCAGCGGCGAAAAACTGTCGCGCGACAACGAATTGCGGCAGCGCATGCACAGATTGAGCACGCTTCTTTGGACGCTATGTGTATTCGCGTAGGGCGTTACCACCTCAGTAATGTATGAATGCCACACATTTGCTACTCCTACTGTTGTTGTTGATAGAAAGATAAAACTAATAATAATAATAATAATAATAATAATAATAATAATAATAATAATAATAATAATAATAATAATAATAATAATAATTGGTTTTTGAGGAAAAAATGGCGCCGTATCTGTCTCATATATCGTTGGACACCTGAACCGCGCCGTAAGGTAAGGGATAAAGGAGGGAGTGAAAGAAGAAGGGAAGAAACAGGTACCGTAGGGGAGAGCTCCGAAATAATTTCGACCACTTGGCGATCTTTAACGTGCACTGACATCGCACAGCATACGGGGCGGGGCGCCTTAGCGTTTTGCCTCCATAAAAACGCAGCCGTCGCGGTCGGGTTCGAACCCGGGAACTCCGGATCAGTAGCCGAGCGCCTTAACTACTAAGCCACCGCGGCGGGTCAGTGGAATATCGGAAGAAAGAAAACGAAAGTCCGCGGGCCTGCCTACTGGCTCAAGCCGAGCCACGCTCATTGCCGCGTGCTGAAAGTAGCAGAATTAAAGGAGAGGAGAGCAAAGATAGAGAAGGCTCGCGCTAATATGCCCGGGCCGATCCCGGAGGCAGTGCAATACCCTGCCGAACCGTACCGAGTGCTTCAAGCCAAGCACTCCGCCATATTTCAAAAATAAGTTTAATATCTTTGGTACAAGGACCCGCTGCAGATATTAAGTCAGATATTATATATCCATGATATCTGATACAACATTTGCACACCGATGCAGATGATCACAGAACGCGCGCTAACACTTTGCAGAGTTGTGCAAAAAACTCTATCACTGCGTCGACCCGAACTGGGAGCACGCGACAGCACTGACTCCTCCTCGGCACTCGTCGCCTCTCTTAGACTCTCTTTCCTTAATTTTTTTTTCCTTCGTTACCTTAATTTTATTTATTTATTCTCTGATGCCTGTTTTCATATTCACCCTGATACCCCTTTTAAACTCAAAAGCACAATATGGTTTTCCAAATTTGGCGCCACCTACTATATCCCTGTCCTGCCTGTTACAGCCGCTGGATACTTTTTTCCAATAATTAACAAAATAATTTGTCGTTCACACTTTTTGTTCATTTAATTATCACTCATCAAACACATTTTTGTCCGTTTCAAACTTTTTTTCACTACTTTTACTAATTTCCTACTACTTTGCTAACCATGGTTGTTTTCCCGTCTTCTGAATATATCGACGTCTTCTGACTATCTCGATGATTTTGGGACATTTTTGGCTCTAATTAAATGCTAACCATCTTATCTACTTAATTGTATTTTGTGCATAATCATTCCGTCATCCTCTGTCGATTGCAACCATTCGTTTGATCCTACCTCTTCTGAAAAGCTAACTGCTGCCTACACGCTTTGCTGACACGACCTCGCCTATATAGCCAAGTAATGTTTCGCCATAATAATCAGGACTTGGAGTCGATACTGCCGAATAGGTGCCATATTTGCGAAAACGACTCACTCGCCAGACCTATCTGAGGTCTATGTTAGTCGCAGATAACGCCAGCAGACACATCGTCAACATTATCACTTTTCCGGCGGTGGGCTAAAGCGAAGTGTATAGAGCGTGTTCAAAATTTGACTTTACTGATTTTTTAAATTGTAAAACACCCTATGCTAATGCCGCTTTTTCACGTTGGTAATTTGGTCAGGTGGGCAAAAATCGGGGTAATAATTGTCCCCGTAAATTCTGTAATAAACTAAAATTTATAAATTAACCTTCTATTCGCTGATGTTAGCATGCATGTTAATATTGAGAACTTGGAGGCAGTTGCATGCTTTCGAGGGCTATTCCATTTTGTACAGTTAAAGTAACGCGCATGTGTTCTAAGATGCAGACATCCAAAATTTCGTCCCAGTACCTTTCGTCCCAGTATCATATTAACCTCGTAAACGATCTAGAAGCCGTTCAAAACCGCGCTACAAGGTTCATTCATTCTTCTTACTCCTACGACGTCAGTGTTTCAGCCTTAAAAACCAAATCTGCACTATCGCCTCTTTCCGTTCGTCGTCGCATAGCCACGCTATCACTGTACCACAAGTTCTTTTACTCATCACTTAACCGTGCCCCTTACATCACGCCAGCATCATACATTTCTCATCGCACTAGCCACACGCTTCAAGTTTTTCGCCCACGTGCCCGAACTGTTACTTTTTCAGCCTCCTTCTTCCCACGTGCAGCTAAAGATTGTAACGGCCTTCCCCAGCATATCGTCGACATCACCTGTCCTTCATCATTTGCAAGCAATCTAAACAACATTTTTTGTTCATGATCACTAATGGCATTGTTTTGTGCCTTTTCTGCTAATCCCACCCCTTATGTAATACCCCGCGAGGGGTCTTTAAGGTAATAAAATGAAATGAAATGAAATTACGCATGCGAGACAGCGGCTCTCGGCGTGAAGCACCTCCCTCGTGTGACGCAGCTGTTGCGTATGGCACTCCGCCTTGCAAGAGTGTGCAGCGAGTGGCGACAAGAATAATTGGTTTTTTGGGGAAAGGAAATTACGCAGTATCTGTCTCATATATCGTTGGACACCTGAACCGCGCCGTAAGGGAAGGGATAAGGGAGGGAGTGAAAGAGTAAAGGAAGAAGGAGGTGCCGTAGTGGAGGGCTCCGGAATAATTTCGACCACCTGGGGATCTTTAACGTGCACTGACATCGCACAGCACACGGGCGCCTTAGCGTTTTTCCTCCATAAAAACGCAGCCGCCGCGGTCGGGTTCGAACCCGGGAACTCCGGATCAGTAGTCGAGCGCCCTAACCACTGAGCCACCGCGGCGGGGCGCGACAAGAACAGCTTTCCGTTCTGGGCCAGCGTTTTCTTTCTTGGCAATCGAAACCGACGAATCATTGTTGGGTCGGCGATAAAGGAGAGCTATTTCTTTAAGCGATCGCTCGTACAGACGGTAGAAAGACGCGATGCCGCTCGCTGCACAGTTTTGCAAGGCGGAGTTCCATACGCCACAGCTGCGTCACGCGAGGAAGGTGCTTCACTCTGAGAGCCTGTCTCGCATGCGTAATTAGACGAACTCGGGGGAAATTTTAGACGTAAGCATATCCCGACACAGGCGCGTTGCAAAAACTGTACAAATTGGAATAGCCCTCGAAAGGAAATGCCGCCAAGTTTTCAATATAAACTTGCGCGCTAACTTCAGCCAATAAAAAGATAATGAATTTTAATTGATTATCGATTTTACGGAGACAATTATAACCCCAATTTGTGTCCGAATGGCCGCATTACCAATGTGAAAAATCGGAAATTACACTCAAGCTCTGCATTGAGGGTATGACGCGATAGCGTGATGATGTTACGGATGATGAAACGGAGTGCGCCGAGCGGCAAACCACGTAGAAGCGCCTTGAGGGTATGACACGATAGCGTAATGATGCTACGTACTTTGAAACAGACGCGCGGGGCGGAAAACCACGTTGAAGCGACTTGAGGGTATGACGCGATAGCGTAATGATGCTACGTACGGTGAAACGGACGCGCGGAGCGGAAAACCACGTAGAAGCGACTTGAGGGTATGACGCGATAGCGTAATGATGCTACGTACTTTGAAACGGACGCGCGGGGCGGAAAACCACGTTGAAGCGACTTGAGGGTATGACGCGATAGCGTAATGATGCTACGTACGGTGAAACGGACGCGCGGAGCGGAAAACCACGTTGAAGCGACTTGAGGGTATGATGCGATAGCGTAATGATGCTACGTACTTTGAAACGGACGCGCGGGGCGGAAAACCACGTTGAAGCGACTTGAGGGTATGACGCGATAGCGTAATGATGCTACGTACTTTGAAACGGACCCGCGGAGCGGAAAACCACGTTGAAGCGACTTGAGGGTATGACGCGATAGCGTAATGATGCTACGTACGGTGAAACGGACGCGCGGAGCGGAAAACCACGTAGAAGCGACTTGAGGGTATGACACGATAGCATAATGATGCTACGTACGGTGAAACGGACGCGCGGAGCGGAAAACCACGTAGGAGCGACTTGAGGGTATGACGCGATAGCGTAATGATGCTACGTACGGTGAAACGGACGCGCAGAGCGGAAAACCACGTAGAAGCGACTTGAGGGTATGACACGATAGCGTAATGATGCTACGTACTTTGAAACGGACGCGCGGGGCGGCAAACCACGTAGAAGCGCCTTGAGGGTATGACACGATAGCGTAATGATGCTACGTACTTTGAAACGGACGCGCGGAGCGGAAAACCACGTAGAAGCGACTTGAGGGTATGACGCGATAGCGTAATGATGCTACGTACGGTGAAACGGACGCGCAGAGCGGAAAACCACGTAGAAGCGACTTGAGGGTATGACACGATAGCGTAATGATGCTACGTACTTTGAAACGGACGCGCGGGGCGGCAAACCACGTAGAAGCGCCTTGAGGGTATGACACGATAGCGTAATGATGCTACGTACTTTGAAACGGACGCGCGGAGCGGAAAACCACGTAGAAGCGACTTGAGGGTATGACGCGATAGCGTAATGATGCTACGTACTGTGAAACGGACGCGCAGAGCGGAAAACCACGTAGAAGCGACTTGAGGGTATGACACGATAGCATAATGATGCTACGTACTTTGAAACGGACGCGCGGGGCGGCAAACCACGTAGAAGCGCCTTGAGGGTATGACACGATAGCGTAATGATACTACGTACTTCGAAACGGACGCGCGGGGCGGCAAACCACGTAGAAGCGACTTGAGGGTATGACGCGATAGCGTAATGATGCTACGTACAGTGAAACGGACGCGCGGAGCGGAAAACCACGTAGAAGCGCCTTGAGGGTATGACACGATAGCATAATGATGCTACGTACTTTGAAACGGACGCGCGGAGCGGCAAACCACATAGAAGTGCTGCCAGGCGCCTTGCCGCAACGCGCGGGACTCAAGTTGCAGTCGTAGTTCGTCGGCACATCGTAGTCGACAAACCGGATGCCACGAACGTCAGCATAGCTTCCGCGCCGAACGAACGGGCAGCAAGCCGCAAGCTTCGTGGCGAACGCGCCTTGGACGTGCGCTGCGTTGTTCGCCGCTCAACGCGTGGTTCCTGCGTGCCCGCACGGCCCTACTGCGCCCGAACGAGGCGAGCGGGAGGCGCTGCCGTGGCGCGCAATCTGTGGAGGCAGTGGCGTACAGTCGGGATCAAAAGTCTCTTGACCACGTGTTGCTCAAACGAAGCCGATAGCACTGCGATTAGCCGGCGGCTGGAGACCACACTTGTGGAGATGAAAGAACAAAATTTCGACTTTCTAATATTATAGGGTTTTGGATGGCGTGCGTCTCGTCACAGCAGTGTGGGCATGTAGGTTCATGTGCACCGTTTGTGATTAAACACAGCCGCGAGGGGCTAAGAATGGCCTTTTTTTGGTTCCGGAATAATTGCGATCGCCTGGGCATCTTCAACGGGCACTAATATCGTGGAACACACGGAGACATTTTTCGCTTTCCCTCCTTCGACACGCCGCCCCTGTGGCTGGCTTCGAACTCGATATTTCTACTCGTAACCCGAGCGCCCTAACTCACTGAGCCACCACGGCGGGTGCAGAAAAAACAAACTGCAAAAGAATAAGCAGTCAGCTTGAAAAAAAGAAACTGAGGACAGAAAATAAATTTGCAAACGCCTAACAGGTTGACCCGCATCTGGCTCATCTATGGGAGGCCCGACAAGGACCTTTCAAGCGCTGGTGTCACCAGCGAAACGATTGTAAATTGACACTCCGCGTAGCAGCTCTCACTCGTGAGGCAGAAGAATACGCGAACGCGCTAGCCCGCGCACACAGGACAACCTTTTGCAACGGACCTCAAAGGTACATTAAGCACTAAACTCACGTGGGTCCTCCTAAGCGCTTTTTTCGATCCAAACGCTACTGAATCACAGACACAGGTAAACACAACGACTAATACACCAGAGCTCCAAAAGAGCACCGACGTAATTGGCCAACTACAGGACACCTACACAAAGAGTATGGTGGAGCTGCCATAAAAAAAAAAACGTCAACCAATAAGCTCCTGCCTGTATCACTAAAGTATCACAGGCTTAACCCAATCGTAATATAAATGAAAAAACCCGAAGGCAATGTTGTGCTTTTGCCACCCGGAGGTGGGAAAATAAAAAAATGGGGTAATGCTACTAAGCAACCCAGAGCCGGGGGAGCGGGCCCGGGGAGACTCCCCTGATCTCCCCTGGGACGTAGCGAAGGGGGTGGGGCATAGGTTGTGGGAATGGGACTGAGGGAAGGGTTATGGGTAATGTGATGGGAATGGGGACAGCGAGATATTGACGCTCATTTTATCATCGCTCGACTCCTGTCTGGCCAGGACAGGGAGGGCGTCGATGTTGTCCAATGATGCGGCTCCACTCACGGGATGCCCGACCACCCAACGACGCAATAGCTCCGACTCGGAGACAGGGAATCCTAATCCGGGGCAGCTGCCTCGGGCTCGTCCACGACTTTCAGGGGTCCGGTTCGGACTTGCGTTACGCTCCCAGCTACTAACCGTCAAGTGTTTTTCGCGGTTTTCAGACTCCGGAAGTATGTGTGGTGGATCCAGCCAATGGAATTAGACTCCCAGGGACCCACCTGTGCTTCCAACCAACCAACCTTGCACTTATTTCCTCCCCTGGCTTGCTCCACACCTACTGAGGAGGAAGTGTTCAGGGCCGGGCTGACCGGGCCACAAACCAAGAACCTGGCCGAGGGTGAGATAACCAGGGCCTACTCCACCGCTACTCCACAACATCGACGGTTTTTGCATCGGTCCTACTAAGGTCCCCCTTACCTCGGCGTCCCGCGCTCTAGCCTCACGGCCCCGCGGTCAGCCATCCCTGGCTGCTTCCCCGAGGACATCGCTCCCAAGGAGCCCTTCTGCTGGAAACCCCCGTGCGGACCTGGCCTCTCCGTGGCCAGAAACCGACGCGCCAGCCGGTAGCCACGCACGCCCCCGCGTGCAGAGGCCTTTTGATTTTCGAGCACTTTTTGAGCCCAATTCCGTGAGTCCAACCTGGTTATGAAACCAGGCCTGCCTCCGCACAGGCATCGGACCTCACGTGCGCGACTGGCCCACTCAGTCGCTTGGGAGTCGCTGCCACTCCCATGTGGTTTTGCATCCCCAGGGGACGGGCCCCGGCCAGCCCATCCCCACCGCTGGCGTTGCACCGGAACAAAGCCTAGTAGCCGAAACTACACCGGCCCGTATCCGGTGGCAGAGGGGGCCACGGGCAGGCCGCACAGTCGGATTTCCCCCCCCTGAGGACACCTATACACCCACATTCCTTCAGTCAGCAGATCGACACAGTCTACCTCCACCCAACCCGAAACTTTATGTCGACATCACCTTAAATGAAATCCGCCGAGCATTCTTTAGTAATTGCGGCTTTAAGGCGCCAGGGCTGTAGGGCGTAAAGTACAAGGCACTACTCAATCTGGACGAAGTTTGCCTCCTGGAACTCACGAAGCTCTTTAATAACCACTGGTACGCTTGGACGCTCCTATCAGCCTGGACTCATGCCAGCATGCGATTTGTACCCATTCTGGGCCAACCCCTCACTCTTCAAAATTTGCGCCCCATCTCCTTAACCAGCTTTTCCGGCAAGCTCTTCGAGCATGCCATTCTCAATCGCCTGCAACCGTTCCTAGGAACAGCAGACTTTCTTCCCAACGTTCAATTTGGCTTCAGTCTATATATCTCGGCGCAAGATGTACTTCTCGCCGTTAAAGAGTTTCTCTTTTACACTAAGCGCCGTATAGCCGGTACGCGAGCCATACTGGCCATGGATATTAATAAGGCTTTCGACACAATAAGCCATGACCCTATCCTGACGAAATTAGCTACCACGGGCTGCGGCACCCGCATATGACAATATGTTTGAGCCTTCCTTCAGGGACGCAGGGCAGAACTCAACATGGGGATATCGCGTCACAGCCTTTCCCCCTGCCTAACCAGAGAACCCCACAAGGGGCGGCCCTATCACGGTTACTTTTTACCATTGCCCTAGCGCCACTGGCCAGTGCTCTTGCTGCTATCCCAATGCTCCACACAGCCATATACTCAGATGATATAACCCTCTGTACAACGGGCGGATCCCTTGGAACAGCCGAGAATGCCATTCAATCTGCCATATACATCACCAGCACCTATTTAGCAAACACAGGCCTTCATTGCTCTCCAACTAAATCAGAACTCTTGCAGCTGAAACCCCCTCCAGTGACCCGCACCAATAAACTGCTCATGTACGGGAATAGAGTGCCCATAGTGTCTAAGGTGAAGATTCTCGGCGTTCTAATTAACAACACACTCGATGCAACCATGACGCTTCAGCTCTTGCAGAGACAGACCAAACAGGTCGCTGCACTTATCAGGAGAGCAGCAGCACACAATCATGGGCTGTCTGAACGCTATACCTTCAATATGACAAATGCATTAACCATTAGCCGCATTACACACCACCTATCATACCACATGCTTACTCAGCACCTAACAAAACAGGCAGACATCCTAATACGCACGGCTGTCACCTCCACCCTACGTCTTCTATGGAGAAAAATTATTGTGATACGATAAAAAAGAACGAAAAAGAAAGTGACCCTGCCGTCTTCCACGGACAGTAAGCACGAAAAGTCTCCTGGCCCCTGCTACCCACAATAACGTGATCAGATTACTAGAGGCCCAACGCACCAACCACTTAGTTCGCCTGAGTCTCACGGAAACAGGACAGCGCCTACTGCGACAGTTCCATCTCAATCCACTCGTTCTCACCCCAATAAGTCTTACACCTTACATGATTTCTCTGCGCACGCATGATCACATATTCCTGAAGCCCCTACCGCGCAATACAAGTGGTAGCCTACATCAGGGTAGGCGGATGGCTCGAGCGAAGTATTGCACTAAAACATAGAGCAACTGCTCTGATATCCTTTATGTCTACGCAGAAGAAAATTAGAGGGAGGATTTTTCACGACAGTCGCAGCCTATCAAGATGGCACAGTGGGGGCCGCCGCCACTATCCGTACTAATTCTTCCGCAGAGGCAGAAGGAGCCACCATCGCAATTCCGCTGGCCCACTCCACCATTGACAGACATAACCAAAATTTGCAGAGTCCCAGGCGGTGTACCGCCACCACCTAAAGGGCGTGGCGACGCCGGCCACACGTTGTATTCTGGCCACAACCACGTCTCTCGACCGAATGGTTAATCTGTCGTGGATCACTGAGAAAATCTCGATAGCCGGTAATTAGCGCGTTCATGCGCTGGCCCGAGAGCTCTCATCCCGGACTCTGGACGATCAGGCACCCAACGACGCGCAAGAGGCCACATCGTTCGTATCTACATATTACCAATTAACCACTCTCTACAAGCTCTACAAATTTATACAACTCAGCCGCATGACATTGTCGCCACTCAACAGTACCTTGTCGTCCTTATGCAGCACCACATGGCGACAATTACAGATGGGCTGCTTTATTTCACCTTACCGGCTCTATGCTTTCAACCCAGCTTCCCCTCATTGCAACACCTGTGGCGTGCTTAAAACCATACTTATTCGCTAAATGTGCGAATATCCTTCCCCACAGGCCGTACTTTCATCCGCAATCCCACTCATTCATCCAGGGAGTCTGCTTTATGGAGCGCTCAGCCCACCTGGCCAGAAATGGCATCTGGATCAGGCTTTTTGTGAAGCTTAAGCCTGTGGACTCTTGGATGAATAAGGGTCTGCCTTGGAAGTATTCTGTTGATTTCTTCGTGTAATAAAATTGTTTCTATCCATCCAGCATTTAGAAATCCGGGCGGAAAATAGTTAAAAGTCACTTAGCCCACCTTCGCAACTCCACAAGCACGAGAATACTACGAGTGCAGTCGTCTTCGAGCCTCTTTTTTTCTCAGAGGACTGCGACGCGATTGAGAAGGGCCCCTTTGCCTCTCCTGTACCCCTACAGCCACGTCGTCTACTCTATCACATGACTCGACGCCCCAACCGCAAAACAGTGCAAAATTCCCACAGCATCTAGTTGATACGCAGCTGGCACCACGCCAACATCTCACCTGTCATCCGCTTTGACCTCTGATGATCGGTGTCTTTCTCGCATTCGCCGATTGTGGTGTCTCGTTGTCACCACTTCGAGTACTTTTTCGTGCGCTCCCAGACAACCTTAGAGCGCGTGGGGGTAGTGGTCTCGGTTACAAAGCAGATGGCCACGACTCAGCGTGGCAAGCTCAGCCGGAGACGAGCTACCAAGTGACAAGGAGGTTGGTCGCTTGGTAGCGAGCTTTCGGCGGTCGCAAGCCAGACAATAGGTCAGAGCCAAAGCTTCACAAACAAAACAAATTTTATAGAGCGAAGAGACGATAGAGAGTATTTCACAATCACTCGTAGGCGCAGATATGAAGTGATTTACAAATACATTTCAACTCGTGCAACGTAACAATAGAGAGAGATACAATTCAACAAAATCTTTGCACTAACGTGCACTAACACAGACCGAGACAATTAATGAAAACACAATTTGTTCACCGGGCACTGCGACAGTCCGACGACCTGAGGAGCATGACGGGGCTGATGTGCAGGTTGGCGCACGTTGCCTCGCTGGTCCCTGGCTGGTCGAGTGCTGTTCTCCCGGGAGTCGAGTGGGAGCGCTTCTCAGAAGCTTAAACGGCAGCTCGGGCTAACCGACAGAGGTTGCAGCCCCTCATTTATAGGAGCAGTCTGCGCTTGTTTGTTCTTCGCGCCAAGGCAGGCGCGCACACACACGCAGCTTCAACTGTGCAAACTCCTTCTCCTTCTCGCACCGGGCGCGCGACCCCATTGGTCGAGCACGGAAACCAGCGTCCAGAAAAATCTCGGTCATTCTCGCCACGCGTAGTCATCGACGCAGGAGCGAAGGGGAGGGGTTGTCACTTTAGCGCGGACAAGGTTACGCCCTCTCCGTCGACGATGAGTAGAAACTTCTCAGACATTCTAGAGAAATCGACGCCGCGCGTGTCTATGTTTACTTTGGCGCCGCGCCGGTGAGCTGAGTGAAACGGCATCCGCACACGCAAGTTACGCGCTCTCCGGGGATCCTTCTCCGCTGTCTTTTATTTTATTTGTAAAGCGCGCAGGCGCGATTGCTTACGCGCTGCGCCCTCTTTCTAAATTGCGCTGAAACTTTGTGACACTGCCCCTTCCTTTAAGTATATTGTGCAACAATATTCACAAAATACAAAATTCGTGCGCACATGCTTGCGCTCACAAAGTCAATGAAAAATGCCAAAATAAAAACATCACTTCAATGATGTCTGCACGCACATAACACTTGACAACCGTCAAGATTCACTTCAATACATGCCGCAACTCGTCAATACATTAGCATAGCATTACACGGAGAACACACAAGTACGACACATACTTTAGTTGATACTCCCACATACATTTCCTACTTGCGCTTCCGTAATGCGCGTGTGAGAACCTTCATAGTCCATAAGAGCCTCTTCGACTCGCGGGTCTTTTTCTCGGTCAACCTGGTCTTCTGTTTCGCCCAACCCCTGAACTCTCCAGCTAAATTTGCTGATTCGGAAAAGAACTGTGCGCTTAGGTATGCACGCACGAACAAGGCAATCTACGGAATTCAGAGCACCTGCGTCAAAGCACACAGGCTCACAATATTGACCGGTGTGAATACCCTCTTGGCCGCGTTCCTGAATTTTCCTTCGCGATCAAAAGGCAGCTGAAGTAATGTGCACAACAGCACAATGAACATGTACACAGCCTGCGCTAAGATGAGCTTAGCCGGAGTTTCAGACACCTTGTCCTCTTGAGCTGTCTTTCTTGCGTGTTTCGCTGCTTCCTTGTGACCATTCCGTGGCCTTTCTTCCGGCTTCGCACGGATTTCTACTGCAGTGCCAGTCTTTTCCAGCGAAAGCGTTCTTTCTTCATCGGAGCGCTCATGCGCGGGACACTTCCATTCTTCGTGCTTGACTGTTTCGCTGCTCCTTTGCTTGAGCTAGCACGCACGCACTTCTTTCGCCACTTCCTTTTCGTTTGGCGATCACTGTGCCGTTGCGAAGAGCAGGATTCGGATTTTTCTGTCACGTGGCTGCTTTCTGGGCCCTTTGGAAATTTTCCCCTTTTATGTTGCCCACATCTACAATGGCCTTCAATGTTTCACAAGGCCAAACTGAACTGCGTGAAGGTATGGCCCAAGCTATTGTAGTATGACCACGTGGTAATATGACTATGACTGTTGGCTACTTGTTCTTCATCTTTTACCTTGATCCTGACCTTGCCATTTGATTTGAGACAGTGGAGACCATTTTTAAGAGCGCCTTCGTTTGTATAACTATGTTCAAGACACTTTGAACCCCAGCCATTTTTTCTTCCTTTACCGCATCCCACTATCATCCCTCCTTGCCCAATTCACACTCCGTTTTTCGTCAAAGTGCGGGCTGTTTGTTAATTCCAAAGCATTATATGGTTATGTCGGATCAGCAAAAAGTGTCCGAAATTTTGCCCGCACGATTATGTCGTCCTGTCGGATATATATGCTAAAGTTCTATTGTGATAGGCAGTGCGTGAGCACATCTTTAAATTTGAAAAGTTTGGTTGATGAATTCCAATGACTTATTTAACTAAATTGAAATAACGAAATTAAATGCTGAGTTTGAAGGAGGTATT
Source organism: Amblyomma americanum (assembly GCF_052857255.1). NCBI lineage: Eukaryota > Metazoa > Arthropoda > Arachnida > Ixodida > Ixodidae > Amblyomma > Amblyomma americanum. The sequence goes on along the minus strand of NC_135505.1, from coordinate 59,292,279 downwards.
GTGTTACTGATTAGATGAAGAACAATTTAAATGCGTGCGAAGGCAAGCTTAGTAAAAATTAATGAAATAAAAAGCCTGAAAAATAAAAACAAACATAACGAATAAATAAAAATAAAATAACGAAACTTCAAATAGTAAAAAAATTTAGGAACAAAGAGAGCAAAGGCAAAGGCTGTCACATTTCCACTCTTGAGCAGATTTAAGTGAAATCCTGCAATTTTTTCATGATGAATCACTACCAACTAGCCCAAACGTCTGCTCTACTGCACCTTATGCCCACTACCGTTCACCTCCCCCCTCCACATCTTCTGCCACTGTACGGCGGGCACTCCCGCACGGTGCCTAAAGTTGCTGAAGACCTGGAGGACTGGGACACCATGCTATGATCGGAAGACTTGGCTGTACAGATCACCGCCATCGGCCGGGCGGCCAGTGTTGTGGACTTTGGAAACAAAAGACATGAGTGCAATGGGGTCGTCAGAGAACCAAGGAGCCTGCGTGCTCCGAATTTATTCGTAAATATTAGGTTTTTCAGTCTGTCTGGGTCCTCTAAATGCCAAACTCGACACTGTGCTCGTCTACGGCACAGTACAGTAAAGATCCTGATGTCGGTGAAATTATTACGCAGCCCTCTAATACGGTACGTCTTTTAGAGTCTACATCATGGGCGCCCGTTCCTCGTTTTAGCGTCGTCTTAGTTTTCAGCATAACTAGCAGAAATACATCGAAATGAAGAGCACGGCCAACTGGCACAACTATAAAAAAGCGAAGAAGACGGCAGAGGAGGGAAGTAGGGTGATAACGAAGGGAGGGCGACCATGAAAAAGTAGAGGAGGAAGTTACTCTAATAGACGAAGGCAAGAGCGCGAGGTGGGAAGCTGTGGAGGATATAGAGGCGGCAGGAGAGAGGAGCCGCGGTCAGTTTTCACTTCCTTTTGCGTAATTCATTTAAAAAAGTGTTCACAGCTAGTCGTCATACTTAGAATATGGAATGTGCAGCGCCCCCCCCCCCCCCCCCCCCCCCGCACAGAAGCGATTGGGGAAGATGCGACTGGAGGCAGGCACACCCGTAGCCCTTCCATTTCAGCGTTGTGGCGACTGAAGAAAAATAAAAATAAGCGTGCCTTTACTCTGGTTCGAACTGAACTACAATCGCTGGAACTAACTAAAAGAGATGTGAGAGTAGCACAAAGATCTATCGCGACACAGGCGCTTAGTGTTAGGCAGTAAAAAGACATCACTTTACAAGAAATGTAGTTAAAAGGAGAAAAGGTGGTGAGTTCGTGTGGATTATTCTTTTATCAGAGCCAAAAACAGAAACAAGAGCGAAGATGTAACACAGCCAAGGAGCTCAATGTTAAACAGTAAAAACACATCATCAAAAAAGAAACAAGAGCAAAGATGTAGCACAACATAGGCGCTCAATGTCAATGATCACCAGGTAGAAGATCCATAGGTGGTCGAAATTCTGCTTTGCGTTTCGCCTCCAAAGGCGCCGGCGTGCTGTGCGAAGGCAGTGCACGTTAAAGATCCCCAAGTGTTCGAAATTATTCTGGCACTCTCCTCTACCTTCCTTTCTTCCTTTCTTCTCTCAGTCCATTCTTTATTCTTTCTCTTTAGGCGCGGTTCCGGTGTCCGCCGAGATGTGAGACAGATACTGCGCAATTTTCTTTCCCCCAGAACCAATTCTAAATTTTTTCCGGGGGTCAAGGTGTGCCTATAATTTGTGTTTCGGTGCAGTATGTTTACGTTTCAGTTAGTGAAACAAATTCTCTTTAGAAGGTATCTTGAGGAGGGGGGGGGGGGGTAACTCGACAACGTGTAGACGTACACAAGTGAAGTCGGTACCATACGAGTTGTCTTGACGAGATATACCGGAAAAGCGCGTAGATTAAACTAATCACGCGATTGTAAATTTTCCGGTGGCGCTAGGTGTCGATCGCTCCCAATAACAGTGAGGTCTGTGGCTTATGGGGTGCTGATGAAAATTATAAAGGACAGGACGCAGGCTTGGGTGGAGGACGAGGGGGTTATAGGGGAGCTAAAAAATGGGTTCCTGAAACAAAAAAGTTTGGAGGACAATCAGTTTTCTTTGAGACAGTGTATAGAAATTGCTTGAAAATGAACACAAGCCGCTGTGGTTTTACTTGGGCTAGTTTTTAGGCTTGGCTAGTTAGGTCCCGTCTCTTACGCCGCAGTTCAGATGTCTGCCGACATGTGAGACTGATCATGCGCCATTTCCTTTCCCAAAAACCATTGTTCAGTTTCTAGTCAGGTAAAGTGTAGGCGAAAGATAAGGTCAGTGACCTAAGTCAGTGACCTAACGGCCGGGTCCATTCTGGCCGGCAGCTATAGGTTTGTTGCACTCATTTGTGCGCTAACTAGTTTAGACAGGTATAGTTATTCCTTCTCTAGGTGATCGGCTTTTGCGGTAGGCAGAATTTTATTTGAGCACATGCTTGAAAGTAGCTTTTTTTCGTCTAGCATTTTTTGTAGCATTTTGTGGTAGCAATAATAGAGTACTGCTAATATTGTCAAGCAACTGAAGGTTAAATGCAAAGAGTGAGAAGCTTCGCTGAATTCGAAGGAAATGCGGTTCGAATCTGTAGAGAAGGCCGAAGGCGCGGATTTTATGTGCAGATGCTGCGTATTAAGTGCACGCCTGCACAATGCTCACGAGGCGAACGCCAACCTAACGTTACGTATGGATGCTCTAGAAAAAGAGCAACAAGTAGTGCGACAGAGAAGCGCAAACTCTAAGAACAGCTTAGTCAGTTGTTCGAGGCAAAAATGGCTGATGCGACATGCGAGGTCACATTGACGGACATTCCAGCGCAAGCCACGTGGATGGGGCCTGCACTGGCATGGACATCAGCAGGAAAATAGGTCAGGCAGGTTCAGACAGGAACAGCTAAGCACAGGTGGCAGCTGGAGGCGATGGAGAGAAGGGGAGCAAGCTAATGACAAGGAATGAGGTCATAGTCACTGAGAAGACGCAGCAAAGTCCAGAAGTTAGAAGGGAGGGAGGGAATACCCTAGTGCTTATCGTTGGTAATCTTAAGCATGAGGAGTTGCAAAATAACCATAATGGAGCGTGTAAAGGGCGGTACGCGGGTAGCAGTCGGGGAACTCCCAGGCAAGACAATAGACGCAGTACTACGAGTGCAAAAAATTGAACTTTTTGAGAAAGCTGACGAGCGCAATATGGTAGTAGTAGTGGCGGGGCTAAATGACGTACGGAATGGTTTGGTTTGGTCTAAGGGGGTTTAACATCCCAAAGCGATTCAGGCTATGAGGGACGCCGTAGTGGAGGGCCTCGAAAATTTCGACCACCTGCGGTTCATTAACGTGCACTGACGTCGCACACTACATGGGCCTCTAGAATTTCGCCTCCATCGAAATTCTACCGCCGCAGCTGGGATCGAACCCGCGTCTTTTGAGCCAGCAGCCGAGCGCCATAACCACGTAGCCACCGTGGCGGATCATACTGAATGGTGACGCCGCACAAGGAGTGGAAAGAGTAGTGGTGCGAGTTGATGATATAAAGGCCTTAGCACAGCAAGTGCAGATCGTACTGTGCACAGTGACGGAGGTGCAAGGCCGGAACGGAGAGGTTGCCAATAACGTTGTGGCTCTTAATCGAGCGATAAGGATGTAAAGCCAGCAGAAAGGCTTTGAACTGGAAGACTTAAACAGGCATGTGCATAGAGCAGGCTTTGGCACAGGTTTACATGAGATGGCACCAATTTTAGCTAAAGGGCCAGAGCAGAGATCGGCTGGCGCCTGGCAGGCAGGGCAGTAGCTTTTTAGGGGGTCTACGGCATCTCGGGGCACAGAGGTAGGTAGAAGCGAAGTAGAAATTATAATCTGGACTGAGCGCAACAAAAAGAACACTAGGATGTAGACAAAAAATCACTATAACAAAATTTCACACCAGGATCAGGTACATAATCATGTAAGACTTTACAAAGAGAGCAAAATAGTTAGAAATAGAAGAGCAGTTACAGGAGGAAGAAGTGGGTGTATACGCGCTATGCGATACACATCTCAAGAATCCAGAATATCCGCAGTTTATGGATGGCTGTGTCTGGGATGGGAGCAACCGAACACCAATGAAGGGGAGGGGAGGAGAGGTAGGTATGCGGATACATCGATGAACAAACCCGCAAAGAAAAATGTCAAGTTGCAAATAACATTTCTGGATATTAGGCACAGTTGCCGCCAAAGGACATGGCTAGGAGTAGTTTATTTAGGGACAGCGAACAAATGCAGGCATGAAAACAAGTAGCTAGTTAAGTGTCTTAATGACGATATAAAGCAGTTAGCAGACGGGGTTGATATTATTCTGCTATGTGACATGAATGGCCAATTTGAGGTACTGGATGAATACACACTGTAACGGGAAGTTAATGCTAAACTTCCGTGAGCCACGCAACCAAGTTAAATTACGTGGGAATCCCATCACAAGCAGATAACCATTGACTACTGCCTAATATCCCAGGAGCTCTGTAGCCAACTCGCAATAATGAAATTAGACGAAGAGGGGAAGTACATCCTTGGAAGTTTTCATAAGCGTATTATTCTACAGTTGGGAGTCCTGATCAAAAGAAAAGTGCATAGAACTCAAACAGAGAAAGCGAAGTTAAATAACGAACAAATAGGGCAGATAGCGGCCAGCATAGAGGAAGCATCAGAGAAACACCCAATGGAAAAGTTAGATTATAATCAGTTAGTACTACTGAGTAGTTAAAATACAAAACATGTAAAAAGAGTAAACCACTGGAGAGGAAAGAGGAAGCCATGAAGTTGGTGGAATAAGGAAATTATTGAGGCCATCGAAAAACGACGGTTGGCTTCAAGGGAACAGAGAGAAGCAAAGAGGGCGCAGTTATCTGAAGTGGAATGGGTCAAAAATGGGAATCTTATCGACAAAAGAAACAAGTTCCGGTCCTCGTCCAGGTTAATATAGAGCTTTCCTCTGATCGATGCATGGCTGAAGTTCGCGATGCGACTAAGGGGGGCGCAGAAAATTGTGGAATCATATATGCTGGCTAGCGGGGCAAAACGGATCAAAGAAAGCAGGAACAGATGCGAAATGCCGAGGGAAAAGGTTTAGAGGGAGATTACACTGTGAACTACATTGCATCAGTTATAGCTGAGTCATTTAGGAGCCGCGATAGGGTAATATCCCATAATGAGGGAGCAAAGACAGGGCAGCGCAATAGAAGTCAACTCAGAACTGTCCAGTCTTTACTGGAAGAAGACAGAAAGAAATATTCCAAAATGCACGTCCCCAGGGATAGAAGAAATTTCAATGAAGTTGCTAAAAGAACTTGGCACAAGGGGCAAGGAAACACTGATAAAAGCACTGGAGAAAGTTATAAGAATTAACAAAATCCCGCACAGCTGAAGGCAGAATAAAATGAATTTGATTTATATAGGAAAGAGAGATAAGATGAACATAAAATCCTTCCGGCCAAATAGGATAACATCATTTATATAGAGGCTGGTGATGCAGGCTGTGAAATTGAAAATGCATCCTTGGGAAGAAAGTAATAGAATTCTCGGAGAAAGTCAGAACGGGTTCAGAAGGTGTAGGCGCTAAGATGATAGCTTGTTCGTGCTGACCCAACGCATAGAAATAGCTAAGGCGGAAAAGAGACTTCTGTGCTTGGCCTTCCTCGACATAAGCTGTGCATACGACAACGTGAACAGGGAACTCCTGCCGAAAATATTAAAAGGTGAGGGCATCGGTCATGAGGTAATTGATTTTCTACGGGAAAAATAACGTCAAAATAAAGTTGAAATAACATGGGAAGAGAGTAAGAGTGCGTCACTGTCGAGGATCACAAAGGATGAAGGCAAAGTTGTCCTCTATCAGCGCTGCTGTTCATGCTTTATATGGCAAATATAGAAAGAAAGCCACAAGGAAGAAATCTGTGGTATAATCTTTCGTAAAAATTAGGCGAATAGGTCGCTGAACAAAGACTACAGGGTTTAATGTATACGGACTATGTTGTATTGTTGGCAGATAGTCAGGAAGATTTGCAAACTCTGGTTTTTTGCTGTGGAGACGAAATAGACATTCTAGGCTTCAGTTAAAGCGCCTCTAAATCAGGTGTGATGATATTCAACGATACAACTGATCAGTACTTACAATAAAAGGCCATGAAATACCCATAGTGGGCTAATACAAGTATCTCTAGGAAGGGGGGACGCAGAGCAGAAGTACGCGGGAAAGTAACGAGAAGTCTATTACAGAAAAAGGGCCAAGAGATGCCGAGATAAAAAAAACATAGGGCATTGTATGGGTCTAACAGGTATGAAGTACTGAGAGGTACTTGGAAAAGAATAATGGTGCCGGGGGTTACTTTCAGGAATGCGGTTCTGTGCTTCAGCGCGAAAGTTCGGTCGATATTAGAAGTAAGTCAGAGAGCTGTTGAAAGATTAGCACTAGGTGCTTATTGGAAACCACAAACGAGACAATACAGGAGAAAATCTACTGGGCATTGTTGAAGCCCGGGAAGCTCATAGCAAGATACAATATGAAGACCGCCTGAAGAAATTGGGCGGTAACAATTGAGAAGCTAAGGTATTTAAATATCTATACAGGGAAATAGTTGATTTAATATGGCAGAAAAGAACTAGGAAGCTAACCATTAAGTTTTTCAGACACGAGGACGGAGAAAGAAAGAGCATGAAAAGACACGTTAGAAAAGCGGAAGGGAAAAGTTGTAAAAATTCAATGGCAAAGAACCATAGTGTACAACTACATCGATACTGGGAAAGGCAGATCAGGAAGGAAGCGTTTTATGCTGACTCAAGAGGCAGTGCCCTACTCTTTGAAGCTAGGTCAGCATGTCTTAGTACGCGCAGCTACAAAATGACATTAAACAAAGCTGACACAGGTGCTGTCTGAGGTAAATCAGTAGAAACAAAAGAACACCTCATATTTTAATGTGACGGCATCCATCTCGATGTCTATGCAGGCACGGACACTCTTCCAGAGGCCCCGGGGTTTAGAGATAACAATGGTCATGTAAATAAATCTGCGCTGGAAATTAGCACAAAGCGACTTGAAGATTGGCGGCCCAAAAGCAGATAAGAGACATAAGGTTAGAAGTGTAAGACTAAGTATTTAAAGAAACCGGGAATATTAACAACTCACAGAAGAGCTAAACAAAAGTTAAGAAAAAAAGCTGACCATGGTGGAAAACTGACAACAGTCATCCCTCCGATTAAAAGAGGACGCTCTTACCTTTCATCCATCCATCCATCCATCCATCCATCCATCCATCCATCCATCCATCCATCCATCCATCCATCCATCCATCCATCCATCCATCCATCCATCCATCCATCCATCCATCCATCCATCCATCCATCCATCCATCCATCCATCCATCCATCCATCCATCCATCCATCCATCCATCCATCCATCCATCCATCCATCCATCCATCCATCCATCCATCCATCCATCCATCCATCCATCCATCCATCCATCCATCCATCCGTCCATCCGTCCGCTAGTGGGCGTGCGTAAAGCCGTATGTAGAGGAGGCCGAACTCGCGGATTTTATGTTCAAATGCTGCGTATTAAGTGCACGCCTGGAGAGAACACCAGTCTAGGGTTACGTATGGATGCTCAAGAAAAAAAGCTACAGGTACAGAGGGCTCCAAGAGTAGCTTAGTGAATTGTTGGATTCAAAAATGGCTGACTCCGCCATGCGAAGTCTCAATGGCGGACATTCCAGCGCCAGCCTCGTGGATGGGGCCTGCACTCGCATGGACAGCAAAAGGAAAGTAGGTCAGTCAGGTTCAGACAGGAACATTTGCGCACAAATATCAGCTAGGAAGTTTGGAGGCGATGGAGAAAAGGGGAACAAGGTAATCCCAAGGAATGAGTTCAAAGTTGTTAAGAAGCAGCATAATCCGGAAGTTAGGAGAGAGGAAGGGCGTACCCTAGTGCTTATCGGGGGTAACTCATGTATGAGTAGGTACAAAAGAACTATAATGGAGCGTGTAAAGGGTGATAAGCGGTAAGCAGTCGGGGCATTCCGAGGCAGGACATTGGACGCAGTACTCAGGGGGAAAAGCGAACTTTCTAAGAATGTTGCAGATCTGCAGTTTGGTAGTGGTAGCGGTGGGGCTAAATGATGTCTTGAATGGTGAAGGCGCTGACGAAAGGAGTTGACGAAATAAGGGCGATAGCACAGCAAGTCCAGATCGTGATGTGCACAGTGCTGGAGGTTCGAGAACGGAACGGAAAAATTGCCAAGGACGTTGTGGCTGTTAATCGGGTGATAAGGGAGTTAAGCCGAGAGAAAGGCTTTGAAGTGGCAGACATAAACAGGGAAGTGCATAGAGCAAAATTTGGCGGAGGCTTTACACGAGATGGCATCCGCTTCAATGGAATGCTAGGAGGCGAGAAAGACTCGTGCCTGGCAGGCCGCGCAGTAGCTTTTTTAGGGGTCCGCTGCGGCTTAAGGCGTAAGGGTAGGCAGAAGCAATGTAGAAAGTGTAACAATGGAGGCTGACGCCAATAAAATGGTCACTAGGAGGTCCAAGAAGAAAACTACAAAAAAGAAATTGAACACCAGGATCAGGTACAAAAACATGCAAGGTGGTAGAAAGACATCGAAGTGGATGAAAATAGAACAGCACTTGAAGAAGGAAAAAGTAGGTGTACGCGCAATGCGAGACACATGTCAGGGATCTAGAAGACCCACCATTTATTGATGGCTACGTCTGGGAAGGGAGCAACCGAACAACAATGAAGAGGACAGGAGGAGAGGTAGGTATGCGGATACATCGAGGAACAAACTGGAAAAGAATGAAGTCAACTTGCAGACAACATTTCTGGATATTAGGCACAGTTGCCGCCAAAGGACATGGCTAGGAGTAGTTTATTTAGAGACAGGGAAAAAATGCAGGTTTGAAACAAGTAGCTAGTTAAGTATCTCAATGATGATATAAAGCAGTTTGGAGAATGTGCCGATATTATTCTGCTGGGTGACATGAATGGCCGCATCGAGGATCTGGACGGACACACAGATTGTAACGGCCAGTTGATGCTAGAATTCTGTGAGCTTCACAACATAGTTATTTTAATTAGAGAAACTAAGTGCGAGGGACAAATCACGTGGGAATTCCGAAACAGGCAAACGGCCATTGACTACTGCTTAATCCCGCAGGGGATGTATAGCAAGCTCGCAATAATGGAAACAGACGAAGAGGGGAAGTACAGCGTCGGAAGTGATTATAAGCAAATTAATCTACAGCTGGGAGTCCTGCTCAAAAGGGAAATGGAGGGAAGTCAAAAAGAGTACGCAAAACTGAATGACGAACAAATTGCTCAAATAGCGGCCGGCATAAAGGAAGGAGACACGAAGCATGGAAAAGTGGGATTATAATCAATTTGAACTATGAATATAGTACAAAAATAATAACAAAAAGGTGTAAACAGCAGGAGAGGGAAGAGTAAGCAACGAAGCTGGCGGAATAAGGGAATTAGGGATACCATCGAAACACGACGGTTGCCATTATGGGAGCACAGAGAAGCAAAGAGGGCGCAGTAATCTGAAGAAGAAAGAGGCCAAAAATGGGAACCTTATCGACAAAGATACAAGTGCAGGTCCTCGTCCAGGCTAAAATTAAGCAGTCCTCTGATCGCTGGCTGGCGGAAGTTCGCGATGCAACCAAAGGGTGCTCAAGAAAATTCTGGAATCATACAAGCTGGCTGTGTAAAGCGAATCACAGAAAGGAGGAACAGATTCACGATGCCGAGGGAAAATGTTTAGAGGAAGATGACGCTGTGAATTACATTGCATCAGTTATTGCTGAGTCATTTAGGAAAGACGATAGGGTAATCGCCCCAAATGAGGGTGCAACACAGGATAGCAGAATGAAAAAAACAGCTTGGAACTGACGAAACTAAACTTGAAAAACGCGAAAGCAAAAATACCAAAATGCACGTCCGCAGGAATAGACGAAATTTCAATCAAGTTAACTTTTCCCAAGAGGTAAGGAAACGCTTATAAAAGCATTGGAGGCAGTCATAAAAATAAGGAAATTCCGCACAGCTGGAAACAGAGTAAAGTGAATTTGATTTATGAAGGGAAAGGCGATGAGACGATTATAAAATCCTTCAAAACGATTACGATAACATCATTTATATAAAGGCTGGCGATGCAGGTGGTGAAATTAAAAATGCAGTCATGGGTAGAAAGTGATAGAATACTCGGTGAACTACAGAACGGGTTCAGAAGTGGTTGGCGCTTAAATGATAGCCTGTTCGTGCTTACCCCGTGCATAGGAATAGTTAAGGCGGGAAACAGACCTTTGTATTTAGCGTTCCTGGACATAAGCAGTGCATACGACAGCGTGAACAGAGAACTCCTTTGAGACGTATCAAAAGATGAAGGTATTGGTCATGAGGTTATTGATTTTCTACAGGAAATGTGTCGTGAAAATGAACTTGAAATATAATAAAAAGAATTTAGAGTACGACAACTTTCGAGGTACACAAATGATTAAGGCAAGGTTGTCCTCTATCACCACTGCTGTTCATGCTTTATATGATAAGTATAGAAAGAAGCCTACAAGAAAGCAATCTATGTTATAATCTGTCGTGAAGATTAGGCGGAAAAGTTTGTTGAGCAACGACTACCGGGTTTAATGTACGCGGAAGATATTGTACTGTTAGCACAGAGCTAGGAAGATTTGCAAACTTTGGTCAATTGCTGTGGAGACGAAGGAGACCGTCTAGGTCTCAGTTTTAGCGCAGCAAAGGCCGGTGTGACGATTTTCAATGATATAATTGATCAGGAGCTTACAATACAAGGCCATGAAACACCCAGAGCGGCCGAATAAAAATACCTCGGGGTATCGGTAAACGAAGGGCAGATGTACACGGAAAATCACGAACAGTCTCTCATAGCAAAAGAATGGAGATTTGGGTGAGTTGGTAGTAGGAAGTGAAAGTGCCCTCTTCGGTATCTTTGTAGTACGTGCCTATCGCACGTCGTTTTTTCTTTATGTATATATTTTCGCGTTCCTTAACAAAACTTAGTGGCCAGGCAGCGCTTGTTTTGTCCCCTTTCTGTGTCCTTCGTCCCTTCGCGCTGAATTTACTGCCAAAATGAGCTCTCATAGCAAAAGGGCGAAGAGATGCCGGGATAATGAAACATAGGGCATTGCGTGTTTAAACAGGTATGAAGTGCTGAGAGGTATTTGGAAATGGAGAATGGTACCTGGGCTTACACTGGGGAATGCGGATCTGTGCTTAAGGGCAGAAGTTCAGTCGAAATTAGAAGTAAATCAGAGAGCTGTTGGAAGATTAGCATTAGGTGCCCACGGGAAGACCACAGACGAGGCAGTACAAGGGGATATGGGCTGGGCATCGTTTGAAGCACGGGAAGCTCAGCGTAAAATACTATACAAAGAACGCCTGAGGAAATTGGATGATAGCAGGTGGGCAGCAAAGGTATTTAAATACCTATACAGAAAGAGCATTGACTCAAATTGGCAGAAAAGAACGAGGAAGCTGACCATTAAGTATGCTAGGCACGAGGTAGGAGAAAGATATAGCATTAAACGACAGGTTAGAAACGTGGAAGATATACATTGGATAAATTCAATGGCAAACAAGCATAATGTACAACTATATCGATCCTGGAAAAGACAGATCAGGAGGGAAGCGTTTTATGATGACTCAAGAGGCAGCGCCCTACTCCTTGAAGCTAGGTCAGGATGTCTTAGAACGCGCAGCTGAAAAATGAAATTTAACGAAGAAGATGACACATGTGCTGTGTGTGGCAAATCTGTAGAAACAATAGAGAACCTCATACTAAAATATAGTGGTATCCATTTTGGTGTCGCTGCAGCCAAAGCCACTCTTTCTGGGGCCTCAGGGTTTAGACATAACAATAGTCATGTTAATAAATCTGCAGTGGAAATTAGCAAAAAGCGATTGGAAGATTGGTGGCTCAAAAGCTGAGAGGTGACATAAGGTTTAAATGTGTAGGAAGAACAATTTAAAGAAAATGGCGAAATTTAAAAACTTACAACACAGTTAAAAGAAAATAAAAGGGAAAAAAGCTGAGCATGGTGGCTACTGCCGTCACACAGTTTCAAAGGGGACACTCCTACCTTCCACCCATCTATCCATAAACAACCCTCTGCCTCGGGAGCTCCATAAATATGCGTTCGTTTCGCCGATGCGTTCACTACCACTGCGTGTTCTAAGAACATGAATGATCCCAAACCTTCGACGTCTTAGCCGCAGCCGCAGGAGATCCGGGAAATAAGTTCACAAGATCAGACATACCTGGATACTTCCGACGACGCCGAGCAGGAGAAACCGAAGAGGAACGAAACACGAGACAGCAGAGCGACCGAGAACGCAAGCGAGCCCGAATAGCGGCAGAAATGAGACGGGGAAATAAAAGCACAAGCTTGTATTTAAATTGGTGCACCTCAATTTATTCTCATGTCAATCCTAGTAAACCAAACAGCTAACGCTCGTTAATTGAAGGTCTTCCAGACTGTGGTGGTAAATTTTATACCACTTCTCAATACACATGTTTAAATATGAATTACCGTATTGCTCCTTGTAGGCAGAGTTTAATTGCTAACGGAGCCTATGAGAATTATTTGCTCCTGACTACCGTGTTTAAAAGCGAAAGTATATGTAATAATTTTATATCTGCCGCCGGATATTCCGCCGCACCAAAACAGGATTTCCCTGCTTTACCACTTGCATTGCGTCCTGAGGCGGCGCATACATGTTCTTATAAATTGAATACATTTCTCAGGAAACAGAAAGTATAAGGAGAACAACCTCAGATATTTGTGGAATTGGAAGAAACGGAGGCGATCATAAGGAGTGATCTGGAGTGGTGTGCGTTAGCGTTGCGACTCCGAATGCACGAGAAAAAAAATTACAAGATTGCACTGGTCTGCTTATGAGCGCAAATGCGAAAGCCTTTTCCTGTCCTCTCTTTCTTCCTCCAGCTCTCATTTTAATTTATATTCCGAAAATTTTGTTTTTTTTAATTCTTTCTTTTTAATCTTTATTTTTACTTGTCATTTTTATTTTCGTTTAATATTTTTAGTCACTTTTCGTTTTTGTTTGAAATTCCAGTTTTTAAAGGAGAGCAATCTGTCGCGCCAGTTGGTGATGCATGTTGTTTAGAATGAAGCACACGAAAACGGACGAGGGCCTAAAAACGACATTGCCGAATTATGGGAAATTTGAACCACTAGGCAGGTGCGTGCGCTTTCCTTTTCTTTCTTCCTATCTTCCATTGACCCGCCGCGGTGGCTCAGTGGTTAGGGCGCTCGGCTACTGATCCGGAGTTGCCGGGTTTGAACCCGACCGCGGCGGCTGCGCTTTTACGGAGGAAAAACGCTAAGGCTGTGCTGCGCGATGTCAGTGCACGTTAAAGATCCCCAGATGGTCGAAATTATTCCGGATTCCTCCAATACGTCACCTCTTTCTTCATTTCTTCTTTCACTCTCTCTTTTATCCCTTCTCTTACGGCGTGGTTCAGGTGTCCAACGATATATGAGACTGATATTGCACCATTTCCTTTCCCCCAAAACCGATTATTATTATTATAAAATCAAGCCACTGAAAGAAAAAGAGAATTTTGTTTAATAATCCACTGAAAAAGAGGGAAATATTCGTCTCGCTAAAGAGCGGTTTTCTACATGTGCTTTCTCGGGAAAATGTGCAGAGATGAAGGGAAAATGCTGTTAACATGGCGGTCTGACTAGTGTCGCAAGGAGAAATTTGCCTTCATGCTTTGCTTAACTTGCGGCCTAGTCTTGGATACAGAGCCCTGGCCCATTCAGGGTCATCCAGGCTTCTAGTGCTGCGTCCTTGCATTTCTTCCATCTATAGTGGCAGTGACGTTTCCATTAATTGCTTGTAACCACTCCCAGCTCTTTAGTCACAAAATCTCCTATGTACGCATGCTGTTGTAAAGGAATTCCCGAAAATTTCTGCGGTCTATAAGAAGACATTAGAAAGAAAATGGAAGTAGTCGAGCTGGTCCCCATTCCAACGCAAAAAACTAATAAAAATGACCTAGTGATTGACGATGATGTTATCAAGAACAATCTAGCCGTGATGTTCAATATTATTGGTTTTTGTAGATGTTTTATTTCGCTCATACTTATATTTATTACCTTGGCTGCATTCAGTCTAAAATTGCGATATTTAAGAAATATATAGGTGTGGGAAAAATGAGAAATTTTGAGCCGACAACCGGGAAAAATCAACTGGCCAATGTCACCACACTGCCTGAGGGGAGGACCAAAAAACATTTATGAGCGCTGTATGTTGCGCACAGACATTATATATATATATATATATATATATATATATATATATATATATATATATATATATATATATATATATATATATATATATATATTGTTACAGGGGCAATTCGCTTAAGAACTGTTGCTTAACTTTTACATTTATATTTTATTTACCATTCACCTTTGAATGCTCGTGCAGACCACTTCCGTCCACAAACTTGCTTCCCCAACTTCCGTCTAAGACTTCCGTCTACGCTACTCATCGGCCAAGAAAGGCTTACGCCTTATTATGATTACGAACTGCTGCTTTATAATTTTGGGTGTTCTACGTCTCAAAGCGACTCATGCTATGAGGGACGTCGTAGTGAAGGACTCCCGAAATTTCGACAACGTAGGGTTATTTAACGTTCACTGACATCGCACAGTACACGGCCCTCTGGAATTGCGAAAAATGAAATTTGGCCTTTGAGGAAAGCAAATGACGCAATTAACAAAGAAATATATGTCCCATGGCTGCCAATTAGCAGAACAATAGGTAGACGGGAGGTTTCGAAAATCAGTGAAATTCGGATACTAGGATTCAACATCCAGGAAAGATGGAAAAACACAAACACCGTAAAAAAACTAAAACCGTGAACCAAGATCTTCGCAGCTATAGTGATAAGAATTTCGCTCAAGTGGCATGGCTTGAAGAAAAGGAACCTTCTCAGGATTATTCAAGTCTTCGTAAAGAGCAGAATTAGCTCTGCCACTCCATATATGGAACTCACGCAAATAGAGATTTAAAAACTAGACATAATAATCAGAGACTGTACCAAGAGGGTACAAAAATCCCCGGTTAAAACATCAACTCAAGGACTAGAGGAGTTAGGATTCCATTATATATGGAGAGAAATCAGAGAAGGAGTAAGAACAGCACAGCTGGAGGGACTGAGTGGCGCCGAAGCAGGCAGAACCATCCTAAGGTAGGTAGGCCCGCCGGTCGGAGAAAACAAGAAAGGAAGCTTGGACTTTAAACGGAGAGAAATACCCCGAAATTCCCCAATGCCTAAAAACATGCACCCAGAATTTAATAAGAAAAGACGAAATCAAAGGACTAGAGTCCTGGAAAAAAGATTAGAGCAAATTCCGGCGGAAGACGTCGCCTTGATGAATGCTGCAGTAGTCAAGGACGGAGCTGCTGTAGCGGCGGTTGTAAACTGGGGGGGCAATCCAGTCATCACCGGATCGATCAACACGCAAGACATCGAAATCGTAGAACTTGCAGTAAAAACGCTGCCGCCGCGGTCGGGTTCGAACCCGGGTAATCCGGATCGGTAGTCGAGTGGTTAGGGCGCTCGACTACTGATCCGGAGTTCCCGAGTTCGAATCCGACCGCGGCTGCTGCATTTTTATGGAGGAAAAACGCTAAGGCGTGGAAACTGAGGTGTAAAGACAAACATGCGCTGACTAACAACTGGGTTTTATTGAAAAAAACACACAAAATATATACAGAGTTAGGAAAGATTAATCGCCACCATAGTCAACTCAGAACAGAAGGAGACCCTCTCACTAAAGGTGCATTCCGTTGCAAGAAATGCAAATGTACCCCCGACTATAAGAACACCAATATCGTGTTTCGCCATTGTGATAAGATGACGCGAGAAGTTTTTGAAGCTTTTCTTATACGTGAGAAAGGCGCAACGTGCATTAGTTGCCCATCGGTCGCACTTTCTGAAGGGGAGATTGGATATCTGGCATCACATGTGGCATGAGTTGACTATGGTGGCGATTAATCTTTCCTAACTCTGTATATATTTTGTGTGTTTTTTTCAATAAAACCCAGTTGTTAGTCAGCGCATGTTTGTCTTTACACCTCAGTTTCCACGTCCCGTCTTTGTTGCGCTGTTTCAAAATGGATACGTACCAACTTGCCCAAATTTCTGCTTTACTCAATGTTATTTCTAGTTCAATGGGCTCTAACATGTGCACAAATTTTGATCTTTCTAATCCCGCCATTATAATGTCTCTCATGGCCATTTGTGTGTGCAAGGCCAGAGTGCTTTCCTGGCATGTCAAACATGCCTCTTGCCCTGCAGAAGTGCAAGCGGCGAGCGGTTTCTTCGAGCCTTCAAGCGGCCGCAAAAGAAGGTTGTGCAAGATATACAAATCGGAGTTGTGGCGGCAAGCACGCATCTTCAAGGACCAGCTGCGTGTGGCCTGCAAGTGTCAGCGGGATTATCGGGAGTGGTGCACTACGTCGGAGTCAGTCACGGAATTCCTCTGGAATGCAGTTCGGCCAACTCTGCCTAAAAGGGAGCGATCCAGCACGGAGCAAGGACGGTTCATTGACCTCAGCACCAAGGTTATACCTGAGAGACACAAAGAAGTGTTGCGGATGGGGCCAAAATTCGCCTTTGAACCTCGCCTGAATCCTGCAGAGAAGGTAGCTTGTTTAAGGAACATCATTCGTTTGGCTCCTGAGGACATGCGCCCGAGGTGCACTGAGGAATGTGTTACCGTGCTGAGCAGAACCCATGGTATGCAACGAAAGAGCGGGAACATGAAGAACACGGTTGATTTCCTGGCTGAAAGTGGGCTCGCGTTGATGACGGCCGATAAGGAGGGTTGCTTTGTGGTCCTTCCGGCAGGCACCTATGCGGATAAAGCTTCAGAAGCCCTGGGGAGAAACTTCAAGGAAGTTGACTGCAGTGGTTCTAAGGTGAAATGGCGGGCGGTCGAACTTTTGAGACACCACAATTTGAGCAAGCTGGCGGACGCAGCGAATAAGTCGGCAGGACTGAAGCTCGAAGTTTTTTTCACCATTAAGACACACAAGCCGGACAAACCTTTCCGTTCCATTGTCTCCGAACGAGGGACCTGGCAGCATGTAGTTTCAGGTTATCTTCAAAGGCAACTGGAGGCGCTGGCCCTGCCAGACCTATTCGTGATTCCGAATTCGGATGCGCTGGTGGAGCACCTTAAGCTGGATAACCCTGGGATCTGCAATTTTTTCAGCGTTGACGTAGTGGACCTTTACTATTCATTGCCACACGGAGAGCTCATGAGGGCTGTTAAAATGTGCATCACACAGGACAATGACGAAAGTGCATTCATTGAAAAATGTGGTGTGTCTGTTGATAGTTTTTTAGAAATTTTGTCCTTCTACCTGTCGGCAACAGTTGTTGAGTGGGAGGGCAAGTCATTTGTGCAAGCATCCGGTGTATGCATTGGTTCCAGGGTTGCACCTGTATTGGCTAACATTTTTTTGAGTTTTGTGGACAGGGCGATTGAGCAAGCTTCGAAGGAGTTAGGGGTGCGTATTTTTCGTTATGTCGACGACTATTTGGTGTTCACCCCGCCAGACAGCCTGCCTAGAATGTTAGTCGATGTTCTTAAGGTGTTTAATGAGTACGGGCGTGGGCTAAAGTTTTAAACAGAGGTACCCACGAACAAGGAACCGCAGTTTCTAGATTTGGTTTTGTTTTCCCGAGACAAGCACGTGTGCTGGTGTTATCGGCCAAGATCGGCTAAGCCCTTGTTAAACTTCAGGTCAGGTCATTCCAAGCTTATAAAAGAAGGCATTATCTTGTCGTGCCTCCAATCTTCACTCAAGAAGTCCTGCCATGAAATGATTGGGGAGAGCATTGCAGCCCAATCAAACAGATTATGCGCGAATGGCTATCCGGCTCACCTCATTTCCAGGGCAGCGGAAAAATTGCTTAGGCACGTGAAGTATGGGGCTCGGCCGAGTGCAAGAAATGAAAATAAAAATAAAAATAAAAGGCCGGCAGTGGTTCCATATGCGCACAGCATGTCCCATGGGCTCAAAAAAGTGGCAGGCAGATATGGCGTTGACGTCGTATTTTCTGCCCCGAAGAAATTAGGCAGAATGTGTAGACAGGTAAGGCAGAGGCAGGAGGGAAACAAAAGGGCTTGTCAGGTGCGCCATGTTTCCCCTTATGTACCTTGCGAGGTAGGGGTAGTATACCAAATTCCCTTCTCGTGTGGCGCCACATATATTGGCCAAACAGGAAGATGCATCAACAAGCGACTCATGGAACATGAGAACACCAGAAAAAAAGACCCCCTGTCACACGTGGCGGTCCACTGCAGAAGGTGCAAATGCAAACACGAAAAAGAGTACGAAAAAAGAAAAACAGAAGGAGACCCTCTCACTAAAGGTGCATTCCGTTGCAAGAAATGCAAATGTACCCCCGACTATAAGAACACCAATATCGTGTTTCGCCATTGTGATAAGATGACGCGAGAAGTTTTTGAAGCTTTTCTTATACGTGAGAAAGGCGCAACGTGCATTAGTTGCCCATCGGTCGCCCTTTCCGAAGGGGAGATTGGATATCTGGCATCACATGTGGCATGAGTTGACTATGGTGGCGATTAATCTTTCCTAACTCTGTATATATTTTGTGTGTTTTTTTCAATAAAACCCAGTTGTTAGTCAGCGCATGTTTGTCTTTACACCTCAGTTTCCACGTCCCGTCTTTGTTGCGCTGTTTCAAAATGGATACGTACCAACTTGCCCAAATTTCTGCTTTACGCTAAGGCGCCCGTGTGCTCTGCGATGTCAGTGCACGTTAAAGATCCCCAGGTGGTCGAAATTATTCCGGAGCCCTCCACTACGGCACCCCTTTCTTCCTTTCTTCTTTCTCTCATTCCTTTCCCCCTTCCTTTATGGCGCGGTTCAGGTGTCCAACGATATATAAGATACTGCGCCATTTCCTTTCCCCCAAAACCAATTAATATTATTATTGTTATTATTAATTATGCAGTAGCGCTAGGCTGTAGAGAGCTTCGCGCACGGGAGATAATAGGGCACAGCAAAACAGTACTACGCAACCAAAGCAAAGCCGCATCTTTAAGGAGGCAAAACGCATTCTGAAAGGTCTCGATCAGGAGAGAACCAGGACATAATACAGGCATCGGCCCATCAAAACGTCAGAGGGAACGAAGCGGCGCACCTCCTTGACAGAGCAACTTACTTGCGACCAAGTACGGAGCAACCAGCCTACAAAAACTTGTTAGAAACAGCAGTCACATACCGAGAAATCCCACCTATGAGAAGCACCAGTCACATACCAAGAAATCACGGAAGGACTTAGTAGAAGGACATTACCAGCCCTCGACAAATAGCTCTCACTAAAGGAAGCAATGGCCTGGAGGAAGATACAACCGACACTACTTTTCGTCAAGTCTTCGGTATATACAATCAACACAATGTAGAACCCAAGGTATTTAAATACTGCGGAGCTAAACCTGCTTTGGCCCAAATAACTATAGAATGTGGCGGGGTTCAACCATGAAACTGCCTGGGACGATTTGCTTCGAAGCGAGGTTCCCGCTACGCAGAAAAAGCACATCAGCCTGGCGGGCGAGGCTGTGGCCGACGAACGGCACCGTCCACGGCCCGGTAGCCCAACACCCGGGCACTCGGATTAGGCTGAGGCACACGGGGGAGCAAGTACCACCCTTCGGCTAAATAAAGTTTATTGACAGACTGATTGACCTCGGTGGACACCCGAACCGCGCCGTATGAGAATGAATAAAGGAGCGGAAAAAGATAGGAAGATTTACCGTAGTGGAGGTCTGCAGAATAATTTCGACCACTTAGGCATATTTAACGTGTACTGGCATCGCACTGCACTCGGGCGCCTTTTTGCGTTTCACCTGCATCGAAGCGCGGCCGCTTCTATCAAAATTCGACCGCCGCGGCGCCGCGTCTTTTGAGTTAGCAGTCGAGCGCGATGTCAACAGGGCCACCGCGGCGGCGATTTTTATGAACTGCGTCCACTTGCACCAGGACAAACTATTAATTTGATAACTCATTTATTGCATGATGTTCAAATACTTCCAATGTGAATTTGGAGGACCGCCAGAAAAAACCTTTTAAGAGGTAGACTGTTCCGAGCGCAGATCCCTGTGTTAACATTGCGTTGCTCCTCTCGACACGACTGTGTATGCAGACGCCTCCTCGAAAGGAGGACACACCAAAATTGCAGTGGCTACGGTGGTCGATTCGTCTCTTCGCATAAATAACCAGCGCGTGTATGGGACACTGCGCGGTAGCTGAAGCGGAAGCAGTAGCTGTTGCTCTAGAGGTGGCGGAGGGCTATGCAAGCGGGCAGTTGCTGGCAACATTGTCCGACTCTCAGTCTGCCTGCCAAAATTACATGAATGGCGGGATAGGTCGCCAAGGGCTCCGTATAATCGTCGCAGCTAGCGACTGAAACAAAAACCACGAAGAATAAAACGACAAGAGCAGGCAAAAAATTATCTGCGGTTCAACTACTGCCGAATCTAGTTAGAGAGCGAAAGCTGCAGTGTATCGGGTAAGTAGACGCGCCTTCTCCTCTAACGTTGAGTGCGTTCCACACACTGGATAGGCAAAGCGCCTGCCTTGGCAGGGGGCGGTTACATTTATGGTTGATTGCGGGAGGTTGGTCAGCCAATCAACGCTGCGGCTTAGTGGCTTAGCTCGGATATTCCAGGATATAAACAGCGAAAGGTAAGGCATAGCATGATTAGCCTTGGTTAATGTTGATTGCAAGTCCATGTTAGTCTGGTTGTCTAGCTAGGTTGTTTTCGCATTAAAGACAACACAACTGCGGTTGCGATGCGCGCGAGCTCTCCTTTTCAATCCTCCGACATGTTATCAGGCATGCGACGCAGCTGGCGAAGCGAGCAGAGGCGAGCACACGGACGTGGAACGCGGTGTGACGTCATACGAAACGGCGGCGCCGGCGAGCCGCGTGGTGTGACGTCATGCAAGATGGCGCGGCGAGCGCGCAAAGCACAGTAACCGTCTCGCATATCTCGGTGGACACCATAACCGTGCCGTAAAGGAAGGGATAAAGGAGGGAGTGAAAAAAGAAAGAGAAAAGTGAAAATTGAAAGTTGCATTTCGAGGAATGGCGTGGTGCTGTGCAGCGGCGGAACACCTGTGGCTCGGTGCTACTAGTGGCGCATGCGCAGTTGTGACTAGGCAGCGAGAGAGAGAGATTAGTGCGCCGTGTGTCGTCACTGCTCCTCGCGCATGAGCAGCACGGCTCTCTAGGAATCTCATGAAACTTCTGTTCCAAAAAGCTGTTGCCTTGCGAACTATCCTACTCTATATCCTCTTGCCAATGGCACCATCGTAGTGAATGCCATCTTGTGCAAAAGGGTAGAAGTTGACCTCGTACAGGATCTGTTAAATTCTATTACCCCGTATCCTAGTCGTCGAAGCATTAATATAATTAAATGGTTAACCTCAACGACCCTCTTTTCCGTTCCCTAGATGGCTTCTGGACCTCTTGGATTGTGCATATGGTCGCATGCACACTCTTCGATTCCTCTGTAAGCGTACGCGTCCCCACTTCTAACTATATCTCTGGGTTCTGGCTCTCCCACTTCAGCGCAATGTTGAGACCAGCATGGATAATGACAAGTTGTTCGGTATCCATATTGTCCCCTAACATTTCCTGGGCTTTGGCCATTGCATCTACTATGCACTTCCCTAACTGGACCTCCACCTGCACCCGCCTGTCCGCTTACACTGTCGTCGAAACGCCTTCCTCCACCCTCCCTACGTTGGAGTCACCAACTACAAGGACCCTTCTGCGCTATAACCGTTTGATTCCTGACTGCGACTGCTGCCCTCCTGATTACGCTAGCTGTCTCTCCCACCGCCGTACGCTACTGTCGCGCGTCACCGTGCCCGCTTTGGTCGTTCTGTCCGCCACACTCAAAGCGTGCTGCTCTACAGTGCTGTGTGATCGACGAAGCTCATTTATGTTTACACCGCTGTCCTCGTGCACCACCTGACACTGCTCCGAACCGGGGTGTCCTGTCGGCCGCGACTTGAGCGCTTCTACCCGGTCTTCTATCTGGGCCCGCTTATCGCGCTCTTTCAGCTCGCCCACAATTCACTCCAACAGGTCGGCCTTAGCGCCCTCCTTTTTAAGCGCCTGAGAGACCTGAGTTTCTAACTTAATCCTTTCTTCTCGTTCCACCTCAGGTTCCCAGTGAGCTCCAAATCCCTAGCTGCGATTCCCCTTCCAACGTCTGAACGGCCTCCTCAAAAGGCTTACATATCCTCCCCGTCTGCCTCTGCTAAGTTCCCGAAATTGGTCTCATCTAAATGACACCAAAGCCTGCACTCCGGGCACAAGCTCCCCGTCCACCTTGACTTTCCTAGCTTACCGACGCGTTATCCGGCCGACTAAGTAAAGTAAAAGCCCACTAAAATGCCTAGGCAAAGACCTACGGCACACACACCTCCGCTAGCCTTCCTACTCCTAACACGGTTTAAAACTACCGCCCCTACAGCATGTACAAAAGCAAATACCAAAATGCACTTACCTTTGGACGAAGTCACTGGAGCTCCGAAAGAAAATTCTTCCTCCAACGGCGTCACGACGCCTAGAACGCCGACCCCAGATTATCTGCAGAACGGGGTTTTAACGATATCCCGTTAATATTATATCCCACACCCGCTTGAACGGTACACGAAGTAGCTCATGAAATATATTGTTATACGATGCGTTCTTTACAGCATAGAATACCGTGCCCATGACGATATACGCGCATAGACCATAGAACTGGGATATGCGCAACGTTTCATGTAGGCAGTGAGGTGTCAACTTAGAATTATAGCGAATCACGCCTGTAAGAACCATCCTGAAAGTACGAAGACTGTTCCAGCGCGTATTGTTTTGGTTTTGACGAAAGAAAATGAGAGCTCGAATAAATAACTTTTCTTACTGGCCATTACTGTAATCCAGTGGCAGCGCAATGTTCAAAGTGGTGTCCTCACTACTTGAGAAGAACCATTTTACAGGCACACTTCCGGCTTGAAATGATTCTGATAGATGCATAAAACGTGTTGATAGCCCTTTTTATCTACTGTGTCCACTTAATTTTCTTTTTTTTCTGCCACCCTTGGCATAGCCTTCTTGCAGATAAATACTTTGACAGGTTTCACATGAAAACTGCTGACTCGCATTTCACACACAGCAGAGTGCATTTGCGCAATTCTGTTACGACAGGGCAGCCAGCAAAGCGCCTCTAGCGTGCCATTACATGATACCATTCCTAAATACGGCACAACTGAAATAAGATATCTCAGAGATACTGTTTACAAGTTGTTCTTGCATAGAAGCCTTTACGACCTCCCGGTCAGCTGCCTGTGACTAATGAACGGTGACAGCGAACTGCTTATGCTCATTGACAGATCGACAGGGTGTGCCTTTCCAATCACGGAGGAACGGGGGCACACGGGTCATCAAACCCGCTACTCGGCTTCCCCATGGTATCTGCGACGGTGTCTAGACATGTGTCTGTTCTGCACCGTCTGCTCCTACATGTCGGGCCAAGAAAACTGAGGTTCCTGGATGCCGACCTTTTATCGTGGCTTCCGCGGCTACGAGAACTGCCGCCACAAGAGATCCCCGGTGCCATCTGCGAAGCTTTGAAAGCGGATGTGGGAGACGATTGCTGTCTTCTACGCATAACTATGCTGCACAATTGGTTGTTGCGATGGTACCACCCCGTTTTTTTGCGTCTCCACCAGCTCAGGGCAGGTCCAGTTTTGGCGGAGTGTCCCGCGGTGTTCTTGGGGATGGCGGCAGTACTGCGACTGGGCCAGAGGGAAGCGCCGGTCGCTTGGACAATGTACGGCAACGCAGTCACCGCCTGTTTCCTGACCGAAGAACGGTACCACCGCTCCATGATGCAAAGCGCCCTGTATGTGGTGCTGTGGCCGGGGCGGCCACTTCTGGGCGTCTACTGCCTGGGGATGGACAACCAGCAGCGAGTGCTGGTTGCTCTGCGCACAGCGCTTGGTTACGACCCATTGCAGCTTCATACAGTGCATGACAACAGCATCGACGGTGCGTTTCTAAGTGCCGGCCGTGTCCTCCGTGATTCACAGGAACACCAAGAGCGCGCCGTGCATTTCCAAGGGACGACGTATTCTTCGACGCATGCCCAGCTTGGAAGTTCTGCAGATGCTTCTGTATCAGAAGGCAAGTATATCGCCCTGAAACCAAGATTCTCTAGTTTTGGGGGGCTTGAAAAGAATTTGAAAATTGCTCCTAGGGTATATCGAGCTTATTATTATTCTTTTAACAATAACGATGCGAATAGAAAGTCTGCATTGTGTTCATGAAGTCTCAAGGATTCTGCATGAACATATATTTTTCATGGATCTAACGAACACGAGTGGAAAGTGCCTAATCAATCACAATGCTATAAGCTGCTGGAAGATTAATTCCACAAACTGAAGTGCGTATTTAGGGGTATCCTCGCAATGTTTTTTCGGCCTTGCCGGTATTCGTTAACGTTCTACGGAGCTGGCAAATTGCCACAATGGCTCGTAACCATTTGAAAAGCTGCCGCGGTGACTTATTGTTTATGGTGCTCGGCTGCTGACACAAAAGACGCGGTTTCGATCGCTGCCGAGGCGGTCGAATTTTGATGAAAGCGAAATTCTAGAGGCTCCTGTACTATGCGATATCAGTGTACGTTAAAAAAACCAAAGGTGGTCGAAGTTGCTGGAGGCTTTCACTACGACGTCCCTGATAGCCTGGGTTGCTTTTGGTCCTTAAATCCCTATAAACAGTAAACCTAAACTTTGGTCGATCTCGACGAAAATCAACGCCCAGCCATAATTGACTGTTCCCGACATGACGGCGACCTCCAGGTTTGAGGTGGGTCATTTACAAAAATTAGCCCTCGCCACCCACGAAATTCGGTTTTGGCCAATTTCGGCCAAAAGCGATGTCCAACCATAATTGAATCTGCCTGACACGACGGTGACTTCGAAATCTGGCCGAGGCCATTGCCAAGCTGTTATCTCTCGACCTATGTATATAACTGTGATGTAACCCAATCTTTTTTTCAATTCAGGGCAAACATACTTCCTTTCATGCTAATGTTACCCCTTCGATTAAGGTAAATCTCTCAGTGCGTTCAAAGAACTGTTAGGAAAGAAAGAAGAATTTACCAGGGATTTTTGCCATAGCGCCGTGTTCGATAACGTGAAACAAAAATCGCTTGAGCTTGATGCTATTAAATCCATCGCTGCAATTGGGCGCGCTAACAAGGCCAGGCAGTATAGTAAAAACTCAGGCGCACGAAATGAGATTAGCACTAACGATCGACATTAGGAGTGCAGAAAGCGCGCCATGAGACAGTTTTGTGTGAATGTCACGAATACACCAGGGCTGAGGTTGTCCCGGTTTGGAACACTTTTATATATGGGGAGAAAGGCAAGAAAATTGGGCATGGCCAGAGCGAATCTGATACTCTTAGCAAATACTTTCTCTCTTCAACGGCTTCGTTTTTCACTGGACCTACCTGTTTGAGTGGGGTGGTTTCCTGGTGATCACATATAATAGTTTTTAGCATGCAATGCTTATTACGCCAAGATTATGGTGCACTCGCCTTCTAACTGGTTCTTGGTGGTGCACATTGATACTGTCGTGTATCACATTTTCTAGTTTTAAGTGTTGTGTTCATTCATATAATCAATTGTTACAATAATCATTCTCACGAGTACGCAAGACTTGAACCCAAGAGCAGAATTAGGCGTATATTCATATATATTCTTATATTGTCGGCTGAAAATATATGAATTGTCAGCAGCGTACAAGGCGCTGTCTTCTATCACACCTCCCCTGTAGCCGCCGCGGTAGCTCAGTGGTTATGGAGCTCAGCTGCTGTCCCGAGAGACGCGGGTTCGATCCCGGCCGCGGAGATCCAATTTCAATGGCGGCGAAATTCGAGAGGCCCGCGTATTTAGCGATATCTTTTCACGTTAAAGAATCCCGAGCGGTTAAAATTTCCAGAGCCATTCACTACGGCGTACCTCGTGTCTGGAGTCATTTTGGGAGGTTAGACCCCCATAAACTATAAACCAAACACCTTCCGTGCGGTACAATGAAAACATGGTGCTCTCGCCGACAGTTTTTTTGCTTGATAGTAGACCCTTGTGCTGGCATTTTTCAGCGCGGACAGAAACATTGCCCTCTAATTATTGTGGCGATAGCTGCAGTGAGGTAGCATTTCGAGCCTTCAGCGTGGCGGCGCGCCACCCTGTGGCTGCGCCGCCACGCTGTTACGTGTTGGTCACGTGGTGCGAAGCAGCTGCTGCCGGCGCGGCGCCGTGGCTTATCACGTGGTTCGTCGCCTGTTTGGTCACGTGACCAGCCACGTTGTGCGGAGCAGCTACTGCTGCCGGTGGCGCGGCGCGCCGGCGAAACCGAGATGCCCCAGCTGTGCGCGTGCGCCGTGTAAAATGGGACGAAAATGAAGAAGGAAGTCCCGGCGAAACTGCGCGGCGAAACACTGACTTTGCAGTGCAACTGAGCAAATTCCACTAGGACAGCTGTAGATATCGCGCCACCCCAGGTTTAACCAGAACTAAACCACCGTCATTTTTTTTCGCACTCGGTACGCTTTGGGCAAATGCAGATTAGCGCGAGCAATCCTAGAACAAACGTAGAAAGGTGGCAGATCAGTGAAAGTGAAAGGAAAAGTATAAGATGTGCTAGACAATCCTGTAGCAAAGAGTAGGTTCGATGGCAAGTGATAACAAGACTCGGTAAAACTGGCGTGCTTTAGGGAAGAGCTTTCAGTGGCTATTAGCTCATCCGCCACAAAAACAACCTGTATGGCGATTTTTAATTGTTCTCTTTCCCTCTCTCGAAAATATTGCCGTATATTTGCGCATGCGTAGAACAGCAGATCTCGCGTTGGCGTATTTATGGTGTGGTTATGTGGAAGTGGAAGCTACACGCTCGAGACGCCGACTTCCACGAGCGCGCCGTTCGCAAGCACTCAGCAGCCTATGAGCTATAGCGGCGCGCGCTCGTAGCTTGCATTGCATAGCCAAAGGAAGCTGTCGCCGATAATAGTTGATTTTACAGGTGCTGTCCGAAGTATGCGGCAGGTGCGACAGCGCGGCAAGCCGTGTCGATCTGCTTTCTTCCACTGCCTCTTATGACTGATTGGTTCGGTCGCCAGGAAGAAGCGCGCGCTGTCACCCGACCTTATATCTTGGCTCCGGAGATCCCATTCGGTGACGCACAGAGGTGATCGTTGCTTTTAAACTGTCAGATTAGGGCTTTGGTTGGCGGTAGCTGCGAGCGTCTGAGATTGGTTTGCGCCTTTTGATGAGGGTAAGCAGCTGGCGCATTCGGCCTCCGGAAATGAGTACACTCTGCTATCAACGGCCTGCCTCGATTGTTTGTTTAGTCACGATACAGTCATTAGTGGCGTGTCAGGGCCCCTGTTTTTTTTTCGTGGGCTTACGTTTGCGTAGTCTGTTTCCACTTCTGTGGTGTGCGCGTAGGGAAACTGGGGTAGCACTGAACAGGGCTCACAGCTTTTGCAGAAGCACAAACACTGATTCATATCTTGTACGTTGCGTTAACTTCACTTACATGAGAACAAAAATAAGTGGAAAACAGTGAAAAGCTAAACACAATTAGTGGATAATCTTTGTTTAATGTTTATGGGAGTTTAACGTCCCAAATCGACTCAAGCTATGAGGGACGCCGACGTGAAGCGCTCCGGAAATTTCAACCACCTGGTGTTCTTTAACGTGCACTGACTTCGCACAGTATCCAGACGTCTACAATTTCGCGTTCATCAAAATTAGACCATCACGGCCGCGATCAAATTCAAAATAGTGTGTCAGTTTGACGTAACAGCGTTACAGGTAATGAAATACACACTTACCAAGGTGTGCGTATTCTCTAAAGTTCCTGTGTGCGTTTATTTTGCGTTGGCAATGCCCTAAAAACAATGAAACATTGTATTGAAGGACGCAGGAAGTGTAGATACTACAAATGCTGGACTATAATTGTGTTGGGATCCAGCGTTTGTTGTGTCTGTAGTCCCTGGCGTCGTTTGTAGCCTGGCGACGGTACCATATTTTATAGTAAGGTGTTGGTGCGGGCTAGTTGGTACTGCATTGTAAGACGAAAAGCGCGAAAAAACACACGGACGCAAAGAAAGACAAAAGACAAGCGCTAACTTCCAACTGACGTTTATTGAAAACATTGAAAGATATATAGGCACATGAAAGGGGGATGACAGAATCTAACAATGACAGCAGCATACAAAAAGTCATGTCAATCATACGCGCTCAGATACATCAACTCCTTCTTTGAAAGGCCGATTGATGCGTGCTTACGCAACCACTGCCCGTCCTATCAATCTCTGGCGCTTCTAATATCTCTCTTGTGATTTGCAAAGGATGCCGGTCGATAATTACAGATTGTGGGAAGTCCGGAGCACAGCACACTCCGCTCCGTTGACACCAAGAACGTTTCATCGAAGCGAGATATGCCATCTCCGTATTGGACACACACACCTCATGCACAACTCCCTGCTTACAAACGAAGACAAACCTTTTTGTGAAAAATGCGGAGATGAACTTGCTGTTATCCACATATTATTGTCATGCAGGGAACTTAAATTACTGAAAAAGTGGCTTACATTTTACAATGAACACATTTCTTGGCATCCTGAATTAATTTTTGGTGAAGATGCACTGATTGGCATGTCCAATGTTTTAGCTTTTTAAAGGAAGCTGGTACTCTTCAAAACTCTAGTTTTCCGACACTGTGCTTTTCTACATATACTTATACACTTCAGGCACTTTTCAATCCTGAGAAACAGGCGGAGGTCTTTATTTGAGCCGTTGGGAGCCTCGAGGTTCTTGCTGAGCCAAGGATGGCTGTGGAGGTTACCCGACCATTAAATCTTCTGCTAACAACCATTTCTAAATTGTTTGCCCTTTATCAACTAGATAGTAAAAAACACTTTTTGGACCCTTTACCTCTCCTTGTGCACTGTAGTCGATAATTGTGCTCAAAATAAATTGGTATACATTAAGCTTGGCGCATGATGGCATGAGATAGCTATGCGCCAGTAAACACAACAGAACAGAACACCTCCTGATTCACGTTCATAGTATTCCAGCGCAACGGCACATAGCCAAAGAAAAGAAGACGAAAAAGAAGGACGAACACAGCGCTATGTTCGTGCTTCTTCTTTTCCGTCTTCTTTTCTTTGGCTATGTGCCGTTTCGCAGGAATACAATGAACGTGAACCAAGATTACCAACTAGCCCAAGAACTGACTCTACCGAAGAACACCTTCTCTTCGAGCGAATTCGTGACTGGGGCTTAATATATGCAATTCGCATCAGTGTGCTTCCGGCCAGAATTGTAGGCGACGGTGATGTCGAATTCCTGGAGGCGCCCCCTCCACTGAGGGAGGCGGCCGGAGGCTTCCTTCACATTGGCAAGCGAACACAGTGCGTGGTGATCGCTGACCAATTTGAATGGTCATCCGTACAGGAAGGGGCGGAACTTCGACGTAGCCCAGATAATGGCGACGCATTCCTTGGCCGTCGAAAATTTAGCCTCGGCATTCGACAGACAACGAATTGCGTAGGCGATTAGTTTCTCATGTCCGTCGCTTTTCTGATCGAGGATGGCGCCTAGGCCTACACTGCTTGAGTCGGCATTACTTTCAGTTTCGTCATTTTCAACAAATTTCGAGAGGGCCAGAGGGGACCGTAACCGACGCTGAAGTTCTCTTAAGGATATCACTTGCGGTTCTTCCCGTTTAAGTGGCAGGTCTACCTTTGTCATTTGGGTCAGAGGCTCGGCGATGCTCGAAACGTTTTTGACAAATCGACGGCAGTAATCACACAGTTCGAATATTATGTGCACAGTTTTCTTGTCGGTCGTTGGCGGAAACTGTGCGATTGCCGCTTTTTTCTGTCGGTCTGGGCGCACTCAGTCCTTTGTTACATTGTGGCCTAGAAACGGCAGCTCTTTATAGTCCAAGTGGCACTTCTCTGCTTTTAAGATTAGCGAGGATGACTTGATTGCCTCCAAGCAGCACTGGTCGAAGCCATTTCAGGTCATCATCAAAGTTGGATGCGAAGATAACGACAACACTTAAGTACACGAGACAAATCTGGCACTTTATGCCTGACAGTAACCTATCCATTACCCATAGCAAAGCCGCTGGCGCCCAACAAAATCTAAATGGCATCACCTTGAGCTCAAGAGGGCGTCTGTTTAAGTTGCTGCCAGATTATCGTGCGGTGGGTGCGTCCGGCTCGGTGCGGACGATCACAGCCCCGAACAGCGCATGCGCTGCACCCCTTCCCCCCCCCCCCCCCCACCCCCCTCTACGGTTACCATTTAAAGCTTAGGCCAGTTATCTCGAAAGGCTTCTCTGCTTTATGCTGCCTCGAATGATTGTCTGCTTCAGATGCTGCAGCGTGACGTAAAACTTCTGTTCGTCAGTACGCGCTCTACCCGCCACGGCGGCTCAGTGGTTAGGGCGCTCGACTACTGATCCGGAGTTCCCGGGTTCGAACCCGACCGCGGCGGCTGCGTTTTTATGGAGGAAAAACGCTAAGGCGCCCGTGTGCTGTGCGATGGCAGTGCACGTTAAAGATCCCCAGGTGGTCGAAATTATTCCGGAGCCTTCCACTACGGCACCTCCTCTTCCTTTCTTCTTTCACTCCCTCCTTTATCCCTTCCCTTACGGCGCGGTTCGGGTGTCCAACGATATATGAGACAGATACTGCGCCATTTCCTTTCCCCCCAAAACCAATTATTATTATTATTATTATTATTACGCGCTCTTGAGGTCCACGACAGACAATACTTGTTGCGTTGCTCACGCTCCCCGCAGGGGGGTGCGTTTGCTCGTGGAGACGTTGATGAGTGGCGACAACACTGGTGCTTGAGCATCCGCAATGGATGATAATGAGCAGTGCGTCACCACAGACCCGAGCACCCGCTCCTAGCCGTGCGTGCCATTGCCTTGTTCGGGGAAAAGGGGATCCGAGTGGTTGAGCCGATGCCGAGCGTTTATACCCCAGCTTCCTGTAGACGGCACCTCCTGCCGGAGCCGGCCGAGGGAAATCGGCAGTCGCCTTTTCTTGTCCTCCCCATCAATCTTTCACTTCCCTATCTCTTTCCGACAATTCTCCTGCCTTCACTTCTCTTCTTGGTTTTTCCTTTTTTTTCTGGCAGCTCGGGTTAACCTTGTGTAGCGAACTACCCTGAATTTTGTCATATTTGTTTATATTTGGTCAAATTTGATGTACAGCTTACGTGGGCAGGACTTGATAGCAACTTCCTGTCCAGTCCTCGCGTTGGGCTCCGTGGTGGGCGGCTGCCACCACCAGTGAAAAAAATTTTTTTTTATGGATCGCTTTTCTTCTACAAATCATCGCCCTCTTAAACAAGGGCGGACCGATGTCACAACCCAGTTCATGCACAAAAAAAGAAATCTTCCCTAGATACCACGTCTCACGGAGTGACGAACCTAAAAAACAAGCTAAGATTATCTCCTTGTAATTTCTAAATCTCTCGCAGAACCATTGAGCCTTGGCTACAAGGTGACGAAGCTGGCAGACGGCGATGTGCTCATCCAGATCAGAGACAAAACACAGCATTCAAGCTCTCAAAAAAAATGTAAACTATAAAGAAATACCTGTTTCTATTAGTGCACGTAGATCCCTCTTTACTCTCAAAGGCGTGATTCAAGAACAAGACTTTCTGACCCTGACTGAAGCAGATATGCTGGACGGTCTCAAGGACCAGAATGTCACTGATGTAAAACGCATAAAAACCAGAAAAAATGACAGGTAAATTTCAACCCAGCACTTAGTCTTGACATTTGCCTCCGGGCTAACTTCTTGATAACATACAATGCAATGCAATACAGTACAATACAATGTTTATTCAACATCTCAGGGTTGTTTGGACCGCGGACAAAGAGCCAGAAGAACGCTTGACTAAGGCCCGTACCCAAATACATGACAAGCAGTGTGCAGCTGTATGCTGCAGTGGTTAAAAATATAGAATAAAATAATCGGTGCGATAGCAGAATACAAACACAAGCCAAACATGAGCATACATGAAAATAATGTGCATTGTAATGAAAATATTAGTTTACATGGTGAAGCGTAAAAATGTTTACACATACATACTACATGATTCAAAGACATCGGCAATAAATAACAAAGCAAAGAAAGGAAAAAGTAATTGCGCAAACAACTTCAAAATTTAAGACATGGTGACATTTCAGTCCCATACATATTTATTCCGCAGGCTCTTCAATGAAATATGGTCAAAATCTGTATTTCTGCCCCTCGTGAAATCATTCAGCAATGTTGGTAGTCTACATTTTAACATTTGCCTTTCATGCCCTGTACGGCATTTGCTCAATTTTCATTCATCTGGGTTGCGCATTGGGTATATAGGCGTTTAGGCTGCATGAAAATAGCAGTCCGACCATACATTTCCAATCCTCGCTAGCGTATCAAGTGCCAAAGATTTAGCCATGGGTCGCAGAGTTGTTGTTGCCACCAAACCTGAGCGAAATGTGCATCTAATGAACACGAATCCTATGTCTGCAACAAAGCGTCAAAGTCCGCTAACAGTGAAGGGGACCACTCGCGTATTCCAGGTCTTGCCCATCCTATGAGAATGAAAAGGAAGTTTTTACTATCAAAACAAAAGAAAACAGAACATTCCAACAAGCACAGAAAGGATTTGCACAAAAAAAGAAAATTTCATGTTCATGTCAAAAACAAATTCCGCCGATGTGAGGCGACAGGGCAGCGCACCCTACCAGGCTTTGGCATCTGCCCAGGCCAAACACAGTGAGCCTGAGGCAGCGCCATGCGCGCCCCGGGCGGATGCAGCAAAAGCTTCCCGCCGCTCTCAATAAAGGGCCTGCCAGCCGGTGTGTCAGCCGCTCGCAAGCCGTCTCCCAGTCGAGAGAGGCCTACAGACAGTACACCCGAGGGTTCTCCGCGGCGTGCCAGAGCCTTTAGTGAGGCGATGAACGTAACACCGAGCTCGCCAGCGCTGGAACGGCGCCGGAGCTCGTTTGACCACAAAAAGGAAAACCCTAATAACTGGCCCCAAAAAACTAGAGAGCTAATTTTTGAAAATAGAACTTCAGAAAATCATACTGGCGTACCTAATACACTGGAACTGTTTGGAATTGCTTAATCACTTAGGCGATATTTAAGACATCGTAGCCACATTCTCACCTGTGAACTCATGTATTCAAGGAACAAACTTAGGACCCAAAACCACAAGTGTACTCAAGAAACAAAATATTTCGCCGCGACCGAGAGAACGCAAGCCGGCTGTCAGGTGGCGCAGCGATTATAGTATAAAATAATGTCGCGGATCGTGGGCTTAAACTAAGTATTAAATTTGAAGCTGCTGCAGCCAATCTGCCTACACAAAAACAATAACAGTTTGTTTTATATGTCTTGCCCCCCATCTGAAAGTTACAATATAATATTGAGAAGATCTCTTAGAGCAGCTAGCAGAGCCCTATCTGGTAGTCGGCGATTTTAACGCACATTCGTCGTTCTGGGAGAGTGAAATAACGGACACCCAAGGACCAATTATAAATTAGAGTATTTTATTCTGAGTGTAAGGCAGACAATTGGGGTTTGATGTTTCAGCGGCCAGTGCTGTTGAAGGAGAGAAAGCAGACGGAAGAAGAAGCCGGCAAAGTTCTGTTTGGTGCTCATGAACGCTTGACTACTGAGCTTCGGTGTGCATACAAAGACTGCGACGACGCCGCTTTCTGAAACTTCCCTTAAAACCACCAGCGCTGACCCCATTCGACTTCTCGCAGCGTGCACCACTCGCCTCAACATCCAAGGCCTCTCCTACGCCACTGAGTTCTTCGTTTTTGCCCGCTTATCGCGCATCATCTTCGGCTAGGACTTTCTGTGCGCGCATCACGCAATTAACGACTGTGCACGTGCTCAAATTGATTTGTCACCGCTATGTGATGCTCTTGTGGACGCCTCCCATGCTACCGCCGCGCATTTTCTCGCCGCTGACGATACCGACGTGCCGCCTTTCTCTTCTGTCCTAGTGCCCCTTACTTAACGTACACTTTCTGACGCTACTGTCTTTTATTCCCCTCCCTCTTCTATGCGCACCGCAAATCTGTCAAGCTCCCGATGCTGTCCTCAAAATTTCTGGTGGTTGTAGCGCCCTGTACGTTGTGAACCTGTTGCCTGTCCCCACTACTTTACTTCGGGGAGAATCGCTAGGCACAGTTGATGTCATCGATCTCGACGACAATTCCCCTGTTCTAGATGACCATGCCACGCATGACATCCTCGCCTCTTCACTCCTCCCATTGACGTAGCCGAAAGACCTCACCCGACCATACCGTACAACGCGCCCAGCTTGTTACCTTACTTCAGCGCTTCCGTGCGTCCTTCAATTCTCACCTAGACAGCTTGGGTCGTGCAACAAAGGTACGCGATCGTATCGACACTGTAACACAAGGACCCTTGCGCCAGCGCCCTTAACGCGTTTCCTCCGCTGAGCGCCGTATCATTGATGCTACACCATGCAGTGATTGAGCCCTCTTACACACCGTGGGGTTCTCTAGTTGTGCTCGTCAAAAAATTCCGTTTTATTATATTCTACCTAGACTACCGCCGGGTAAACAGAATTACTCGGGACGACGTCTACCTTTGCCTCGTATAGATGATGCGCTTGATTGCCTGCAGGAGGCGGAGCACTTTTCGTCGTTGGATCTGCGCTGTGGGTACTGACAGTTGTCGATGGCCGATGTTGATCACCCGAGAACCGATTTCAGCAAGCCTGGTGGGCTGTTCGAATTTAATGTGATGCCCTTCGGTCTCTGCAACGTGCCTGAAACTTTCGTGCGCATTTTCGACAACATCCTACGCGGGCTAAAATGGCAAACATGCCTCTCCTACTTGGACGATGTGTCTTCGCCCAAGATTTTCCGTTTCATCTTCTTCGTCTTGAGAGTGTCCTTCGTTGTCTCAGCGAAGCTGTCCTCCAGCTCCGTTTGAAGTGTCGCTTTGGCGCCAGGCAGCTGACTATCTTAGCCCACGTCGTGTCCGAACATGGTGTCCTCCGGCACCCTGCCGAACTCCGAGCAAACGCTGCTTTCCTGAAGCCCAGCTCCCTGAAAGAACTTAGAACCTTTATTGGATTTTGCTCGTACTTTCGTCGGTTAGTCGAGAATTTTGCTGTGGTTATCGCCCCACTGAAACAACTCTTCGCCGGCGGCCGTGATATCGGCCTGGTCCACTGCATGCTACGAAGCTTATGAAACGCTGCGCCATCTTCTCACCTCCCCCCTCCCCCCGTTGATCTTGCGCCATTTAGATCCTTCCGGCCCTACAGAATTCCGCACGGACGCCAGCCTTATCGGTCTGGGTGCCGTTCTTGCTCAGCGAAAACTTGGCTTCAATGAGTACGTCGTTGCTTATGCACGCCGTGCACTCACAAAAGCGGAGACTAATTATTCAGTCACGGAAAAAGAATGTTTCGCGATTATTTGGGCGATCACAATATTTCGACCCCACTTATATCGGCGTCCGTTCGTTTTCTTAAGAGATCACCATGGCCTTTGTTGGCTGTCGTCACTCAAGGATCCTTCCAGCCGCCTCACTCGGTGGGCTCTCCATTTACAAGATTACGACATCTAGGTCATTAACCGCTCCGGACATAAACACTCCGATGCTGACGCCCTCTCGCGCTCCCATGTGTCCTCTGAACTCGACCAACCCTCTATTTCCAGCCTCACGCCTTCTCTTAATACCATTGATATGGCATCTGAGCAGCGCAAGGATTCTTAGATAGCTTCTGTTCTGGATGTCTTAGCCAACCGCGCAGCGCCCCCCCCCCCATTCTAGAGCACTCCGTGGTCAAGACAATCACATTGTCGTGCGTGACAAGCTGCTGTACAGTCGCAACTGCTGCTGTACCGTGACGAGCAAATAGCTGCTCGTGATTCCACGGCATCTCCGCTCCGCTATTTCTGGCAGTTATCACGACGACCCGCAATGCGCTCATGCCGGTCTGCTGAAAAATTTTGCCCACCTACGTCTTCGGTATTATTGGCGAGGCGTGTACCGTTTTTTCTGTCAGTACGGCCGCTGTTGTTTGGAATGTTAGCATCGCAAGGATATACCACAACACTCACCTGCTCCTCTGCAAACTTTGCCTTGTCCTGACCGGCCTTTCGACCGTGTTGGAATCGACCTTTGTGGCCCTCTTCCTAGCTGTTCTGCCGGGCACCGTTGAATCATTGTCGCCATAGATCATCTTACGCGCTATGCGGAAATTTCCCCGTTACAAGCTGCAATGACCTCCGACGTAACTTGTTTCATACTTCACAACATCATTCTTCGCCACGGGGCGCATAGGGAATTGCTCAGCGATCGTGGTTACGTCTTCTTGTGCGGCGTCTTGGAGGCCCTTCTTCGGGAGAGTCATATCGTTCACTGTACATCTTTACACCATCCCCAGACGAAAGGCATGACCGAGCGCTTTAACTGGACCCTCGGCGACATGATGGCCGAGCACATTTCTTCCGATAACTCAAACTGGGACCACATTCTACCTTTCGTTGCCTGCGCTTACAATTCTGTAACGCAAGCGACTACTGGTTTTCTCTCATATTTTCTTCTATACTACAAGGAGCCATCTTCCATTATGTAAAGAGTCGATCACACTTGTCTAGAGCCCTTGAGAGGAAAATAAGGCGACATTCTAAAGCAGGTATCGACTTCTAATAATAGTGCTTGCGCAGGGGAGCAGCCGAATAGTCACGCCAACCTCACATGCATCAGCGCCTTAAATCTAGCAAAGCAGTTGCGAAAAAAATTCACTTCATTTGCAGCGCAGCACACCGCCCCAGTGCTATAGACAGGTATGATCGACTCTGTACGCCATACTCCCTTACCACCCAGATCCCTCAAAGTTTACAAGTCTCTCAAACCACTGCGCATGCCGAGGAATACCGTTAACTCACCTGTTCCTTTACTTCTCACGGCCAGCACCGTCAAAAAGGCGCCCGCGCCACTTCTACCTGTCTGTCGCTAGCTTACCTTCCTGAATCTTTGGTTTGGCTTTTTTGCCCTCCTGAACCGCGGGCCAGTCTACCAAACTGCTGAGCAACTACCAGGGCCCCTATCGCGGAGTTCAGCAAACATCTCCAGTTAATTAGCTCGTCTAGCCGCTCACGCTTTCGCCTGATCATCGCCGCCGCGGCCGTGAAATTGTCCACATCGACCGCCTGAAACCCTACTACGCCCCCGCAACGCACTTAGGCCGCCAGGATGGCGCCTTTCTACCCCGGGGGTATTGTAAGACAGACAATTGTGCTTTGATGCCCCAGCGGCCAGTGCCCCCGAAGGAGAGAAAGCAAACGGAAGGCGAAGCTGAAAAAGTTCAGTTTGGCGCTCAAAAACGCTTGACTACTGAGCTTCGGTGTGATAACAAAGGTTGTGGGCGTTCACATTTATTCTTGGATTTTCGCCTTTACATGAGCAATAGTATTTGTCTGTTGAACTCCGGTAAAACAACTTTCTCCTGTCTAGACTCAGGGAAAATGCGCTGTTTAGATTTTTCTTTTAGTTCGTCGTCTGTTTATAATGATTTTAAAGGGGCAGCGATTAATTCCGCGTGATAATCAGTCTAACATCTGCACAGGTCATCATCCCGACAAAACCGTGCTACTGGAAGCTTCTTTTAGCTGTGTGACAACGTGTTACGTCAGAAACCAGTTCAGAATAAATAGTATTAGAAAATATTGGCATCAATGAAATGAATGAAAAGTTCAGTTATTGTATCATAGCTACCGCACACTTGGCTATTCCTAATTCTTCGGCAATGGTACGGAAAAATCGTAAGGTGTGGTGGACACAAGATTGCAATGATGTCAAAAAAAGAAAAATAGATCTTGGGGATATTTTGGGGATATTTTTCGCCGTTACCGCACACACAAGACCTTAATAAATATTAAAATGTTGCCTTATAGCCCGGTACGTCCGTCGTAGTGCCGAGAAAGCATCGTGGCAGAGCTGCGAGTCATTCATAGACTGTCAAATCAGATTAATAAAATCAGGGAACAGGTAAGAAAATTAAGACAGCTTCTCACCGTTCACAATTCCGCTTTTGACAACACAAGGTATGCGAACACATATTTATAATGGAACAGGCAGATCTATTATTGAGCACTTCGCTGCAGTTTCTAGCTTGTCACATTAGACCCAGCTTTTTCTAAATTAGAAAAACATGGCCGAAAAACAGACTCCCAACAAATTGAGGCGGCAATGACTGTGGAAATACAATAGGTCAATTACCCTCCATGAAATAAATAGTATATTGCGTGCCGAAAAAAAAAAACAGCTCCAAGACCTGACTGAACACACTAGGAAATGCTGGCCAATCTTTCCCGCTCTGCCGTATAGGAGGAACCTATACGACTTTTTAATTCGGGTATCAGGGAAATTACCCACAGCCTGGAAACAAAGCTCATATTATACCGTTTCTTATACGCGGGAACGAACCAAACTCCCCCGCAGTTATAGACCCATTGCTCTTACCAGTTCACTCGCCAAATGTGTTGAAAGTGTCCTGAATATCAGAATATTTTTGTCCTTAAATCTTGTAAACTTCTTGATATCAATCAGTGTGATTTAAAAAAAATGTAATGCTCCACTGCGGATTACTTAGTTCGTCTATAAAATGCTCTTATAGAAGCTCTTGCAAGCAAACAACACTGTCGTGCAGTCTTTATTGATCTAGGAAAGGTATATAACACAACCTGCAGGTTCGGGATTCTTCAAGACCTTGCCGAGCTTGGCATCCGCAGCAGGATTTTGAACTGCGGAAAAGACTTCTTGTCTAACTGCTCGTTTTAGGTACGCATAAGCTCAACCCTTTCAAAGAATTTGTTCAGGAGAATGGAGTACCTCAAGGTTGTGTTTTAAGTACAACACTGTTAGTTGTAAAAATGAATTCTATTAGGAAAGTAATTAGATGATTCAATATGTATTCTATGTTGAAGATGTTCAGACAGCCTGCGCATCCTCTAATATATCAGCTTGAAA
Organism: Amblyomma americanum; assembly: GCF_052857255.1. Classification (NCBI taxonomy): domain Eukaryota; kingdom Metazoa; phylum Arthropoda; class Arachnida; order Ixodida; family Ixodidae; genus Amblyomma; species Amblyomma americanum. Next base: position 59,253,004 of record NC_135505.1, on the reverse strand, counting down.
ACGGCAAATGCAGTTAACAATAAATAAAGTGGCAACATGGGCGGACACAAACGGCTTGCGTTTTTGTCTATAGAAATCAGTGGCCTCACTTTTCTCTCTAAAACAGAGCTTACAAACAAATCTCGCATTAGATCTAAACTAATCTGAGCTATCTGTAAAAATGAACGCAAGTTCCTAGTCATAACTTTCGACAAAAACTTACTCTCCTGCCTCACATAAAAGCGCTGAAAAAGAAAGCGTCGCAGCCTTTGAACATAGTGAAAGTCTCTTCACAACTACACTCGGGTTCTGATCGGGTATTCCTTCTGCAGATTAATGGCTCTGTAGTACGTTCCGTCTTTGACTAACGTTCATAGTGTATGGTTCAGCAAGGAAATCGTACTTGAAACGACTCTACACAGAGCAAAATTTAGGTTTACGTCTTTCAACTAGTGCTTACAGGACGTCGCCTATAAACAGTCTTTGTGTTGAAACTAACGAACCATCACTCGCAGGCACAAGAACCATGCTCCCATGCTCATACATTCTAAAAATCGGCTCCCTACCTAAACATATCTGTTACGTAATAATTACAAAGTCCCAATCTCAAACACTCTTAAACATAATGTAGCAGGGCTTATAAAGATACAGCAGGGGATTAGGCAAAAATGTCCTCTCTCTACTTTGAGGTAAATATTGTACCTGCTAGGGTTAACGACCAAACTAGAGAGGAGCGAACTAGGCTTCAATCGTGCTTTTTTTAATGCAAGGAAAACGGATTAAGCAGTCATTACTGGCACTAATGTACGCGGATGATATAGTACTAATTACTGACAACAAGGAAGATTTGCTGAAATTGATTTACATTTGTGGTACCGAGGGAGATAGATTAGGTTTCAAGTTTAGTAAGAAAAAATTTACAGTCATGGTGAATAATGATGCGGGCGGCGAGCATAGAATACAGGAGTTCATGCTAAAAGAAGTGGATCAGTACATGCATCTTGAGGTGTGAATAAATAATCGTGCTGACTATCTGACAGCATGAAAATCATGTAATGACTAAAGCTAGTAGGAATGCAGCTGTCATGAAAAATAAGGCGCTGTGCAATTACAAAAGGTATGAAATGGTAAGAGAGATCTGGAAACGGGTGATGGTTCCCTCCTTGACTTTCGGCAATGCGGTCATTTGCATGAGACCAAAGGTTCAAGCAAGGTTACAAATCAAACGACGCGGCGTAGAGAGGTTAGCTTTGGGATCACACGGCAATGCACCAAATCAAGGGGTAGAGAGTGATATGGGATGGGCGTCTATTTAGATCAGAGAAGCTAGCAGTAAGATAGCATTTGAGGAGCGATTGAGAATAATTGGAGAAAAGCCGTTGGCTAGGAAAGTTTTCAGATACCTGTACATAAGGCATTTTGACACGAAATGGCGAAAGCAAGCTTGAAATTTGACAAGCAAATACCTGGACAGCAGTAGAAGGCAAATCACCAATTATCTGTTAAAAAAAGGCTAACGAACAGCGAGAGCTTTGTGGAAATCAGAGAAACTGAAGAAATCGCCACTGGGAACATACAGAATGTTTAAGGAGGAAATTACCAAAAAATCTATGATAATTGTAGGGGAAGCTCTTTGTTGTTTGAGGCCAGGAAGGGAATTTTGTGGACAAATACATGTAGAGTCAGGTACCACGAGATAGACACGGTGTGCATTGCGTGCGGAGAGGAGCCGGAAACGGATGAACACTTGATACTTTTCTGTAAAGGGCTTCACCCTAGAGTGAAAAGTAGCGGTGTGATTTATCGAAAGCATTGGGGTTTAAGGACAGTGAAAGAAAACTATATTTTAAGCGGGTAGAAGTAACCAATGGAAGGATATCTAATTGCTGGCTAAATTCAAGACAAGAGTAAAATTTCACAAGTCATTGCTAGGTAGCTTGAACCAGCGACCGATTTAAAGGGTTTAGCCTTATCCGTCCGTCCGTCCGTCCGTCCGTCCGTCCGTCCGTCCGTCCGTCCGTCCGTCCGTCCATCCATCCGTCCATCCATCCGTCCGTCCATTGTGAGTGGACCTTAAAGATCCCCAGGTGGTCGACATTACTCAGGATACCTCCACTACAGCAGCTCTTTCTTCATTCATTCCTCCTCTGTCTCCGTGGTGGCTCAGTGTTTATGGTGGCTGGCTGCTGACCCAAAAGACGCGTGTTCGATCCCGGCCGCGGGTGTCGAATTTTGATGGAGTCAAAATTTTAGAGGCCCGCGCACTGTGCGATGGCAGTGCACGTCAGAAACCCTAGGCGGTCGAAATTTCCGGAGCCCTTCACTACAGTTTCTCTCAGTCTGAGTCGTTTTGGGACGTTAAACCGCCATAAACCAATCCAATCACTCCCTCCTCTCTCCCTTTCCTTACGGTGCAGTTCGGGTGTCCGCCAAGGTGTGAGACAGACCACTAAATTTTTTTTACACTTTAAACCATAATATTTGGAGAAAAAAATTGTTCGAAAGGAGGTCTAGACACTTCTATTGGAGCTTGTCTTTACTGATATAAACTTTTTCAGCGAAATTTAAAATGTGAACAATTTTTGCATCACCTCTAACGTGGAATGTTACAAAGGCAAGACATGCATCTGAGCCCCGATGCCTTTCCGCTAATAATCTAGTTTTTAAACGGTTATACGAATAAAAAGTGCGCGTTCCAAGCACATTCCACGGCCTTCCCCACGAAATCGTTGCTACTACCTGCCCATCTTCGTCTTTGCAACTTTTGTACGACCATTTTTGTCAGTAATTATTTATCATGTGTATTACTGTATGTATAAAACCCACCCCTTATGTAATGCCCCTCCGGGGGACTTTTAAGGTAATAAACTGAACTGAACTGAATTTTCTACAGGCCGCATAAAACATTCGTGCTCAGGTCTATTCCTTTCGGCTGCTTTGCGATTCTGTAGTCATCGTTCTACAATTGCCAATCCAGTCTGTGTCTGCTACACATTCTTGGAACACTATAACAAAGGGGGGCAATGTGGTTACGTGCACTCTAATCTTTGTTAGCTGTTGCTACTATATAATGCACGCGTATGATCCCACTGATAAGCCGATTATCCCGAACCAAAGCTGTACACGTGTTAGACACTCTGCCATTAAGGTACCTTTCTGACTCTACCCGTTTGCAGGGGCTCCAACCTGCCGCATGATGGTGGTCTGTGAAAGCTGCCGCAAGAGATTCTATTCGCGGCAGGAACGAGACATACATTGGTGGAACGAGCACGCAGAGGAACAAGTCCTGACACGGCGCCGAACAAATGATAAGGACAAGCCCTGGTAGTGCCGCAGTGACGACCAAAAAGCCGCAATAGTCTCTCAGTTGAAATATTTCAGGTTAACCTGTTCCAGCGATGTTTTTATGCATTGATGGTTATGTATTGTCAAATAATAAAGATTTTAGGGCGGAACTGTGGATACGTTTTACAGCTCGGTGCTAAAATGAAAGTGCTACGCCAGGAGCAAACTGACTTGTGCTACACGAACTTTGCTCCACGCAAGCCTTGCAGGGGTGTCTTCTGCGCGCACACAATGGCGGATTGCGACACCATGGTTTCCCGAGCATACGAAGAGACATCCCCCCAGGGGGGATGCTGCTGACCAGTGGGTCACCACGGATCCTAAGATCCACGCATAACGGTGCGTGACAGTTTCGATGTCACTCGTGGCAGTGTCAGGGCAAAAAGGAATCCTGGTGGTTGAGCTGGTGCCGAGCCTTTGGACCTTTAAGGCCCCTTCGCGAACGCAATACATTACTTTGCCTCAGCTTCCCGCAGACAGCACCTCCGCCCTGGCCCGACCGGGGGAAAACGGTAATCGCCTTTCGTGTTCGATGCTTCAGTTTCCTTTCGTCTCTCCCAACTTTCGTGTCTCCTCCTCTATTCTTTTTTTTCCTTTTCCCTGTGTGGCGAACTACCCTCCGTTTCGTCATATTGTGTCATAATTGAGGTGTACAGATGATGTACATAGGACTTGTGTGCAATCCCTGTCCCGTCCCTTTCTCTTTATTCTTCATACTTCACATAATAATTACCTCTCTTCACATAATTGCTCTGCGATAAGAGTACACTCCGAAAATACTGAAGCCCAGTGCTCCCTAAAAAACAAGACAGTTTCAAAATAGCACGTCGATCATAGTTAAAAAACCGAAAAAATTGCCAGAATTATGCGACCATTTTCGGTGGTCATATGTCCGACCATTGCCTTAGGCACGGGCTGCAAATTGAGAAAAGCACCGAGTGGTGCCCTACTTATAGAAATAAAGACAATGTCCAGCAGTAAAAACTCTCCAACATTTTCTCAGTAGGAGACTTTCCAGCTTCAGGAACATAAGACCGATCCTTAATCACCGTCCGTGTTGAGATATCCGGGACCGACTTTCTACAGTTCACTGGAGTAAAAATGCTGGAGGGTCACAATGATCAAAATGCCATGAGTGTCCTTCGGATAAAACTTAGAATAGAGAACAAAGAAGTGCCTAACAAATATCTCGTCCTCACCTTTGACTCGTGATCACTCTCCAGTACACAGAAATCGTTTACTTGATAACCTGAGTCCGGCCCAAGGTCCCAAACCATATTTTTAAACTGTCACAAATACAGCCGATGGTCTGAAAGTTGGCGTGGCCGAAACACCTGCACCCGCCGCGGTGGCTTAGTGTTTATGGCACCGCTACTGAGCCAGAGTACCCGGATTCGAACCTGACCACGGCGGCAGGGTTTCGCTGGAAGCGAAATGCGAAAAGCACCCGTGAGCTGTGCGATATCAGCGCACGTTAAAGATCCTCATGCGGCGTAAATTACTACGGAGCCCTCCACTACGGAATTACTCCTTTCCGGTTGCCGCGGTGTCTCGGTGGTGACAGCACTCGGCTGCTGGCCCGGAAGACGCGAGTTCGATCCCGGCCGCAGCGGTGGTATGTTAGTGGAGGCGAAATTCTAGAGGCCCGTGTACTGTGCGTTGTCAGGCCACGTTAAAGATTCCCAGGTGGTCGAAATTTACCGAACACTTCACTGCGACGTCCCTGGTAGCCGGAGCCACTTTAGGACTTTAAACCCCCATTAAACAAAAGTGACAGCGTTACTGCCTAAGCCGCGTGGGATGTTAGACCACCATAAACAGTTTCCCTCCTAACTTGCTTCATTCCCTCCACCGCTTCCTTACGGGCGCTGCTCGGGTGTCCATCGAGATATGTGAGAGAGAGAAACAATTGTTGAAGAGGATCGAGACCCAGGGGCGTGCTCTCGAAGCTTGCAGAAGGAATTTGGGGCGGGAATGTCCTTGATTGCTTGTATTCTCGTATCCAGAGGCAGGATGCCTTGAGAAGTTTCGCGTTGACTAAGGAAGTCCAGGCTTGCCACGCCGAAGATGCATTTTTATATATGAGGCTTAACACTAGCCCGTGCTCGTCGAGGAGCTCAAAGAGGAGCCGGGGTCGGCTCTCGTGTTGAGTTGGTGTATTTGTGGCCACCAATATGTCGTTCAGATGCACGAACACAATAGATATCCCGTGAGTTACCTCGTCCATGATGAGTTCGAATGTTTGTGCCGCATTTTTCAAGCCGGATGGGATGCGCACAGTCTCAGAGGCGAAAATGTGTTCTTATAGCCATGTTTGGGATGTCGCTTGTTTCCCTTGGAATTTGGTGGCACGCGGTCATCAAATCAATTTTGCTATTGATTTTGGTTTCGGCGAGATCGGCGCTGACGTCATGGATGTGGGGCTGTGAATACTCTTCGGCCGTGTAGCTAGCATTTAGAGCACGGTAATAACCAGAAGGTCATCAGTCTTCCGAGTTCTTTTTAGGCCCCATATGTAGCGCAGACGACGAATTGCTAGAAGGCCGAATTATGCCGAGCTGAAGCATATGTTCAAACTTCCGGCGAGCGATTAGGAGCTTCGGGTGAGCAGGCCATCGGGGTCGGGCTGCGACAGGTGGTCTGGTGGTGATAATATGGCGCGTCACCTTGTGCCTCACTGGAAGCTCTGTGTTGCGCGGCTTCGTGAGCGCGGGTATTTCAGCCACTCTCTTTTTATATGTTCAGGTGGGGCGGAATGCGCAGATTCCAGAAGACGATAGCTTTTACTGTTGTCCGAGCACTGCGACTGACGTGGTATTGTCTTTCAGGCGACGATCAAGAACGCTTACGTCCAGGTTGAAGTAGCTCAGGAAGTCTGCCCTAAGGATGGCCAACCTGACGTGGGCCGCTGCGAACACCTATCTGAACAGGCGCCTGAGTCCGATGTGCGCCGTCATTGACCAGAGTCCGTATGACCCAGTTGCGATGTTGTTGACCGCGTGCAAAGCAGAGCGCACTTGCCATGATGGTGACCTCCGGCTGTTGCAGGGATGATAGAGAGCTCCGCTCGGTGTCGACCAGCAGGCGGGTGCCACTGATGCGGCAAACAACAAGGAACAGGCGGCTGGAATGCTGCCTGGTGTCAGACGCCGCGGTTAGTGACTGGCCGGGGCGTTTCCCGTTCACGAGCAAGAATCAGTGCAGCGAGTGACTCCTTCCGCAAAACGGGGGGGGGGGGGGGGGGGGTACACAGCTTCGCGGGACTAGCTTTGCGACTGCGTTCTTGCGCCACCTGATGGTTGGTGGTTGTGTCTGGAACATTGTTGAGCACCAGCGGAGGTTGCGCGCTTTTTAACTGGCGAGGTTCGCTGATGGACCTTTGTCTCCAGATAAGACAGTCGGTCTGCCTTCTCGGCAAGTCATGCAGAGACGATTGGCACAGCGGCTGACGAACTGCAGTCAGCTATACGGTCAGCCATTTGAGCGAGCTGGTTGGGTTTCATATTGTCCGAGACAGCTAGAAATATCCGCATGGACTGTGGTAGTGGCTGAAGGAAGAGTTGCCGAACGGTGGGAAAGACGCGCACTTGAGAAGCCTGGTAGCCCAGTAGTTGCCGCATGCTGTGTAGGATATGTGTGAGACGTTGGTCGCCAAGTTCTTACTTGGAAAGAAGCTTCTGGAACCTGCCTTGTTCAGGAGTTTCGAGATGCTGCAGAAGGTGCTCTTCAGCTCCGCGTATCAGTTCTTACGTGGTGTCCACGGGAGTACATCGTCTATGGCGTAGCCACGTGCAGTGCAGCGACCACGTGCAGACAATTTGTAGACTTCGACGTAATGCGCTGGTTCTGGAAGCGAGCCCCGACCAGGCTGAACGACACTCCTGGGCTCCTCGCCCAGAAATTCGGAAGCTCTAGCTATGCGGCCATGATGCAGGGCGAGCTCAGTGTGGTCTGTTATTCGTAGTTGGGCACAGCCGCTAGATGCGTCGGGGTCACCACGTTTGTAGCGAGGCCTTCATCTTCGCTGCAAGATAAATAGAGGCGTGCTGATAGCGTGGAGATTCTGAGCAGACTAACTTTATTCTTCGCAAAACAAATAAGAATTTAACAGGAGAGCGCGAATGCAAGGAGAGAGAGACAGACAAACAAGAGCGACTAATATGGATAATGCCACGGCGCGCAGCTGTGAGGCATCTAAAGTTATCGACGAGCGGCATAAATGCGCGAGGTGTCTCGTACGTCCGACCCAAGGCGGCGCGGGCGCGTAGCGACGCACCTCTGCTCGTCCTCTACACTTTCCTCAAAGCCAATTTTTTTCAACAACCTTCGCAAAATGTGCCTCCCATGAGCACGCTTCTGAGTACTATGAAGCAGCTGCACTGTGGTGCGCAAACTGTAAAGGGCAGCACGGCGCGTACTCAAGATGGAAGACCAAAAAAATCATCACTTTGAAAACAAACCAGAACATTTCATTCAAAGATGAGCGCAACCGACTTCTACACAACGTCAGCACGCTCTCTTTTACTGCAAGAGCGTAATCGCCGATGTTGCGCGTAGTGGCGGCGCAACACACTGGGCTCTGGCCAGAACCCAGGCACTGCCTGAGGCAACCCCCTTCTCCCCCCCCCCCCCCCCATTAGACGCGGCTCCCCTGCCATCCCTGAAAAAGAGCCCACCGCCCCTCAGTAGACCACACGCAAGGCTTCTACCACCTGGCAATAGGCTTGTAAACCGTGCACCCGGTGGTTTCCTTCGTGCCTCAAGACTGTAGCCAGGCGATGGGCAGAACTCCCAACATGCCCGCGTTGCAGCAGGAGCACACCTTATTTGTGCGAAAAAAGAGAAGGTCCCTCCAGCAGCAGCCTCAAATCTGTTATCAAAATTGCCTGGCTACACTCTCAAAAGTCTTCAGACATGGCGTTCCTTAAACACTGGAACTGCAGTGGACTAATAAATAACTACAGTCACATAAAAGAGCGTTTAAACACAGTTTTCCCTATATCTTGATGCCTGCAGGAGACCAAATTAAGTGCCAACTTAGGTATATCTTTAAGAAGTATAATGTCTATTAGTGTAACCGAGAGCAATCCAGGCAGCGCAGCAGCATTGAAGAAAACCGGGCGATCATTGGAAACAATTGGCGTGGACGGGGATCTACACAGGCAGTTAGGCAGAGCGCTACTATTTTGACACACCGGCTTTACTTTCCGGCAATTTGTAGGCCAACGTTCGCCTATCGAACGGCCAACGCAGGCTTGGGGGTCGTTCCACGACAAGGGCCAATAGAGGTCTCAAGTTGGCTTTCAAGCGTTCGAACACTAGCATCTACATTTCGAACGGTGGTATCCATCTTTCGAACGATGTCATATACAGCTTTCGAAAGCCAGCATAAGTAATACAAGAAACCCGCTGGCCAGTGACTGGCACTGTGGATGTACCATGCTATATAGAAAATATTCATAAATGAGAAGGCTAAAGAATTCAGAAGAAAAGATGTATGCTTATTGCACCGAGTTTCAAGGATATTGTTGAAGCGTATACTCAGCACGGCTTGTACACCAACAGCTCTTCTAGGTATTAGGAGAAAGGACTCCCAAGTAATAATAATAATAATAATAATAATAATAATAATAATAATAATAATAATAATAATAATAATAATAATAATAATAATAATTGGTTTTGGGGGAAAAGAAATAGCACAGTATCTGCCTCATATATCGTTGGACCCCTGAACCGCGCCGTAAGGGAAGGGGTAAAGGAGGGAGTGAAAGAAGAAAGGAAGAAGAGGTGCCGTGGTGGAGGACTCCGGAATAATTTCGACCACCTGGGGATCTTTAACGTGCACTGACATCGCACAGCACAGGGTGCCTTAGGGTTTTTCCTCCACAAAAACGCAGCCGCCGCGGTCGGGTTCGAACCCGGGAACTCCGGATCAGTAGTCAAGCGCCCTAACCACTGGCCGTGTGCACTGGCCGAGGAGGCGGCGAGTTGTCGCAGGGTACACGGCTGGCTGCAGAGGCGAGATTCTGGTCCCTGCGAAGTACGCTGGAGAAAAGTGTCACCCAATAGAACCAAGAGCTGACCGAAGGGAACAATCTGGAAGCAAGGGCAAAAGAGAGCAAGCTGGAAAGGAGGACCGGGAAGAGAGGAGAAAGGAACGAGAAAAACGGGAGAGGCGGATGGTGGATGCCTATATGAGAGGCCGCATCCTGACGGCAAAATATTGTCACTGCAATTTTGAACCAGTGTAAATAAATTAGGCACTGTGTAATCAGAATTTATTGGTGTGGTCTGGCTGGATCGGGAGAAGGGGAAAACTAAATGGAGAAGGATGGAAAGAACCTGCCTGACTCTCCGCGAGCCAGTAAGTTCATCACAGGCGCGTGTAATGACAGCACCGGCACTTTTGGCATCACTGAAGCGAACATGTCGCTGCTATTCGCTCGGCAAGTTTCTGCAGCGCGAGGCCTGGTAGAACTTTTCAACGGTCGCACCGACATCTTAACCACCAAATTTACCCGTAAACCGCAACATTTAACGAAGGCAGAGGTCGTAGATTATTTTGAGGAGCTTGGACAGCGTACCACGCAGTGCTCTTTGTCCACCGCGTCAGACCTCGACGAGGCTGCGGCTTTATTCTGACCGACGTAAAACCGCACATCTTGGCTAATCAGAAATGCTGCGTCGAAAAAATCATCTATTCCGTCCGCGACTGTTTTGCGCCAATTTCCAAGGTGCGACAGACGCCGCTTACCAAGCGCCTAATTATTGTTGCTGATGATCAAAGGCCAATAAGTCAGGACCCCTATCGGGTGTCTACAAAAGAACGTAACGCCGTCCTCCAGCAAGTTACACCAGTTCTCCAGGACAACGTCAAATAACCGTCCACGAGCCCCTGGGCATCGCCTGTTGTCCTCGTCACGAATAAAGATGCACCCTTAGGCTCTGTGTAGATTGCAGACACCGCAATAAATTTGCGAAAAGGGATGTGTGCACTCTGCCACGCATTGATGACTCCCTATACCACCTGCTCCATGCCACCTACTTTTCATCCCTTTACCTCTGCAGTGGCTATTGGCAAATAGAGGTCAACGACCGCGATCGAGTAAAGACCACCTTTAATACTCCTGACGGTTTATACGAGTTTAAGGTGGCCCCTTTTGGCTTATACTCGGCCCCTGCCACATTCCAACGATTGATGAATACCGAGCTGTCCGGCGTGAAATGGAAGTCGTGCCTCGTATACCTAGACGATGTCGTGATATTCTCTGACACGTTCGATGAGCATACGAAACGTTTCCGTCCATCTTTGCGTATTCCACGTGGCGCCAATGAAGCCCCATTACTCCCCTTAGCCCCTTTTTACGAAGACACTCACACCGTTAACTTTCCGCCTTACCTATATTTTTTCCCGGCACGTGCGGGATCGAGTCGATGCCGCTTGGAAGGGAGGGGGGCAATGGCACACTGGACGGACGGACAGACGCATTGGTGAGGGAATAAATTGGTGGGTGGGCGGGTGGATGGATGGGTGCATGGATGAATGGATGGATGGATAAGGCTGAAGCCTTTAAATCGGGCAGTGGTTCAAACCTGCTAGACATCACTTGTGAAATTTTACTGTTGTCTTGGTTTTAGCCACCAATCTAATAACCTTCGCTTGGTAACTTCTACCCGCTCAAAATGTATTTGTCCTCCACTTTCCATAAAACCCAATGCCTTGGATAAATCAGCCCCGCTGCTTTCCACTGTAGGGTGAAGCCCTTTGCAGAAAAGTATTAAGTGTTCAGCCGTTTCCTCCTCCTCTCCGCACGCAACGCACAGCGTATCGATCTCGTGGTACCTGACTCTACATGTCTTAGTCCGCAAAACTCCCGTCCTGCTCTCAAACAACAAAGAGCTTCCTCCACAATTATCGTAACTTTTTTTCGCAATTTCTTGATTAAAGAGCCCGTACGTTCCAAGTGCCTATTTCATCATTAACCCCTGTTTTCCACAGGGCTCTCTCTGTTTCTTTAACCTTTTTCTTAACCGATAATTGCTGATTTGATCCCTACTGCTGTTCAGATAATTGCTTGTGAATTTTCTAGTTTTGTTTTGCCATTTCGTGTCTACATTCTCTAAACAGAGGCATCTGAAAATTTTCCTAGCCCACTGCCTTTCCTTCATTTTTCTCTATAGCTCCTCCAATGGTGTCCTAGTCATAGCTTTCCTGCTCGAACAACGGTCATCCCATATCACCCTGTACCCCCTGATTTGGTGTATTGCCATGTGCTCCCAAAGCTAGCCTCCCTACGCCGCGTTGTTTGATTTCGAACCGTGCTTGAACATCTTGTCTCATGCACAGGACCGCATTACCGAAAGTCAGATTCGGAACCATCTCCCCTTTTCAGAGCCCTTTTTTCACTTCATATCTATTGTAATTCGAAAGTTCCATCTTTTTATGCCACCTGCATTCCTACTAGCTTAATTATTTACATGTTTTTCATGCTTTGTCAGATACTAAGCACCGTTATTTATCCACACTCCAGAATAGTTGTACTCAACCACTAGTTCTAGCGTGAACTCATGTATTCTATGCTTGGCGCCCTCGTCATTAAATATCATGACTGCAGATTTTTGCTTACTAAACTTGAAACCTAATCTATCCCCCTCTGTACCACAAATGTCTATAAACTTGTGCAAATCTTTTTTGTTCTCAGCCATTAGCCCTAAATCATCCGTGTGTATTAGTCCTGCTATTGACTGTTTAATCCATTCCCCTTGCTTGAAAACAGAAATGTTGAAGCCTAGTCCACTCCACTCGGGTTTGATCTCCGACCCCTGCAGGTACAACCTGAAGAACAAAGGAGAGAGGTTATCTTTGCCCCTCGTCGAGTGCAGAATCCCTGGCTCCGATGTTATAGGACTTTCACACTTTTCGGTATTGTTGCATACAACAATATCATGCCTGTCGCAATTATCCAGCAGCATGCTTCCTGTCGTATCTGTGTACCCATACAGGTTTTCTATGTATGCATTCATGTCGCGTAATATAATTATCTCGCCCTGTCCTCATAGCTCATCAATGTCGCTTGCAATACATTCTAAAATTTTCCTGTTTTCCCCTTTGTCATAAGATCCGGCCCACAGATATATTAAACAAAGGAGTGTTTGCTCCTCTGGCACTTTTCGTTTTAGCCATAAATGTTCCGTGCATCCTAGTTTAACCCCTTGAAAATTCACACTTTTATGAATGAATGCCCGAATTTCACCCCCCTTTCTACTTTCCTCTGTTCTATTGCAATATTGCCATGCGTAGCCTGGGTTACAGGCTGATTGCTCCATGTCTATGAGGTGCGTTTCCACTAAACCATATACCATTAATTCCTCCTGCCTTAACAGTTCTTTTATTTCCTCCCATTTCAGTCTATTCCTACCACCTTGTATGCTAATGTAACCTATATCTGGATTAACTTGGCCTTGGCGCTTGTGTCACTTTATTCTCCTATGGTTCCATCGTCTCTTCCACCTCCGTTCTTCGTTGTCTACACTGGTTTCCTCGGAGCTCTGTGTCCCCCAAAAAAGCTGTTGCCTGGCGACCTCTCCCACTACCCACCCTTTTGCCAGTGGCACCACCGTAGTGAATGCTCTCCTGTGCAAGAGAGTGGGAGCTGATCTCGTACACGTCCCAGTTAAGTTTCATTACCCCGTATCCTAGTCGTCGACTCATTAACCTAACTACATGGTTAGCCTCAACGACCCTCCTTTCAGTTCCGCTAGACTGCCTCTGGACCTCAGGGTTTGTGCGTGTGGTCACATGCACGCTCTCAGAGGCCTCTCTAAGCCTACCTATCCCCACTTTTAACTGCTTCTCCAGGTCCTGGGTCCTCCCCTTCAGCACGTTGAGACCAGCATGGATAACGACAATGTGTTCTTCATCCATGTTGTCCCCTAGCACCTCCTGGGCTTTGGCCATTGCAACTTCCATGCACTTCCCTGACAGGGCCTACACCTGCATCCGCCTGTCCGCCTTCATTGTCGTCAAAACGCCTCCCTGAACCCTCGTTATGTTCGCGTTACCGACTACCAGAACCCTTCTATGCTCTAACCGTTTGCTTCCTGACTGCGACTGTTTCCCTCCGGATCGCACTAGCTGGCTTTCCCGCCCCCGTACGCTACTCTCGCGCGTCACCGTGCCCGTTTTTACCTCTCTGCCTTCCCCACTTAGAGAGCCTGCTGCGCTACAGTGCTGTAGGATCGACGAGCCTCGTCCCCCACCTGACACTGCTCGGAACCGCGGAGCCCTGCCGGCCGCGACTTGAGCGCTTCTACGTGCTCTTCTAGCTGAGCCTGCTTTTCCCGCTCCTCTTTCAGCTCGCCCACAATTCGCTCCAACAGGTCGGCATTAGTCCCTACCCTCTAAAGCCACTTGGCGGCCTGAGTTTCTAACTTGATGTCTACCTCTCATTCCACCTTCAGGTCCCCTTTGAGGTCCTTAATCCTAGCTGTCCATTCCCCTTTGAACGTCCGAACGGCCTCCTCAAAACGCTTACATTGCTTGGACGCGAAGCTGGCCCCATCTGCCTCGGCTAAGTTCCCGAACTCGGTCTCCTCTAAATAGCACCAATGGTCGCTCTCCTGGCACTGCACTAAATCCCCGTCCACCTTGACTTTCCTAGCTTGCTGACCGATCGTCCGGCCGACTTCGTGATGTAAAAGCCCGCCAAAATTCTTACACAAAAACCTTCGGCAAACACTTCCTCTAGCCTTCCTACCCTCAACACGGTTTAAAACTACCGCCCCTGCAGCATGTACAAAAAGCAAATACGAAAAAGCACTTAGCTTCGGACGAAGTCGCTGGACCTCTGGAAAAAGCGTCGTCCTCTAAAGGCGTCACGTAGCGCCTTAGCGCCTTGACCGACACACTGCCGGTGCCACCTGGTGCGCGAACCTTCTCTCCTAGCGCGTGGCAGAGCGTCTCCTTTGTATTGAATGAGCGCGGCTATTCTGCGAGCCTCGCCCCAGTAAACGGCTGTGCTGCCCGCTTCCTGCTACGTTTGTCGGTGACAACATTGTCCCTGGAAGAGTGCAAGCCAAAGGCAAACGGTACACAAGTACTACACATATCTTTACTGACTGGTGTGCAGTGGAAGAACAAGCGGTTCGGATTCCAGCCGTACATATGCGGCAGATCACAAACGCCTTCCTGAACGCATCAGATATCAGGAAAAATGAATTCGAGCCTGCTGATAGACAAAGTAGTCAGTACCTGGTGAAGCCATTCCACTAAAGACCAACAATAATGTTGTTTCTTTTGGGCCAGCACGGCTCTGCGTTCGGCGCCATGCCAAACATTTTTCAATTTCAGTAGGTACACACAAGTTGTCCTCATGCTATGTCTCGTTCTCTTTTCCTGCGAGAAAAAATGAACCACATAGTTAAACCAACAATTACCTCTAAAAACTATTCATTTTCGATTGTATCCCAAGACATTAGGATTTTATTACTTAAAACTAAGGTCTTGCAGGCGAGGGCACTAAACGGCGTTGGAGCTCTCATGCAACAGATATGGCTTCTCGCTTGCGAAGACTACGAACGGTATCAGATTGAGGTGCATGCTTTTCTGTCCCATTGTTAGTTTTGTTTGTGTGGCTAGGTGCCGCCGTCCAGCCACAGCCAGACACGGCAAGTGAACGTTGTGGAATGGTAATGCATTGTGCTGTTGCAAGTTGCGCGATAGAGGAGACGACGGTGGGGTGGGCGGGGGTAGAGGGTAGAGAATCTTGTTTTTCCAGAGCTTTTGTGGTCGCAAGAAAGAGATTCCAGCTAAAAGGTAGATAAAGGCAGACCGAGAGAGAGTGCACGAGAGACATCGCGTGTAGCTCCCTCGCGATGGAAGCAGATTGTAGAAATTGAGTAGGTAAAATCACTAACAAAAATAGCGCATCGCGAGTTAGGCTGAACACGCTAATTTAAAAAGGGGGTGGCCTAGAGAAGATATGGGGAGATAGGGGACACGGGAGGTATGAACATAGCGGAGATGGGAGATATGAAAGAGGTGGGAGACACGGTCATCCGCCACGCAACACTAGGGTTTGCATGCAGGCTCAATGGCACTGCACTGAGCCGGATCGCAAATAGCTAGTACCCGTTTGATTCTCGTCCTGGGCGGGTTTCAGATCACCCAGAACTTATGTGTCCTTAGAGATAATTACAGGCCTCAATGGATCGTTCAACAGGAAAAAAAGCGCACAGTTCGACCGAGCCGTTGTGCTGATCGTCCGGCGTGGACGAATATTAGACGGCCGGCGGCAACACGAGTTGTGAATAGATTCGTTCGCTGGTACACCGAGTGACCCTGTAATTTTTGAGCGTTTGCTCTACTGGAAAGTTTCCAGACCGCAGTTATGCTGATTTCTCGGATACAATCCAAGATTGCGGCCTCCAAAGCAACGACATTTTAATGCGTTAAGCACTAAACGCGTTTCGGGTCTCAGAGTTACCCGTTATAAAGCAAATGCTATCCCGTTTCTTACCATGGTAACCGAGGTGGTCATATTGTTACTTGCTTAGCACGCACGGGAGTTTATTTATAGAGGGACTGATCGAAGCAGGACCGCGACGAAGCCTACAAGCGTCCTTCTGTCCTTGCTACTATTTCTCCTCTACCGATCCGTTCAACCGTTGATCTGCTTGTTCTTCCGTCGATGTCGTACGAAGGCGCGTGACTATATATTAGAATAAATTAGATACCCTACAGCTGTCGCACTCTAACCAGATTCAGCACTAGGCCCACCGCAACTAATTTTCATTAGAGCGTTAGCTCTATTGGTCGCGTATTGAGCATCCGACTTATGCTGATTGCAAGCAGAGTATTCAATATGGCGGCCGCCAAGTCGTTGGAATGATAACCGAGGCGGCTGATGTAGTAAATTAACAACAGGCGGCAGCGTGATGCCTGAGCACAACTCGAAACTAAACTATTGCGACCGCTATATATACCCTGTCCGGCAGGCGTCAAAGTTGGGCTCGTTAGCTCAGATATTCGTGTACAATTTGTGGGCCACCGTTTGCCCCAGATTATTCTGGATGCTGTCACACGATTCATCGTTTCGCGCAGCATCCACTTGAGAGTCAGGTTACATCCTGCCTCGCGGCAGGAATTCGAACCGGCGATGTATGTACCCTAGACCTACGTCTTCACGAATCTTCTGCTTAACACTGCGGCTCAATTGCTTGTCTAAGGTGGGTGGTGGTGAAATCTTTTATTGGCTATACAAGAGACAGGATGTATGCTTGGATCAACTCGTAAGGTACCGGTCCTTACAAACACTAAGTGGATGTCCCTAATTTGGGGCCCCAGTGTCGGCGCCCGCCGCCCGGGCGCACCCGAGTAAGGTTTGTTGGACCTGTAAGTCGTGGCAGGAGAGCAGGTTTCGACTCCTAGTCCTCCCGGGTTTGGTTGGAATTAGGAGGAATAGCCGGGTTGGAGGGGAAGGCGCACACCATATGATAGGCGTCTTAGGACACCACTCTACAGTGTTGGCAGCAACCGCTGAAGAAGGGGTCAAAAAGTTCTAGTGCTGCGGGCACAGCAATGTATTGGGGATAAGGCAAAGAAAGAGCCGCACATCCGCCTTCTTGATACCTTTACATAGGAGGGGAGGGGGGGGGGGGTAAAGGCGATGACTGTGCAGATAGCATGTTGCAATATCTTTGAAGGCACAAACCGGATTAAAATCGGATTCCTGATCGGGTGGGGAGGAGAAAACAGCCCGCATAGAGAGCGGGCGGGCGGCTGCTTCTACTGCCTAGTTTCCTGCCAACCCCTGATGAGCAGGTGCCCGTATAAGATAACGGTGTGCGGGGTCCGCATCGCTCGCAATTTAGGTAGATTTGATTGCTAGGAAGGAAAAACGGACTTGTTCGACGTTCCGACAGGCCCCTCGCGAGTCGATGATTATGTATTTTTATTCGGAATGTGAGGACGCAAGAGCAATCGCGACCTCTTCTGCGTGTGTTGCACTGCGGGCTGTGAAGGTGAGGCCATTAAACTGTGCTGCTGTTGTGAACTACCGCGACCGTGTATCATACCCCATAGTAAGGGCCGGAGGCGTCCACTTAGTACACACCTATTCTGTTGCCATAATTTCGGGCGAGGGCTTCTGCTCGTGCCAGGCGAAAACCATTAGTGTATAGAGTGGTCACAATGGTGGCGTACGATTTCGCGTTTCATGCACAATAAGCTTAGTGATTACGTTAGATCCTTTCTCTCGGCAGGGATTCGAACCAGCCGCCTATGTTAGGTGTGTTAAAGGGGCCATGACATGGTCGTTCTTCATATTGCAGTTTTGAGCTTCAGTAACTAACACAAGAGCTTACGATTCAGTTTCCGAAATTTGGCTGCCCTGAACGCGCTGTATATTCCAAAAATGGCGAACGAAATTGAGACCGGGAAGCTCCTCCCATCGGCAAAGACCGCCATATTGAATGATATCGTGATATCACCAATACATCCACGAAGCAACGTCGTCTGCTCTCGTTGCTACAATGTGCGCAGCGAGGTCTCTTGTCCCCTGTACATCCGAGGGCGACCGAAGTAGCAGTCGCCCCCATATGTTAGTGACTGGTGCCGTAAAAGAGTTAGTAATAGTAGCGCAGTTATTATTCGGTATAGTTATAGGGTCCGGTTACACTAGGCCGAGGGGACGGCGATCGGCTGGCTGGTCGGTATGCAAATGCCATCGCAGACGCACAGGTCTGTCAAGCTAGACCGACGACGACGCCAGCACGACCAACGACCCCGTATCGCAGTAGTGTAAAGAGTCAGCTTAGTGGGAACCAAAAGAGCGTGTTGGGGGACTAGTTGGTGTGACATTCTATCAACTTAAGAATTTTAAAAGTTATTGAACCTGATGCTAGCCACGGCCACATACGGGATATGCGTGCACCAGCAAAGATGTGCTTTTAATCGGTGCCTGCGCATAGAACCTATGCGGAACTTGCCCTGAAGTTTGCGGTGCCGATTGCAGCGCCATAACACACCACCTAGAGAGAAGAGCAGCAGTTTTGGGTAGTACTCTTAGTACTTTTCCGCGCCACTTCAGGGGGTTATTGGCGTGCGCCTCCGCGCTCTGTCGAATGCACACGTGCCGTGCGTCAGCTGTCTGTGCTACGTCGAGAGAAGGTAGGCAATGAATGCTGCAGCCATAGGCGGGTATCTAATGGCGCAGATTGTGTTCTCGCGTTTGCAGCGGCCCAAGCGGCTGGCAAAAGCAGTTTTGAGTCACCGTTTGGAAGAATTGCAGTGCCACCTTGGCAGCGCAGATTCCCCATATGCGATGCAAGCGACACGGGCAGTAAACGCCGCACGACGGCGCCGCTCATCGTTGTCCACTGGGCTTGTGCGGCCGAGCAAAAGCTTCACGCTCGGTGAATAGATGTCCCGAAAAACTGCGCTTGTGTGCCTTATCCTTATCGAAAAAGCGAAACGAGCGGCTGCATTTCATATCTTCGCACTTTCTTACTAATAAGCGGGGAACACCCGCCAGGTGCTTGAATTTCGGCCGACGGTGGACCGCCGGCTACTTTCGTGGCGAGGCCTAGCGAGTGCGCAGCATTGATGTGTGTGATTTCGGCGATTGCGGAAAGCGAATTCTCAAGTTTTAGCGCCTGAAAATAGCTGTCGAGCGTACTTTTGGCCACAGGGCCCTCAAAGCGATGACTGCCTACATCGCAGGGCGCGAGTACAATCAATGGGAAGTGCCGGTATGTGACCTGGCCTGCACAGCATGTGCTGAAGGCAGCCGGCAGCAGCTGTCGGCGTCGACTGTGCACAACAAAGCTTTGTTGTTTTCATTAATTCAGGTAATTCACGGACATATTTTTAGCTAAAGGGCTTTATAATTAAATATTGAAGACTTAAGAGGAAGTAGATACAATTAGTCGGAGCGCCGGTCTTACGCTAAGCGTTTCCCAAGCAGACGATATAGCATCAACGACGCTCACTGCAGTGTTATCATAGTGCGTAAATGAATAAAACTACAACTTGTGAGCAATGCTACGTAATATTTAAGATAAGGGGAGCTCACCTTGCCTTTTGTGCCAAGAAAACGAGCAGTACTGTTTGCGCACAGCTGTGTAAACAACCCCAGCGCGGGGCTGTAGTTTTCGTGATCGTCGCATTCCTAGGCCACAATGCGCACGCACTGTAAACGTTAAATGATGTACTATTATTTTCAAGCACTCATTAGATGGCGGGAACTATTCATTGGTGCGGGGAATGAAAGCATTCGAGCCGCGTAGTGTTTTGCGAGCGGCTTGATTCCTGCAAAAGGGTTCTACGAGCCGAAGGGAATGTATGTTCGACTTACAAATGCGCACTTGCAGCTGGGAAGTCGTCTCATTCGGCACATTTCTCTGCTCCTTTCGTGCCTCAAGGTTACTCTTGAGCCACCTCCTGATAATTTGAGTTTAATTATCGAGTCGATGAATAGCTGAGAAGGAATTGGTAGCCAGCTACCAAACGCCGCGGCTTTCACGGCGCACATTTTTGAAGGCATGCACGGCACGTGCCGCTTTTCAAATACGAGAGCACTTGACTGCTCAAAAGAAAGCACACTCATAAAATAAAAATAACATGTTTATGAGTGTGAATAATAAAGCAGGGGTCCATCGATATCTGTTTCCTCAACAATCAGAAAAGGGGTGCCACCAGCAAGTCCGATTTCTCAAGGATCCCTCAGGTGGCATACTTTGCTGACGGCTTCCGAAAAGAAAACACTGAAAATGCATTTTATTTCCATAAGTTAAAGAAAGAAATATTTTCTAGCGACCGGCGTCTACGGTGTGCACGCAAGCACCTCAACAGTGCTCAGTAGACGACGCGGGGTGCGTATGCCCCCTGACGCCATAGATAAGAGGTTGCCAGACCAGCGAGCAGTTTAAAGAAGAAACGAAAAAAATTTGCTTTAATGATATCTGCCGCACAGAATCAACTGAAACTTGGGGCAAATGTAACTCAGCAAGTTGAAATTTAAATGCGATAAGCAGGGCATGCGTTTAAATAGGCTGTCACGGCCCCTTTCATGCTTGATATTCGATCGCTGCCTCTGCTTCGGATCATTTTTTGGTTGTGCAGAATTTTTAAAGCGAAGAAAAACAAAACACGAACAAAAACGTGTTGAATTTTGATAACTAATCGCAATGCCGTTTGGCAATAAAGATGATATTTGAAAGCAAAAAAAAAAAACTTTGCGTGTAAATAATGTAGCACAGAAGATATATGGCTTGGTTTGGTGTATGGGATATAACGTCCCAAAGCGACGCAAGCTATGACGGGCGCCGTATTGTTGGGCTCCGGAAATATTGGCCACCTGGGGTTCTTTAACGTGCTTTGAAATCGCACAGTACCCGGGACTCTAGATTTTCGCCTCCATCCCGCCTTTTTCGTGTCAGTAGCCGAGCGCCATAACCACTGAGCCTCGGCGGCGGTCTATGAAAAATGGAGCTATAGCTCTCAATGCGAATTATGCAATAGCATAATAAAATGCACAAAAACAGAATTTTGCAAAATACTACTGGCAGGGAAGTAAAGAGAGAGCCAAGAGAAAAACACAGGAAAATGCTTAATAAGAGGGCACGAAGTACGCAGGCTTAGAAATCGCTCAGGGCGTGCCCGCGTTGAAGCCAGCCTAACTATTAGCACGTGCCCAAAGCATAATTCCACATTACAAGGCCATTGCTTCGTTTCTCAACGATGCTAAAACTGCGCACGAAGTCGGCACAGTGAATACACTGGTACGAAGCTGCCATATTTGTTTCAGGTTCTCCATTACGCAGACGCCCTGAGAAGTGCGCCAGTGAATTCTATAGAGTTAAACAATAAAGAGTACCTTTTATTTTGAGAAATTGAACGAAATGACACGTACTTTTTTAGAACGGATCGCCTGGCTCGTTTCCAGCTACTCGCACGAGCCGAGCGTGCAAAACGCTTTTACATTCCTAAAGTTGCACGAAAAAATACGCGGGTTTTTGTGCCCATTAACCACAGAAAGGCGACACCGTCACCTTTTCTGTGCATTTCTCAAACAGAGAATTTATTGTGGAGGCTATCCGTTTGGCTAAGCCATATATAATAGCACGAATCATTACCACTCGGTATTGCCATCACGCATTCGTTAATACCTAAACTGGCGAGATCAGTTAAAAGAAATGTTTGTTTTTGCAGCCCCTTCGAGTTGCCCAGTATTAACGATGGAATTGTGTACATCTGCGGCTTCTGGTCTGCATGGTGGAAACGTGGATCCTATGCGACAGACCGGTTCCTCTGCGACTGAATAAGCCGACAGTCCATTGACCACAGAAGTCTTCGTCGTGTCGTTGTACAAATTGTGGTAAACTCAATGGCAGCAGCGCCATTGCTACACAGCGAGCGAATTCGTTTGGAATACTTCGGAATGCGCTTAGAATTTTTTGGTGACACACCGCAAAACACACCGCAGTATGTTTTGAGCACCGGGCAGTTTCTTGAAGTAGCACCGCGTAGTTCACCGCGCCTAAGGGGCTTAACATCTGGTATGGACCAAACAAACCGCGAAGAAGCTTCTCAGAGCGCCCTCGCACACGTATCGGGCTCAACACTCAGACTTGGTCGCCGGGTGTGTAAACCATCTCCCGGCGGAGGAGGTACTAATTCTCGGCGTCGCGTTTCTGTTGGCTTCGAATTCGCTGTAGAGCATGTTGGCGAGTGGCTTCTGCGTCAAGAACAAATCGGGCAGCGTCCACAACAGAACAGCGATCAGGATCCGGAAAAAGCAAGGCGTCCAGCATGGTCAAGGCTTCGCCACCGTGCACCAAATGAAACAGATTGAAGCGCCTCGTTTCGTGGAGCGCAGTGTTGTACGCGAACGTGATGGAAGCCTGTATCCTCTCCCAGTTCGCATGGTCATCGTCGACATACATCGAAATCATATCGGCAATTTTCTTGTTAAGCCGCTCAGCCAGTCCGTTTGTTTGCGGATGGTAAGCTGTCGAAATACCTCGCTCGTTAGAGCCGACGTAAATGCGGTTCTCCTGGCTGTTAATACGACTGTTGGAGCTCCGTGACGAAGCACAATGTTTTGCATGAAAAAATGTCAAACTTCAGCTCCGGTACTACGAAGAAAGTCCGTTGTGTTAATGTAACGGCTAAGATAGTGGCATCAGCAATATACCGGCCACCCATGAAGGATACCGGAAGTGGGCCGAGAAAGTCCATGACGGCCTGTTGAAATGGCAGGCGCGGGCAATTGATCTGCTGCAGGAGCCTGGCTGGTTTGGTCGGCGGCGTCTTCCGGCGCTGACACTCACCGCAGTTTTGCACGTAGCGATGGACAACGACAGCAAGCCTAGGCTAGTAGTACGTCTGGCGTATCCGCGCCAACGTGCTGGAAAACTCGAGGTGGCCCGCAGGAAGGCCACTGTGGCACGCACACAGAACTTCGTCAGGAAGCGCTGTAGGCACTGCAAGCAGACAGACAGTGACCGTTGAGCCGTAGTTCTTTTTGTAGAGGACAGCATCATGCAAGCAAAACGATGACAATCCGCGCTTGAAGAGTCGAGGTGGAGATGGAGCAGTTCCTTCTGTGTACTCGATGCGGGGAAGCAGTTCAGAGTCGGCCCTTTTTTGGCGGGCAAGGGTGGACGTGGTGACAGCACCGAGGAAAGCAGAGTCGCCGGCGGACTCGTCCGTGGGGCAGGGAATAGGAGCGCAGGATAGACAGTCAGCATCGCTGTTTTCCTGGCCCGACTTGTGCACGATGGGGACATAAAATTATTTTAACCGAAGGCTCCGTTGAGCAAGCTGCTTCGACGAATGTTTCATGTTCGCCAGCCTACACAGTAAAAGATGATCGCTCGCGATCCGGAATGGGCGGTCGTACAAGTACGGACAAAATTTCGTGACTGCCCTGAGCACTGCCAGACATTCATTTGAATTGGTGGAATAATTGACTTCGGAGTGGGATAAATTGTGACTGGCGTGCGCAATCACGCGTTCTAGACCATCCTGCCGCTGAACGAGGACCGCACCAAGACCAACGTTACTGAACTAAAGTGGCTGTTCGGGCTTGTTGGTAAGTGGGATTGTCGGTCAGTGATTCTTTAACCAGGACAACGTTACTGGCATTAAAGTGCAGTTCTGTGTCGGCCTCCTGGTCTACGTGGCCAAGTACAGGCGTACACAGATGGGCCTCGAGTTTCAATGAAGCTTTTTCCTGGTCCTGGCCCCAGAAGGACTCATCGTCTTTCTTCGGGTGGGTCAGAGGCTCAGCTAGCTTGGAGAAATTGTGAACAAACCTGCGATAACTCGTGCAGAGGCCTAAAAAACGACGCAGGCTCCGCTTGTCTATTGGCTTATTCAAGGCAGCTACGGCGGCCGTCTTTTGGGGGTCTGAATTAACGTCTCGAGGGCTGACAATGTGACCAAGTAACTTCACCTCAAGAAAAGCAAAGTGACATTTTTCTGACTTGAGAGAGAGACCGGCGGAACGTATGGCCTCGAAAACAGCACTGAAACCCTTCAGGTGCTCACTCAACGTGTCGGCGAAAATCACGACATTGTCGAGATATACGAGGCATGACCGCCACTTGAGGCCAGGCAGCACTGTGTCCATCGTTCGTTGGAATGTGGCAGGGGCCGAGAACAGGTATAAATGGAGCACGTCAAACTCGTATAATCGTCATGAGTAACAAAGGCGGTCTTCTCTCGGTCGTGTTCGTGGACCTCTATTGGCTAATACCCACTACAGAGGTGAAGGAATGAAAAATAGATGGGATGACGCAGGCAGTCTAGGGAGTCATCAATGCGTGGCAGGGAGTCCAACTCATTTTTCGTGATGTTATTGAGGTGTATGTAGTCCACACAGAACCTTAGGGCGCCATCTTTCTTCTTGACGAGGGTAACAGGCGATCCCCAGGGGCTCGTGCACGGTTGTATGATGTCGCCCTGGACCACTTGTGTATTTTGGCGGCGTATGGCGTCACGTTCTTTTGAAGACACCCGATAAGGGCGCTGGCATAGTGGTCTTTGGTCGTCAGCAACTATAATTCGGTGCTTGGAAAGCGGCGTAGGTCGAACCGTGAAAGTTGACGCAAAACATTCGCGGGAGGAATAGATGAGGTTTTCTACGCAGAGTTTCTGAGTTGCCAAGATTTGCGGGTTTACGTTGGCTAGAATAATTGCAGTCGTCACCTCGTCGATGTCGGATGTGGTGCACAAGGAGCACTGGCTGGTACACTCTCCAAGCTCGTCAATACAAGAGACGACCGCTGTCTTCGCCAAATGTTGCGGCAAAGCTGGTCTCTAAGATGTCGGAGCGACCGTTGATAGGCGTTGATAAGTTCTACCAGGCCTCGAGCTATACAAAGGTGCCGAGCGAGTAGCAGTGACAATTTCGCTTCACCAATGCCAAGAGTGCTGGTGCTGTTTACATTCGACTGTGAAGAACTTGATGGCTCGCGGAGGGATCGTTACGTAGTCGTCACATACGCGCAACATTACTCTGCGGAGCTCGATGTTTGTGTAAATGGTTCGGTGAGTGTAAAAACGTACCACAATCTCCGGAAGGTCGATGACCACACCATACCCTTCAAGAAAATCCATGCCGAGAATCTGATCTTTTCACCGGTCACGTAATACGGCAAAGGCACCATTGAAAAAAAGTGGTGGTAGTGGTAGTGGTTTTTATTAAAAAAATAGTAAAAAGGAGGGAAAAGATTTTTGCTAGCCCCGGCATGGGCAATCGATACTGAAGCACCTGAGCTTGGGCAGCGGAAATAAAGGATAGCAGACCGAATGGAGAAATGATATGAAAGAGGTGAGGGGACAGGAAGAGAGGATAGGGGAGGTAATGTGCACAAACTATTTACACAATAAGAAATGTGTCCAGATTTTGCGCGTGATTAGTTCATTTTAGAGGAATTAAAACACACACACACAGCCCTGTGTTGGCTACAACTGGAGTGGGGCGTCCAATTGAGACCGCGGATCTATATGCGGCGGATGCAGACGCCGATCGGCGTCACTACTTGGGCCACCCGCGTTAGGATCATGGGTCGACACCAAGGCGCCAGAACCTTGCGGAAAGTCTTGGCGAACTGACAGCTCATCGCAGAAAAATCAGCGCCGGTATCGATGATTGCAGTCCCTTCATGACTGTCGTCAGTTACTAAATTTTCAGCGGCAACCAGTCTTTCGCAGCACGACGGCGAGGCCCTCCGATCGGTTCGTCACCGCTCGAGCCGTCGCGTCAAATCGTCGGGTAGAGGCTTTTGCAGTTCATCGTGGACAATATTCCGCACAAGTTCTGGCGGCGCCTCGTCCCCGGGGTCTGGAACGCACGCGCAGCAGTGAGTGGCCGCTACATTTACCGGACGGCCGTATTGGGCACTTCTTTCCCGCAATGAACGTTCCATGCTCGTGCTTCATTGGCGAAGGAGGCGATGGTTCTCGGAGGGTCGCGCATGAGGCCAGCAAGCAGCTGCTCCTTCACCACACGCATAAGGTGCCGTACCTTTGTAGCTTCGGGTAGGGCAAGGTCAGCCCGATTGAAGAGGCGGGTCATGTCCTCAATAAACAAGGCCACGCTCTTGTTGGGCGGCTGTGACATGGAGCGAAGGGCAATTTCGGCATTTTCCTTTGGCTTGCTCGAACTTAATATGGCGAGCAACTCATCGCGAAAAGCTTCCCAGTTGAAAAAGGACGCCTCGTGCTTCTCAAACCGCGCTTTCGCCGAGTCTTGCAGTGCGAAATACACATTCATCAGGTTCCGCTCACCCTCCCGTTGGTTGAATGGGCCACACGATCAAAACAGGCCAACCAATCTTTTGCATCCTTGAACCAGTCTCCGCGGAAGGATAATGGTTACCGAGGTGCAAGAAGGACGAACGGCGGGACACTGTCGGAGTACTGACCTGTCTGGCTGACAGTGGTGGAAGTCATAGCTAGCACAGGCCTAGTCAGTGGCTCAAATTGGGGTTGCAAGCCTCGCAGGCGACGTCTCCCACTGTGGACAGGTGAGGCGTCCGCGCGTTGGGGTGAAGTGTCAAGAATATCGTTGGGGTCAGCGTACAGGAGCCCGAAAAAGCTTTCGGAAAGGCAAATTAAGGACAAACATCAATTTCCTGGCTATAAGTGCAGCCAGGGTACTGAGTAGTGCATTGTGCAGGTCGCGCTACGAGCTACAAAGCACACCCTTCAATTCATGGCTGCATGCTTACGCTGAGCAGTAATTTGGCTCTGTGGCAATCTTGGTGTTCCAAAAGCTTCTGTGGGCAACTGTACTTGAGATGGTACCAACCCCGCACGTCCACCAAATCCCACCACAAACGTGACAGCAAGCGCTAATGATAGTTGTTTACTGGGGCAAGCCTCGTCGAACTGCTGCGCTCATTTCAGACAAACAATACACTCGGCCATGCGCTAGGAGGAAAGGTTGGGCCACCAGGTGGCGCCGCCAGAGTGTCAGCGGTGTGGCAATATCATATGACGACCTATCTGCTAATAACTTGCATTGTCTTCGCTCACGCAGAAAAATATTACATCTCCTCCGCATCTGCAGTGAACGAGTGCATCGTGGACAATGTCAGCATCCGTGTTGGTCTCACAGGTGTGCCTACGATTACTAATACCACTACGTGATGCGAAATAAGCCAAGACATCTGTAAAACAAACAATAGACTCTGCGCACTGTTGCGATCCACGCTTGGCACCCTTGCTTTTCGTAGCGCTTGCTTTTTAAGGTTTGAAATTTCACGGATGATTCGTAGCTCTCCGTGAACTGTGCACATTGCTCGGCACCCCACAACAAACCATCAACTACTTCCAGTTTTCTGCGGAAACGTAGGCGTCGTTGCAATTGCGAAGCGTGGAAGAGTGTCACGAGTGAAGTGCATTTCACAATTCTAAGCACACCTCTGCACGCTGCCTAAACTTTCGCCTCTCGCCGCCATGGGAGGGCACGGCGCTGCAGTGCTTTTGTAAGACAACGCGACTGGTCGCAGCCAATGAAAGGACAAAACACAGCGCTGAGCCAAGCATTCCCAATTTGCACAATTCATTTGCGATGACGGGTACAAAACAAAACGCATTGGCGAGACAGGGAGAAGAAATAGTGCCCCCCGTGCAAGATATAAAGCCGTACAACATGAACTGGTGGCCAAGTTGGTCACATAAGTTCTCTAAAATAGTGCTATGGCCCAAAGCCAAACAAGGACCGGAGAAAACGCAGTGCTGATTCAAAAATCCGTGATTTACACGAAGCACATGCGGTAACGGATTTAAAACGAGACTGGTCGGTGAGACAGGACGAAGAAATAGGGTTATTTGTGGAATAAATAAAGCTGTACAAGATGAACTGGTGGGCGAGTTGGCCAGACGTGGTTCCTGTAAAGTTTTTGTCTAGTGCTCAATTTTTAGAGTAGTAAGGTAGTAAGTAAAAATAAATAATTATCCACGACTGCAATTTGAACCCTCTGCGGTGGTACAAGCAGTTCAAAGATTCTCGAGAATTTTAATAACAGCTTAGAAGTACGGAAAGCTGGGCAAGTTGGTTACTTCGATCCACGGTAGAATGGCGCGGAAAAACACGTGTTTGTTCCGTCCTCGTGTTTTTTCGCGCTGTTTTACAATGGTTAATAACAGCCGTAGCTGCAAAAATGAACGCCGTGTGTCAAAATTTTTTTATTTCATGCAGGGGAGTGGTGGCAGCGTGACACGATCAACCCGCAAGTGTTGAATCCTGAGTTTCGTTGGAACGTTTGCAATGTATCTTTTTTTTCATTCAGCGTTGTTGGCTCTTTTTTGTGACTTAAAAAAATAATTAGCAATTCTAGACAGCCGGATTATAAAAGAGCAATTAAAAAATAGAGTGGAAGTGTAGTTGTTCTTCTAAGGATTCTCAGTACACGAAACTACTGACAGCAGTCAGTGTGCGATTGTACGCCATAAATATAGAGAGAGCCGATTTTGCAGAGCAAATCATTTGATTAAATTTCTGCTGTCTACTCAGGTTCCAGATAAACGCCGCAAAACTGCCGACTCGCTTCGGGTAACTATGCATGCAAGGCAATGACCAATGGCTCTCAGGACCACACCATTGCCCTCTTAAGCGGTAGACTACGGCATACCATCTGGGCAGAGCAAAAGCCGGCACCCGAAGCTAATAGCGGTAATCATTTGCTTTCTGCTTGCCCAACCCCAGAAATGCCTCGGACAATACTGCCTCCGAACGCGGAGAGAAGATTCCCACTGATCGCAGCGGTCTTGCGGGCTTAATATGAATAAAGATTATCTTTTCTAAGCTGTTATTACCCTGTATAAAAGATTGTTGGACAGGTACCTCTTTCATTTGGCTCTCATGCGATTAAAATAATAATAAAATTGGTTTTTGGGGAAAGGAAATGGTGCCGTATCTGTCTCACATATCGGCGAACACCTGGGCCGCGCCGTAAAGGAAGGGATGAAGGAGGAAGTGAAAGAAGACAGGAAGAAAGAGGTGCCGTAGTGGAGGGCTCCGGAATAATTTAGACCACCTGAGAATCTTTAACGTGCACTGACATCGCACAGCACACGGGCGCCTTAGCGTTTCGCCTCCGTTTCGCCTCCCTTTGGACTCGTAATTATCGTTTCGTGATTCGGAACGCAATCTGCGGTTGCTCCTTGGTTTGCGGTTATTCTAGGACGAGGTAAAATGCAAGTTACTCAAATTGTGTTAAGGCACATGCTTCCGCTAAATTATAGCAACTTCAAACACAGGTCAGGAAGTAACAATGGGCGAGCAGTGTGGTTACGTCTACTCTAGAATGTGTTAGAACTTGCTACTTTACAGCGAGCGCATTAAGTCTCACTGATAAACCGATTATCCGATAACCCAAACTATGCTCTTCTTCGGACGGTGCCATAATCCAAGCTTAGTTTGTTTCTATAACTCTTGCAGAGCACGGCGTTGGGCGTACACACCTCCCCTGTGAAATGTGTGGCGAAGCCTTACTTTTCCGGAAGCAACAGATGCTGCTAGAAGGAGCAGGTAGAGGAAAAAGCACTTCGCCCTCGCCGAACAAACAAGAAGAAACAGCCCCAGCAGTAGTGTAGCGACGAACGCTTAAGGACCTATAATATGCTCCTGGTTCAAGTATATTAGCTCAACCTGGTGTTCAACCGATCTTTGTTTACCCATTCATGACGGTGATGTGTGCCAAATAAAAAAAAGTTTTTAAGACGCTTTTTTGTAGGCTTTTTTCAACTTGGTGCTAAAATAAAAGTGCGAGGGGAGGAACCCACATGCTTGCGCACTGAAACTGCGCTCTGCGCGAGCGCTTCATACGAAAACCACGCGTTGTCTATCTCGGCTAGTGCGGATTTCAGGGAAGCAAATTTTTAATCCATAGGCACTCATTACACTGACAGACTCATTACGTCATCGAGTCTACACCATACATTTTTACTTCACCTCTAACTAATCAGGGCAGTATGTTGCGATTAAGTTCTATTTATTACTTTAAAATTCCACTTGTGGGCATCAAAGAAGTGTGCGTTTTTATACGAAGAAAAACATGTCATTACAAGTAATAATAGAGCAAAGAGGTCATTTAGAAGTTGTAAGGGCGAAGATGTGCACACGGTAGCAGCGATTTCTCGAAGAAGACCATTCAAGTCTGTGGCGGTTTAGAAGAAAAAGGAAGCAGTGAATGTAGCTGTTCGAGCCCATGTGCGCACAACTTGAATCTGATGACCGATGCCATGGAGTTAGCGGCACGCTGCTGTGATGTATGATGCTTGGTTAATGTAAGAAAAGAACAACTTATGATACAAGGACAGGCCGGCAATGCGGCGTCGGCTAGGGAAAATTGACAAGCATTATTCTGATTTTAGAGGTGAAAGGTTGACGCCATACGAGTAGAGTGTGCGTGAATCTACAAGGGCGATTTTGAAAACGTTCAAATGAGTCTATCAGATATTATTGATGCGAGTCCCAAATAGGCTAGGCATATTCACGTTTCGGCATTTCATAGATGACGCTTAAAAATCGCATTGTTTCGTTAGGTTCTAAGGTGATATTGGTAAAATGTGCAGGCCAAGACAGGCCATGAGAAAGGGTATCACACAGGTGCTTATAAGATTTGGCTAGCTCTAGTGTCGTGTTAGCTATAGTGTAAGGAAAAAGAAAAGGGCTGTGACGCGAGAGAAGGGCATACATTTGCAATTAGTGGCGTGTAGGTGACTATAGAATTCCTTCGCCCTTCTAGAATGCTATTAAGTTCACACTGCAGAGTGGTTTAGTGCGATCAGTTACTGGTAGTAGCAGTTTTAATAGTTCCGATAGTCTGAAAACATGCGTTTATTAGCGGGGAAGCGGTGAGGTAAGCTGTTTCTATATGATAAAAACAACAACGGAACAAGGACGAACCCTTGGAGGACGCCAGAAACTAGCAGAGGGCTGCTAGACAAGCTGCGCAAGCCGTCAGCGGGTCCGCAAATTTGACCTTGAACGTAGCTAAAGGTCAGTGGGGCCGCAATTTTAACCTTGACTGTAGCTAGAGGTCAAACCATGAGCATAACGGGTGGTAGTCAGGTTCTACACACGATGGATGGATGGATGGATGAATGGATGGATGGATGGATGGATGGATGGATGGATGGATGGATGGATGGATGGATGGATGGATGGATGGATGGATGGATGGATGGATGGATGGATGGATGGATGGATGGATGGACGGACTGATGGATGGATGGAAGTGGATGGATGGATGGATGGATGGATGGATGGATGGATGGATGGATGGATGGATGGATGGATGGATGGATGGATGGATGGACGGACGGACGGACGGACGAATGGATGGATGGACGGACTGATGGATGGATGGAAGTGGATGGATGGATGGATGGATGGATGGATGGATGGATGGACGGACGGACGGACGGACGGACGGACGGACGGACGGACGGACGGACGGACGGACGGATGGATGGATGGATGGATGGATGGATGGATGGATGGATGGATGGATGGATGGATGGATGGATGGATGGATAGATGGATGGATGGATGGATGGATGGATGGATGGATGGATGGATGGATGGATGGATGGATGGATGGATGGATGGACGGACGGACGGACGGACGGACGGATGGACGGACGGATGGATGGATGGATGGATGGATGGAAGTGGATGGATGGATGGACGGACGGACAGACAGAAGGACGGATGGATTGACGGTCAGACGGACGGAAGGATGGAAGGCAGGAGCTTAACCTTTGAAACGGGGTGATGGCAGTTGCCACCTTGCTCAGATTTTTTTCCTTTATTTTTCTTAACTGCGTTGTAAGTTATTAAAATTCACCATTTTCTTTAAATACGCTTTTCAACACATTTAACTTTATGTCACCTCTCTGTTCTTGAGCCATCAATCTTCCAATCGCTTTTTGCTAATTTCCACTGGAGATTTATTTACATGACCATTATCTTCTAACCCTAGGGCATCATAAAAAGTGACTGTGTCTGCATCGACATCGGGATAGATACCATCACAATTTTGTATGAAATGTTCTATTTTTTCTAAAGATTTACAAAACAAAGCACGTGTCCTCTTCGTTAAATAAAGGCGTATTTCTTATCTCCTAGACCCCTTTCGTTCATGGTTAACCACGGCTTTTGGTGAGTGGCACGTAGAATAATTGTTTACATAAATTTATTACTGAAGTTAGCAGGCTTTGCCTTGAAACACTACCTGTTATCATGAATTGAGAGATTCTGGAATGCAGCTTCGAATGTTGGAAAAATTGTGCAAATTTCATGGTTTGTCGCGCTCCCCGTTATTTTTTCGCACAGCTTAATTGTTTTCGTGTTTCTCTTGTTTGCTGTCAGTACGAAAGAAACTGCAGCGTTAATGACATTGCAGTCACTAATCCTTCGAAGGAGGAGGAGGAGCATCAAAGTTATTGGAAGAGATTAGATAATGTGTGTAGATATCGTGTGACAGCGCGTTGGGTCTGAGATTAACTGAGTTATGTTAATATTACACCGATGTCAATGATTTTTTTCTGTTTCTGCAGAGCCTGCTACTGACAAAAACACCAGGTTATGCCAGTCTATAGTGGAAGAGTTATGATCCTCGAAATAAAAATAGCCGCATTTGTGTGGTTTGCTGTAAGCTTCATTAGATATTCTTGAGCTCTTCACAGAATTCTGGAGTAACATGAGTTAGACAGTAACATACGCCTAGTTGTACTGTGACTGAATATGCACGAAATAATATTTAAAAAAATATGAGCTTTCAATTAGTGTTAACAAAAGAGCATAAAATCTGTTGATAAACTGCTACAATAACGGCGCCTTCTCTTGAGTTTTTACGGTGATTTCGATAAACCAGGAAGCTGGGTAGATCTGCCGGAACTTCGGTATCAGAACAGTAACTGTTGAACCACGTTCCGGTTAGAATTATTAAGGTGCTGTGCGCTGATTATATAATGTTAGATACATAATCGCGCTTTGGAATAAAACTGCGTACATTAGTGAAGATTACGGCAAACCAAAGATCAATTCTGGTGGAAGGCTTGTGGTTGATGGTTGCTTTGCGAACAATGGGATATATACTACGCGATTTGTTTTACGAAATTTGATGCTTCTTCAAAGGCGTATCGTTTGGAACCCATGAAAAAGGTTTTATAGCATAAAGCTTATGATCCTGATATAGATTTAGCAAAGATAAGTGCTTTCGTGCTTTCTGAACACGGCGAGAGAAATTCACGCCAATACATTTATTCGTGGCTTTGCGTTTTCGCCCTTGTGATGGAATGGCTACTTTCATTTTCTAATGCAGTTTCGATCACTGCTGCCTTTGAACCCCAGCGTCTTAGCCTTGGTATGGTGCGTAGAGGGGGAGGTGCTCGCATCGGCTGGGCTGCACCGTGCGCGGTGGCCTCCAACCTTTGATGACGCCGGCTTGGTCGCCCTCTGTGTCTGCCGTGAGATGCCTCATGCTATGCCGACGCTCTATGCCCTAGCTTCGAGCGCGCGTAGTTGCGTCCGGTTTTTAACGGACTGCCAGGTGGCGTTGAGCAAAAAGATGCTGACGCTGGCGGCGCTTGGATTACAGGACGTTGAAGTTCGCCGTCTGCCCTCGTGAAGGACTTACTGCCGAGCTCTGCCTTGCCGGGTCCCTGTCTTGCCACCAACACAGTGTCAAAGCTGGTGGAGTAGGGATCAATCTCATGTCCCCTACCCCAACTGTCAGCGGGAGCTCCAGCCCTATACCCGTCGAGACGCCAGTTCACCGGGCCAGCCGCCGGATTCGTGGCTTGTCACCCGCGCATGCACCACCGGGTATGTCCGCGGAACAACTTGGAGCCACCCAAATGACTGGCATGACCGCCCCATGGCCTGCCAGGTGGCGCTCAGGCGAAAAGACGTTGACGCTGGTGGCGCTCGGATTAGAGGACGTTGAAGTTCGCCGTCTCCCCTCCTCTAGGACGTGCTGCAGTACGTAGAAGCCCCCGACCGTCCGCGCGAAAACCCGACGTGCGGCGCACCTCCGACCGACGGCCACTATGATTTCACTGCGGCGAGCCGGGTCACCTTTACCGGCACTGCCCCTACCGTCGTCGGGGCCTCGAGGGGTTTCTTGCCGATTCTCCTCAACCACGCTTTTGCAAACAACCCCGGGCAGTCGCGGATATCGTTTAAGATAACGATTTTTTTAACGCTCGCTTCACTCTCGTCGTCCGCAGACTCGATCCCCATCGCCCAGTGGTCGTCCTTAACCATCTACCGTGCGTTTTTTCGGGGTGGCGCAGGACCGGTCGCTCAGCCCACAGCGGGAGAACTGAAACCAGCGACCTTACGGGATAGGCTCGGTGGACATTGCTCGGCGGGAGACCCTTCAACGACGCGGACACAACATGACGACGTCTAGACGGTTCCGAAGTCCGCGGTCCCCGTTCACTCCGATATATCGATGCTCACTCGACATAACGACGCTTACGAGGTCCGCAGTCCCCGTTCTCTCCAACACTTCGACACTGACACATGACGACGCATCGACGATTCTGAGGCCCGCGCGCACCGATTCCTCCGACACACTGACGCCACTCATAGCACACGCAATGCCAACGAATTACCGGCGGCATGACCTGCAGACAAAGACGCCTGTGTCCGATTACCGCCTCCGGATCAACGCCTCCGCCTCCCTGTAAATCCTGATTGTCGCAATGTTCAAGCGGTATTAGATACTGATGCTGATTATTTAATTCTAAGCAGCCAGCTCACCGCCATTCTCAAAAAGGTTCACACGCCTTGGGCTGGCACACACGTTCGCACGGCGGGCGTTCATCTGATTGCACCTCTCGGCATGTGCACCGCTTGATTTCATAACCAGGAGTTCCCGTTTGTTGTCAGCTGTCTTGTTCTGTATAACTGTTCCCGCGATCTTAACTTAGGCGTGAAGCCCGACTCCGACAAGCTTGCAGCGGTTGCAGAATTTCAAACCTCACGTGACAAGAAAGCTCTTTGCCTCCTTCTCGGGCTCAACGCCAGGACGGCGTTGAACGATTCATCGCTTATGCAAGCCGCACTCTGTCGCGCGCAGAGCTAAACTATTCCGCGACGGAAAAGGAGTGCCTCACCATCATTTGCGCCACTACACAATTTAGCCCCTATCTTTATGGTCGTCTTTTCAAATTGGTCATTGACCACCACATCCTGTGTTGGTTGGCCAAACGGCGCGGCGCATCTGAACGCCTGGCGCGATGTAGCCTTTGCCTGCAGGAGTTTGACCTCACCATCGTCTATTAGTCAGAACATAAACATGAAGACGCCGACACGCTCTGTCGTGCATCTGTCGAACTCGCAACCCTCAACACGGGTGACGGCATCAGTTTACTTGGGGCTATCCATTCTTTTGATCTGTAAACCCAGCAGTGCGCCGATCCAGTGTTGCGACCACTCATCGATTATTGAGGTCAACCAACCACCATCCATAAATGTTTTCTAGACACTTGTCGTCGTTTCACTTGAAACGAGGTGTGCTCTGTAAGAAGAACCCTGGTTCCAGCTCACACGCTTGCCTCCTCGTCATCCCCATAGCTCTTCGAGAGAAAATACTTTCTGCGTGCCATGACGAACCAACCTCCAGCCATTTGGGATACTCTCGCACGCTTCATAGAATACGCGAGCTGTTCTACTGACCCGAACATGCCACTGTTGTTAAACGCTATGTCCAGAGCTGTTGGCAATGTCAGCGCTGTAAGACCCCGGCCTCCAAGCCTCCAGTGCTCCTCCGACCTATTGCATCACGACGTGCCCCTTTCGATCAGGTCGGCATGCACCTTACTGTCCCTTTCCATTTGTCCTCAAGTGCAACCAGTGGATCCCCTTTGCCACAGACTTCCTCACTAGATACGCCGAAGACGTTGACGCTGGTGCCGCTCGTATTAAAGGATGTTGAAGTTCACCGCCTCCCCTCTTGAACGACGTGCTGCCGAGCCCTGTCTTGCCGAGTCCCTGTCTTGTCACCAACAACGTGACAATGTCTAACAAGATTCTCCGTGACCACTCGTACTCTTTCTCTTTTGATCTGCCAGACTGCGAAACATTTTCGTCGCAGGAGAAAACACGACAATGGTGGAGGGACGCGATTTTAAAGCACAGCACTGGACCCGTGCACTATCACGCGGGATTGAAACACGACAACAGCGCCAATGAGCGAAGTACACCTTGAAAAAAATCGAGTATTGGTTTTGAAGAAAACAATTGGCGCAGTAACTGTGTAACCTATCTCGGTGAACACCGCTAGGAAACGATAGACTAAGGAGTGAAAGAAGAATTGAAGAAAGAGGTGCTGTAGTGAAGGGCTCCGGAATAATTTCTACCATCTGGGTATCTTTAACGTGCAGTGGCATCGCACACCTCACGCCTGCCTTTCTACGTCTTCTCTACATCAAAATGTGACCACTACGTTCCGGTTTGAACCCGGGTACTCCTATTTAGAATAGCCGTGTGCCGTAACTACTCAGCCACCACGGCGGATTCACAATATCTGTCCATTCTGCTTCCATGTATAGTATATTGCCAGTGTTCCCTATGTTTGTATGTCAGAGTAGGGAAAATGCGACAAATATTTTACAAACAATTGTCATTGGCTTTTACTCATGGATATCAAGAAACAAATTCTTTTGAAATATTCTCTTGCATCCTGGCTCCGCACTCACTACAAGAACCACAACTGAATAGCAACGCCATGAAATTTGCCGAACCATAGAAAATATCGCATTTTGTCCCACCCCATAGAATGTCCCACCCCATTCTGTCTCGCCCCACTGGTTGAATGAGTTTGCATTTTCTTCTTCCTTATTTATCTGCAATTTTGATTAACAGCACTGATTAGAAAAACATCCCCTATGCTCCTTGGCTTCTGTGACTGTTCGCTTCCGTCACCCGTGGAGCAAAGTAGGACACTGCTTGAGAGCAAATTAGACGGCCTTCTAAAATCACCAAATCAGAGATCCTTGAAATGAATGCACATGAAGTTGGCTTCAGATATATCCAAACTACCCTTGGCAGCCTATTCGAATTGCACACAGTGTACGCAGACTGAACAGGGTATTCTTTGTTTCATGGAGCACTACAGTCTATGCGCTTCTACAACTGGACTTTGCATGTACCTTGGCTAGGTTATGTTTTTTACTTTGCTCAAAATAGAAGCTTTTTCACAAGCCTAAATCAACGGACAAGGTGGTGGTGGGGGGAACTTTCCGGTACCTCGTCAAGGATGGGCACGCCCCTGCATTAAAAGACGAAGATAGCTCCCAGCCCGACATATGGATGGCGGTGGATGTCTGGTTCAACGCTAGGTAGGCTGGTGGCGATCGCTTGAGGTAGAGCTAGCTAAGGTGCGAGTCAGGCCAAAAGGAAAAAAAACAGAACAAACCCAAGAGATGGTGGGATGACGAGGTCAAGAAGGCCATAAAGAAATGGCAAGAAGCGTGCAAGAAACAGATATCCTAAGGAGGTAGTCAGCAGCTGAAGGAGACAGAAAATGGGATACCTTCATTAGGTGTAGACGAGAAGCATCCTATTTCATCAGTAAAAAAGTGAGAAGGGCGCTCAATAAATTCCAAAGCAGATAAAAAGGAACAAAATGCAATAAAAAAGTTTGGAAATATCTTAACTCCATGATTAATAAAATTAGGCAAGAGCAAAGGCTTATAGCTGTAGATGAGCGTATTCGGTTAAGGGAGGATGAAGCAATGAAACATATACTAACAAGGATGACAACAAATTTTAAAAACAAAGAAATGTAGAACATAATTTTTTGAAGGAGGATAGACCGGTCACCGCAGCTGTTTCATTTGGATAGAAAGAGTAGGAAAGGGCAGCGATGAAGGTTCCTAGTTGCCCGCCGATAGGACCAGATGGTATTCCGAGCATTCAATAAAGAAGCTAAGACCAGAATCCAAGCAAACATCAAGAGTAGCGATCAAAATGAAAATGGGTGGCTAGGCCGCCGATGGATGGCGATTAAGCAGAATGATCATGTTATATAAAGGAAAGGGCAACAAAACAGATATATACAACTAAAGTCGTATAACAGCGACGTCTGTGATTTACAGGTTGGTGATGCTGATGATAAAGGACAGACTGCAGGCATTGCCGGAAAACGAAGGGATGCAAAGACAGCTGCAAAATTTGTGCCTGAAATAAAGGAGTCTGACGTCAGTCTTTC
This sequence comes from Amblyomma americanum, assembly GCF_052857255.1. Lineage (NCBI taxonomy): Eukaryota > Metazoa > Arthropoda > Arachnida > Ixodida > Ixodidae > Amblyomma > Amblyomma americanum. The sequence continues at coordinate 59,214,928 of NC_135505.1, read as the reverse complement.
TTCATGGATGCAGTGTATAGACTGCTGAAACGAAACCACACCCCTTTGGCTAGCAATTCTGAACATTAGGGAGCTTACGAAAGCGTTATTCAAGGGGATGTGTGGGAGATACGGGGCACATTGGATGTGGAAGATCGAGTAATTAATGTGTGGAAGACAACCACAAATGCTATAAAATTGAAAAAAATGTATCAGGGCCTATTTAGATAAAGCGAGAGGTTAGGCAAGGATGTTATCTGTCACCACTGTTCTTCATGTTGTTCCTGCAAGCGTTTGAGACAAAGCTAGAAATGTAATAATTAGGCTGTAACTTTTATTTTCCAAGCAAAGACAATGGGTAGAACAGTCATTTCCGGGAGTCTAATGTACACTGATAGTATTGTGATAATGGCTGACAACAAGGCAGATTTGCAGAGGTTCATTGACTCTGCGGTATAGAGGGAGATAAAGCATGTTTCAAGTTTGGTAAGGAAAAATCTGCATTTTGGGCATATAATGATGAGTGGGGCGAGTATATAGTACAGGAGATCACTATCGTGGTAGTGAATAAGTAAAGGTATCTTGGGGTGTGAATAAATAACGGTGTTGACTGATACTGCATGAAAAGTATGTAATAGCAAAAACTAGTAGCTACGCAGCTGTTTTGAAAATAAGGCATTGTGGAATTACAATAGGTAAGAAGTGTTAAGAAGCGTCTGGAAAGGAGAATGGTTCCTAGTCTGAGTTCGGAAGTGCAGTCCTGTGCATAAGACCAGATGTTCAGGCAAGAGAAGAAATCAAGCACCGCGTAGGGAGGCTTACTTTGGGATGACATGGCAATACACCAAATCGGGTGGTACAAGGTTACAGGGTAGGGGTCATTCGAGAAGAGACAAGCTACGAGTGACATAGAAGTTGCGGAGCGATTGAGATAACTGAGGGAGAAACAGTGAGCTAAGAAAGTTTTCAGTTACTTGTACATGAGGAATGTCGACACAAAAATGAAGATAGCGAACTAAAAAACTGACGACCAAATATCTGGACAGTGGTGGGAAAAGCAAATCAGCAATTATCGGTTAACGCGGCGGCTGCTTTTTTATGGAGAAAAACGCTAAGGCGCCCGTGTGCTTTGCGATGTCAGAGCACGTTCAAGATCCCCAGGTGGTCGAAATTACTCCGGAGTCCTACACTACGGCACCTCTTCTTCCTTTCTTCTTTCACTCCCTCCTTTATCCCTTCCATTAAGGCGCGGTTCAGGTGTCCAACGATATATGAGACAGATACTGCGCCATTTCCTTTCCCCCAAAAACCAATTATTATTAATTATCGGTTATCGGTCTTAAAGAAACAAAGAGGCCTCTGCGGAAAAAAGGGATGCTAACGAAATCGGCACAGGAATATTACATAATATTTAAGGAGGAATTTGCCATAGAAATTGCCTGCAATAATTGAAGGAGAAGCTCCTTGTTGTTCCAGGTCAGGACGGGAGTCTTGCGGACTAAGGCATATCGAGTCATATGCCACGAGATACACACGTTATGGGACACGTGTGAAGAGGCGGAGGAAACGGCTGAACACTTCATACTTTTCTGTAAAGGGCTTCACCCTATAGCTGAAAGCAGCGGGGCTGATTTATTCAATGTTTTGGGGCTTACGGACAGTGAAGAATAAATAAAATTTAAGCGCGTTGAAGTAATCAAGCCAGTGTTATCTGACTTGTGGCTAAAATCGAGACTAGAGTAAATTTGGGGATTTATCGCTCGGTGACTGGAGCCACCAGCCGACTTAAATGTTCAGCCTTATCCATCCATCCATACATATACCCATCCGTCCGTCCGTCCGTCCGTCCGTCCGTCCGTCCGTCCGTCCGTCCGTCCGTCTGTCCGTCCGTCCGTCCGTCCGTCCGTCCGTCCGTCCATCCATCCATCCATCCATCCATCCATCCATCCATTCCATTCCGTCCATCGGTCTGTCAATTCATCCGCCCGTCCGTCCGTCCGTACGTCCGTAATAAAGGACATTCTCGAGAAGAAGAAAAAGGCGGCTTTAAGAAAGCAAATTCCAACAACGGTAGTTCCAACAACCTTGCACCTCTATCCTCATTTATCCTTTCGCTCACTCCTGCATTCATAGTAGAGGTGTCCACTGGACATGAAACAGTGCGTCTTTTCTTACCTCATTTACAATCTGCCTTCTTTATAAAAGAAAGGTGGGAGAGAGATAGAGGCGAAGTTGTGTAGAACTGGGTAAATTTCGGCAGCATAAATTTCGACAGTGCATTATGTTCGAGCTTATAACCACCACAAATTTTGACAGTCAGCTTTCCTGTGCCCTGTCTTCGCAGTGTTCTGAGGTGTGTTAAATTTTGAATTATAAAAACGCGGCTGGGTTTGACTTGCGTCCTTCGAAAAGTGCCATGGTAGCCGCATGGCCAGAGCAACAGCAGAAGAAGAAGCAGCAGCAGCAGCAGCCTCTCTCATCCCCTCGCCGGCTGAACAGCTATAATGCACGCCATCGGACAGGGAACATTCCTCTTGAACTGTGCCGAACGTAAAGCTGGTAGTGGCCATTTACATGCTGTCGCTGAATGGAAACGTCGAAAGCGGCAGCTTAAGGCATCGTTGCCAGGACCGTCAACAGCCGCTACGTAACAGTACGACAACGGAGGAAAGCCGCATGATGCCGCCGAACATTATGGCGCGACTCTGCCGCAGCGAAGTGATCGAAAGCGCAATCGAGAAGCTCGTCATTGAACGCTAGTGGAATTAACGACAATCCACAGCCCTTGGTAATAATTCCACAATGTTCAACATTGAACAGCTCTACCTGTCAAAATTTGAAGGGACACTTAAGCTCCGGCTCGGGGATTAACTATGATGAGGTAAGCGGTTATTTCCCATTTATGCTGAAGGTAATTCTCTACTTTACATTCGTAGATCTCTGGGAGTCCTCATACCTCTCCTTCTGGCGCAGCGGTGCAGTGGTGCAGCGGTTAAGCGATGCGCCACTGCCCCGAGTATGGCAGGTTCTCCCAGCAGTGTGCCTTGTGCGGAGCACCCTTCTATCCCGTGCAACCAATTAATTTACTGTCACGTGCCGCAGTGGGTAGTTTGCTGGTTATCCGTTGAGCAGGTTCGGATCACGCTCCAAAGTTATGTGACCTACCTGGCCCACCTGCTTCCTAGGTTGCTCTTTTTACCACGTGGCGAAGTCATGGTGGGGATTTTGCGCTTATACGCCGTCGCCTACAATGCAAACTGAGGAATATCTGGAGAACTGGGCTTTTAACGCTATCACGTTAATATTATAGCCCGCACTACCTAGAATCGTACAAGAAATGGCTTTTCAAAAATATTGTTAAACGATGCATTCCTGTCTGCATAGAATGGTGTGCTCACCACGTTATATGTACATAGACAAGCACACGTTAGGACGGCAAGAAAAAGAAAGGAAAATAACTATGCCCGGCCCACTCACACAAACAATGCGCAGCAACGTGAGCCACAGTGATTTCAAGAGAATCGGTAGCATTACACCCATTCCCCTCCTTAAATTCCTTTCAGCTGCCACAGCCCAAAATTTCTAAGCTTCAACATTGTTTTTAGAAGCGACTTTCGTTTTATTTTTCACATTTTACTCATTCCCTGCAATACTATCTCTGCTTCGACAGGCGAAAGTCCTGGCTTTGACCGCGAGCACTTCCCCTTAACTGCTGTCTCAAGAAGGTGGGACATGCGCAACGTCTCATGCCGGCAGTGAGGCGTCAACTTTAGACCGTAGCAAATGATACTTGTCCCTGTCTTTGATAGACGTTAGCGCAACATATTATTATCACGTGAAAGGAATTCACATGAACTGTGTCAATGAAGGTTCTATGTTTCTGTATAAGGCAGAAGAAAGCTTTTTACGTGGGTAAGCAGCAAACATATCGGTGCTGGGTTTTTATTCTGTGGTATGATGTCCTTACTGCATGAAACCAATTTCAAGGATTGAGTGACGTGTAATGTATTTTTCTGTTTTTAAATTTATAGTGAATTTTTTATTCCATGGTCGTCTTTTCATATTTGATACAAACAAGTTATTTTCACCCTTTTACACCGGATCACAGCATTTCATTTTTAATGAATAATTGGTTGCTCTTAGCACTTATAAGTCACCTAGTGTTAAAAGCTTTTTTATGGTTTTATGTTCTTTTAGCAACTTCTGACATTTACTGCAGCTGATAGGTGCTGTGACGGTGTCCCTCTATATTCTGTGTGTTTTTCAATAAAAGCCTCAGTTGTTAGTAGCTCTTTGCCTGTGTTCCTCTCACGTGATTGTATTGCGCTCCTCTAATGTTTACCGTAGATTATCGACCAAAACCCCTGCAACAAACACTATTTGAGTACACCCCTGCAGTGGTCGTCCTGAAAGTAGACAGCTTTTTGCACCGCACACTGTTTCGGTCTGGACGGACTAAAATGACAGCACAAATAAATAACTTTTATGTGAGGGCCATAACTGCAAGCCAATAGCGGCGCAATGCCCAAACTAGTGTGCTCACTACTTGAGAATAACCAGTTATGCAGGCGCATTTCCGGCTTGGAATGATGCTGACAAATGCATCAAACGTGTTCATAGCGTTTCGTAACGACAGTGTCTACTTCATTTTTTTTTCTTCCGTCCTTACTATCGGCTTATTTGAGGTAAATATATTGGTATCTTGCATATGACAACTGCAGAATCGCATGTCAGATGAAGAAGAATACAAGTGCGCAATTTTGTTGCGAAAGCGCAACCAGCAAAAGGCTTCTAGCGTGCCATTGCATCATACCGTTCCTAAATACGGCCCGAGTGGAATAAGAGGTCCCATCAATAGCGAATACAAGCCCCTTTTCGCATAGAAGCCTTTATGACCTCTCAGTCAGCTGCCTGTGAATAAACAACTGTGACAGTGAACAGCTTACGCTCGTTGACGCATCGTCAAGGTGTGCATTTCCCATCGCGGAGGAACGGTGGCAGTGGGGCCACGCATCAGACCAGCAACTCAGCTTCACCATGGAATCTGCGACGTTGTCTAGACATGTCTCTAGTCTTCACCGTCTGCTCTGTGATATTGAACCAAAAAACTTGACAGTCCTGGATGTCCTGGATGACGATCTTTTTTTGTGGTTGCCATGGCTACAGGAACTTCCACCACAAGACATTCCCGGTGCCATCTGCGATGCTGCCAAACTGGATGCGGGAGAGGATTGCTGTCTCCAACGCATTGCTTTGCTGCACTGCTGGTTGCTACGGTGGCACCGTCCCTTCGTTTTGCGTCTCCACCAGCTCAGCGCAGCTCCACCTTGGGGGGAGTGTTACAAGGTGTTGATTCGCATGGCAGCAGCGCTGTGCCTGGGCCAGCGCGCAGCACCGGCCGCTTGGACAATGTACGGCAATGCAGTCACCGCCTGTTTTCTAACCGAAGAATCGGACCACCTCTCCCTGGAGCACAGTGCCCTGTACGTGGTACTGTGGCCTGGGCGGCCACTTCTTGGCGTCTATTACCTAGGGGTGGACACCCAGAAGCGAGTGTTGGTTGCTCTTCGCGCGGCGCTTGGTTACGAAGCATTGCATCTCCATACTGTGCATCAAGAAAGCATTGACGATGCCTTCCTTATCGCCGACCGGGTCCTGCGTGATTTGCAGGACCAACAAGAACACACCCTGCGTTTGCAAGGAACCCCACATTCTTCAAAGAATGCCCAGGCTGGATGCTCTGCGGCTGATTCTGTAGCAGAAGGTAAGTATACCGTCACCGTTAAGCTCGCGTTCTTCTCGATATATGAGGGGGGGGGGGGGGGGGGGCTTCAAAACGATTTGTAAAATTCGTTTTAGAATATATCGCTTGTCCTGTGAAGGACGGTATAAAATTCTTATTCTTTTGGCAATAATCAACTCAACAGATAGTCCGTACTTTCTTCGTGAACTCTCAGGGACTCTGTTTAGAGAAATATTAGTACAACCAAAAGAACAAGGGTGGGAAGTGCTTAATCCATCACAATGTGACAAGCAGCTTGCAGATACTTCACACACTTACTAAAAGTTGTGTTTGTAGGTGTGCCCACAACGTTATTCTAGCCTTCTCGGTATTCCTTAAGGTCTACCGAGCGGGCAAATTGCCACTATGGCTAATAACTATTTTAAAAGTAGCGTATTATAAATATGCATGTTTGTCTCTCTGAATGTATCTTATCGGAGACAAATGTCACATTTTCCAGACGCAGATTTAGAGCGGTAGCACTACTCAACGCAAATTATGACCAGCACTGCGTGCCTAATTTTGCCATGGTTTAACCTTGAGAAGAAAATCAAGACAACAGATTAACGTTGACAGATTAACAGATTGACCTTGGCCGATTTGGGCGAAAATCAACGTCCAATCATAATTGACCGTGCCTGACACGATGGTGACCAGGTTTAAGCCCGGTCATTTAAAAAATTTGGCCGCGCCAGCCTCGAAATTTGACCGTGGAAGATTTGGATCAAAACCTATTTCCAACCATTATTGAAAGTTCCCCACACGATGACGACATCGAAATCTCAACGGGGTCAATGCCAAACTGCTCTCGATTGACCTTTGTGTAAAACAGTGGTGCAACCCTGTCTTTTTTTACTTCCGGGGGTGCATACTTCCTTTCACACTAAGGTTTCTCCTTCGATTAAGTTCAATCTTTCAATGCAGTCATCAAACCGCTGGGCAAACCAAGTATTTATAACAGATTCGTGCTAATAGCGGCGTGCTCAATAACGTAAAACAAAAACCGCATGAGCTTAGTGATTATTAAATCCGTTCTTCAAATCTGAGCGCTAAGCGAGACAATATAATGGGTGCGAAACAAAAAGAGATTAGCACTAATGATCGACATTAATAGCGGCGAAAACGCCTCACGAGGTGGTTTTCGGTGAATGTCACAAATACACAGGGGCGCAGGTTGCCTTGATTTGCGACACTTTTTAATAGAGAAGGGGAAAATAACTCGGCAGTGCCGAGCCGAATCTGATACTTTGTTTCAAACATTCTTTTTTGTGGAACACCTTGCTTTCTCACTGTACCTTCCTGTTTGAGAGGGGACCTTTCTTGGTGTCCATGCATATTTCTTTTTATTAATAATGTTAAAAATAATAATGAATAATAAAAATAATATCTTTATTTTCTATCAGAGTGATGGGGAAGGTACGGAGAAAAATTTGGTGGTGGTTTAGCTGTGGTTAAACCTGGAGTGACGCCAGAGCTACAGATGGCCGAGTGGAACTTGGTCATGTGACCTTCCACCTGACGAACCACGTGATCAGCCACGACGACGCGCCGCCGGCAGCTGCTCCGTACTACGTGACCATCCAGTCACGCTGAAGGATCGAAATGCTATCATAATGTAGCTCTCGCTACGAAAGCCGAGCGATTAGCTTCGCGAGGTTCCACGGGGCTTCCAGGTGCTGTGCATGCAATGCTTATGACGCCAAGGTTACGGTACATTGCGCCTTCAAATTGATTCTTCGTGGTGCACCTTGATGCTATCATTTATCACTTTCTAGTCTGAGTTTTTATAATCATCTAAAAGTAAAGCACTGACTGGAAAATTAGACACGCGAGCTTCCCATGATTCAGCAAGGTTTGAACCCATGAGCAGAGTAAGGCCTGAAGAGAGAGAATGAAATGTCTTAGCGGCATATATTGTCAGCAGTCTACAAGCCACTGTCTTCTATTACACCTACCCTGCAGCCGCCGCTGCGGCTCAGTGGTATGGCACTCGGCTACTGACCCGAAAGACGCATGTTCGATCCTTGTCGCCGCGGTCGAATTTCGATGTAGGCGAAATACTAGAAGCCTGCATAATCTAGGATGTCAGTGTGCTTAAAAGATCCCCAGGAGGTCGAAATTTCCTGAACCCTTCGCTACGGCCTACGTCATAGGCAGTCATTTTGAGACATTAAACCACCATAAACCAAACGTCTCCCGTGCGGTACGACAATGAAGGAAATCTACTGGTCTCGCACCCAATTTTCTTGTTCTAGAGGAGACCCTTGTGCCGGCATTTTTCAGTACCGCCAGAAACGTGGTTTCTCATTTTTCGTGCTTGCTACGCTTCTGGCAAATGCAGATTAACGCGGCCAACCCTGTACCAAATATAGAAATGTTGCATAGAGAGCGAGCGTAAGAGGCAAACTCCTAGATATGCTAAGCAATCTTCTGAGCTAAGACTAGGCACGACGTAAAGTAGTATGAAGGCGCGATAAGAGTGCCTGTACTAGCAAAGACCTTTCTAAGGCTATTAACCCATTGCGCCACAAAAAAAAAAAAACGTGTATGGCGGTTTTGAATTGTTCTCTTACTTCATCTCAAAGGTACTGCCGTACATTCGCGCATGCGCAGAACAGCAGATCGCGCTTTGGCGAATGTCTGGTGTGGCTTTATGGTAGTGGAAGCTGCAAGCTCGAGACGCCGTCATCCACGAGCACGCGGTTCGCAATCATTCAGGGGCCGAAGGCACCAGTCTTTGAAGTGGCGGCACGCGCTCGTAGCTTTAACTGCGTAGACACAGAAAGCTATCCCCGACTATACTTAATTGTGCAGGTGCTGTCGGAAATGAATTGAACGAGTGACAGAGTGGCAAGCGGTGGCGCACCGGTTTCGAACGCCGCCTCTTAGGACTGACTGATTAGCTCGGTCGCTAGGAAGCGGCACGAGCTGTCACCAGACCTTATATCTTGCCTCTGGCTATCACATTCGGCGGCTCACAGAGGGGATCGTTGCTTTTAAATTTTCACGGCAAGGATTTCATTGGGGCTAGATCCGGTGCATCTGAGATTGGTATGCGCCGTTTGAAAGGAGTCACCAGCAGGCTCACGCAGCCTCTGCAAATGTGTACGCTTTGCTATCAAGGGCCGGCTTTGATTATTTGTTTAGTCATGACGGTTTCATGAGTGGCGTGTCGCGGGGCGCTGTTTTTTTCCTGTGCTTAAGTTTACCTCGTTTATTGCAGCTTCTGTGGTGTGCGCGTAGGGAAAGGGGAGTGGCAATGAACAGGCCTCGCAGTTTTCGCAGGAGCACCAGTTTGATTTCTTTTACGGCGCGTCATCTTCGCACACATGAGAACAAAATATGCAAAAAAACAATGCAAAGGTAAAGATATTTAGTTCGTCATGTCTTTTATTTCTTTTGTGTGTGTTTATGAGGGTGTGACGTCCCAAAGCGACTCAAGCAACGATTAACAGCGTATTGAAGGGTTTCGGAAATTTGTACAACCTGGAGTTCTCCAGCGTGCACTGGCATTGCACAATACAAAGCCATCTAGAATTTCGCCTTCATCGAAATACGGCTGCCGCGGTGGCGATCACATCTGAATTAGTAGGTCAGTTTGACGTAACGGCTTTGCAGATAACAAAATGAACACTTACGAGTGCTTGTGCTTATTCTAATGAGTTCTTGTGTGCGTTTATTTTTCGTTGGTCATGCCCTAACAGCAATGGAACATGGTACCGAAGGACGCAGAAGTGTAGATATCACACACGCTGGTCTTCAGTTCAGCTAAGATACAGCGTTTGTAGCGTCTCACTTCTTGCATCCTGGCAACGGCACCATGTTTCTTTCGGCCAAAAGCAACTAATTAGATCCGATGTGTCTTCTTGACGATATCCCTAAGAGCATAAATACGCGCAAAGCACATGTTGCGCAATGGCCAGGTAGTAACGCATGCTCAGAACAAGGAAACATTTAAGAGGCTCTTTTTTTTTTGGAGTACACATCGTAGCGCTAAAAAACAAAGGCGACATATTAGATAACAAAACATTTATTTCAGCAAACTGAAGATGGTCTATGCTAGGTGCCTATCCGTCCATGGCTGATAGCGACCTGAGTAGCCGATTAAATGACCCGGGTTTGAACACTCAGGTCTGAGCTGACGAAAACAGCCTGGCATTGGTCGAGACTACGAACTCGTATTAGTTTCCGGTGGCGGCTCCTTTTTAGCATAGCACAATACGTGATCGTAAGCGGCTACTTCTCCACATAGTTTAAATTTCAGGTCTTAACCACCGGGATAGAGTTTTAATAGTATCGCTTCCAGGTGTTAAACTACTCCTTATCTAAGGTTTTCTCTGGAGGAGGAAGGATTGTCCTTTCTATTTTAAAATGGTTAGTAAAGTCGGGATACGGTGCTTGGCCATACTTTGAGAGAATCTCAATAACCGCGTCCATTGCTCTGCTGACGAATACTCGAGCTTTGATGTGTGCCGCTTCGTTACCAGGATTCCCTGAGTGAGCCTGGACTCATACAGCTCTATAAATCTCTCGAAGTTTTTTGTTATTCCCAATATGTTCATTGCTGCCTGAAAAATTCTGCCCATCGCATAAGTACGTATGCGAATTTAGAGTCGCTTACTACAGTATCAGCATTGGTGTTAATGATAGAAATGGCTATAGCCGCCTCTTCTGCCGTTTCTGAGGATCTCGCTTTAATAGTTCCGGAGACTAACAATCTGCCTTGCTTTCCCACCGCCGATAGCGCGAACTATTGTTTCTGTGGGTATTCTGCGGCATCTACATATACCGATTGTTATTGTTCGCTGTACATTCTGTGTAGAGCGTTTGCCCTAGCTTTCTTTCTCACTTCATGTTGAGCAGGATGCATATTCTTAGGTAGTGGCATGACTAGTACGGCCTGAGCGATGGTTTAGGTACGTGTGTCTTGGTATCTATTGGTGGCTGGTCGATGCCTTGTTCTAGGCGATGAAGTATGGCCCTTCCTAATTTGATGCGGGAAAACCGGCCTAGTCGCATTATTTCCTGCTTCCTTAAGCTCGTCTAAGGTGTTTTATACCCCTAGGCCCAGGAGTCGTTCGGTGGAGGTGCATTCCGGTAGCCCTTATGCAACCTTGTATGCATGTCTAAGCATAGTCTTTACTTTGACATATCGTTGCTGTGAAATTTTAGGTATGGGAGCCGCAGACAAGCCTGCTCAGCACAAACGCTTTTACTTTTCTGCAAAGTTCTTTCACGTTCACTGCCATCTTTTTGCCTCAATTCGTCTGATTAGATTTACAGCCATGTTTACAGTTGTCCTGGGTCTCTTTAATGTCGCCTTGCTCTAGCTGTTTGACAGGAGGAAAAGTCCCTTGGTTGTTATGTTTACAGCTTTCTTTACAGTGATCCCTTCCACCCAGAAATTAAGCCGAGACGAGGTTTATAAGTTTTGGCTCGACGGCCCCTTGGTGTGTCTCTGATTACGATGAATTTCGACTTAGAGGGTGAGCAGGTTAGCGCTGTTTTACCGACCCGATCTTATATAATTTCTACAGCTTGTTGCAGGGCATCCTCTATCTGACCATAGCTGCCAGTTGTGGTCAATAAAGTATCTTCTGCATATAATGTGTGTTGCAGCCACGGGAGGGCTTGAGTATAGGAGGAAGTTTGATTGGTGGGAGGTTAAAAAAGGAAAGGCGACAAAACTGAACCCCGAGGCGTTCCTTTACCTCCTAGTGATATAGGCTGTGATATGATCTCTCCCGCTGCTAGCGCTGCTGTTATGTTACGTAAATAGAAAGTTCTTTCTCCTGGAGTAATATTACAGAGATTCCTTAAAATCGCATCGTGCCTGACGTTATCAAAGCTTTGCTTAAATGCAAGTGCAGTATGGCTTTAGTTCCTCGGCCATGTTCCGAGTCTAATATGTCTGGCTTGAGCTGCAGCACAAAATATGGGGTTGGAATATTAGTCCTGAAGCCTAGCATGGAGTCTGAAAGTAAATTATTGACCTCGCTGTATTCTTGTAGGTGGCTAAGAACCACATTTTTATGCAGGATGTCAAAAAATTGGGTGTATATTTTGTATAGACAACCTCTTGCCTGATTTTGGAATGAATGTAATCTTCGAATGTTTCCATTCTTGTGGAATGGATCCTTCTCTTCTGTACTTGTTCATGATCCAGTAAGAGCTCTCACTGACCCCGCGTCCAAGTTTCTGAGAGCTTTGTTAGTAACCACGTCGGGTCGGGCTGCCGACGTGGTACATAGTTGCCCCACGGCAAACCGCACCTCTGCCTCCACGATTTGGGTGTGTAATCCCTCGTTTGTTGTGCCGCGAAAGCCTGGTATCGATCCTTCTAGGGCTGTGTTTAAGCATCAATCTTACAGTTCCGTTAAGATTTCATTTATGATCCCTTTAAACTGATGCACTATGCTCATTAGTTGAATCCTTTGAGCTGATGTGGCCTGTGTAGTGTCGAGAAGATGCCTCAGCAAATGCCAAGTCTTCTTAAACTAATGCTTACCATTAATGCGGTCAGAAATCTGCTACTATTGTTTGTGTAGAAGCTCTACACTAAAGGCTTCAGTTTGTCTCTGCAATCACCCTAGACTTTTTTTAATTGTTCTATTGCGTTTGTTCCTATTCCAGCAATTTTGCAAGCTGAACTGCTATTCCCACATGTGCAACTGTCTAGAGTCAAGGACTTGTCCATCTTTTTTCATTGTCATTTCTGTGGTGGTAACTTGAATATCCCTATTTAGACTCCACCTAGTCCCGAGGGTTTCAATTTCAATTACTGTGTCTGTGTTGTTTCTGAAGACTCTAAACTTGCCCCAGTCTAATTTTTACTTTGTTCAAGACCGATTTCTGCTTTGTTGCCTCAAATGTAGTATATATAACGTAATTGTCGCTACCTAGCATACGTCTTGTGTTAGTCCGCTTTCATTTCCTATGTTCCTGGCCAGGGTGAAGTCTGGCGAGGTGTCGGTACACATGCTGCTGCCTCACCTCGTGTTGTCTCGCCGGTTGTTCAGGACAGTAATGCCAACGTATCGGACTGCCTGCAATACTCTCTTGCCTCTGGGGATAGCTCTTTTTATCCTCATTCCGTGTGTTGCTTTGAAGTCGCCTACTAATAATAGCTGAGCTTTTGTCACTATTTTCGAAGTCTTGATAGGTAACTCCGGTATACCAGTGTCCTTACCTCTTGGTGGGCTTTACGCATTAAATAGAAACAAAGACAATAGAAAAGACAACATAGCATAGTGGGCGAGTTGGTATTGCATCTTAAGGAAAGAAACAGCGCAACTAAAACGAAGGGCCAGAAAAGGCGATACACGGACAAGCGCTGACTTAAAACTCATTGTTTTAATCAGAAAACCACACATCATCTCTTATCACTGCGTCACGTCCTCACGTCATCGTCACAAACTACTAACATATAAAGAAAGGAAAATAACAATCTTAAGCACCTACAGGCCCCCACGTTGTTCCAAAAGCCATATCTCAAGCTTAGACAAGGCCATCGAAGTGCTCCTCACATACGTGTCACCTTCTGTGAAGATATGATAAGCCTCTTCTTCTTGCCGTACCAATTGATTTTTATGATCATACAGCACAACAGTGCTGTAAAAGTACGGAATGCATAGGCAAGATTTGTAATGTGCAACCAACTTCGACGAACAAGATCCTCCCAAAAAATTAGCGCGTTCCAACAGGCGCGTTCCCATATTTTCGTCGGCTATCCCACAGATGGAAAAAGATAGCGGAAAAGTTTGGTGGCAAGGTTCTGTTTTCTGCGCCAAATAATATGAGCAAGGTTTCGGCGTCAGTGTAACGCAAGAAAGAAAATGGCAACGCCACAGAATGGTGTGGAGTTCGTCACGGCAATGAATTTGTGTGTTGTGTAGTGTTGGGTATTAGGGCACATAGGCAGCTAAGGCCAGCATGCGCCAAGCAAAAGGCATAAAAATTGTTTTCTGTAGAATGTTTAGAAATATGAAAAATCGTCGATGATGTGGATGGCCTAGAAATATTGAACAGCCAGGTAAAAAACAGAGAACAGGAAATCTGGAAATAGCTAATGGTAAAAGCCCAAAAGAAAGTAAGGAAGCCTCAGCGGCTATCCTTGGCTGGGCAAGGACCCTGAGGCTCCCGACCAATCAAATAATAAAGAACCTCGGCCTTCCTCTCAGGAATGAGAAAGTGGCTGAGGTTTACCATGCAATAAAGCGAATCAGGGGTTCAAAATTTACAGTTTTTCAAGTAGCCTTGCTTTTTAAAAAAAAAACTAAAAACGGAAGGTATGTTAACAATTGCATTATAATCTAAGAGCAGTGGTGGATGAGAAGGAATGCATTCATTATAAATTTGAGCAAAATACTTCTTTCTTAGTGTTTCAAGTTTCACACATGAAAAAAAAGTGATTAACAGTAAGGACATCTCCACATTCGCAAACAGGTTTCTCTTTTTTTGTTAGCAGGAAGTTTTGCGCAAGGTACGAGTGGCCTATTCGATACGGCATAAAATCACTTCCTTTAAACGTTCCTGGTGAACACATGATTTAAATTCACCTAGCAATGAATTTGTGCAGTGCAGAATAGGAGTGTTGTACAGGATTCCGTCTCATGTGGCCATTTCGACGTAGCCCGAACAGGCAGGTGGCTAAATGAACGCCTTTTGGAACACACCAATTCCTTGGGATGCTCTTCTTCGTCAAAGTTGGTTGCACATTGCAAATCTTGCCTGTGCACTCCGTACTTTGGCAACACTGTTGTGCGTTATCTTCATAAAGAGCAACTAGTACGGGAAGTAGTACAGGCTTACCATATCTTCACAGAAGGTGACTCGTGTGTGAGCAGAGCTTCGATGGCCTTGTCTAAGCGTGAGATATAGCTGTTGGAACAACGTGGGAGCCTGAAGGCGCTTAAGATTCAGCAATCGTTATTTTCCTTTCCTTGTACATTAGTAAGTTTGCGATGATAACGTGAGGATATGACGCATTGATTAGAGGTTATTTATATGTGGTTTTCCGATTAGAACAGTCAGTTAGAACAGTCAGTCTCCTTTTCTGGTACTTCGATTTAGCTGCACTGTTTTGTTCTTTAAGAGTCATGACAGGCGCTATTCTAGCTGGCGAATCGTAGTTTGAAAAATTTGTGGTTTTGCTTAACGCGGTCTCATTCATCTTAAATAGCGAGCCAGAAGTGGTCGCTTTTCGGACCCATGTTTTAAGTGCCAAGTTGCCTTTGCTGATTTCTCATGCATGGTATTCATTGCTCTTTAGTGTTGATGGCAGTCCAGGCAGTGAGGAAGAGAGCTGAAAGCTGTATGATATACGTATTGATTGTATTGACCAGCGCCCACAGCGGCCTTAATCACTAGGTGGCGG
The DNA here is from genome assembly GCF_052857255.1 of Amblyomma americanum. Lineage (NCBI taxonomy): Eukaryota > Metazoa > Arthropoda > Arachnida > Ixodida > Ixodidae > Amblyomma > Amblyomma americanum. Next base: position 59,199,791 of record NC_135505.1, on the reverse strand, counting down.
TGAAACGAACTAGTTGTCAAACAGAATGCCTACAGTTGTTGGCCGTTCTCAATTTAAACCTTGCAAGAACCTCCGCGATAAAGAACCCGAAGTAACTAGACCAATGTCGAAAAATATGGAAGCAGCTGTTTTTGGCCATGATCAGTCAAGATAAGTCTGGTCACCTCTTGCGTCACAAACCAAAGATAACGCTGCGTGTCAGCAGCTTTCAGCAAGAAACAAAACTATAACGATGCGCGGTATTAGTCTTCTCTAAATGATGCTTTACAACAAAAAGAAAGGAATGCAAAATAACTGGAAGTAAGCAGAGAACAGAACAGCACTGGAACTACAAATACAGTGCATCGTTAATGTCATTAATAAAGCTTTAGGCACACGACATGCACAACTTCGCCGCTGTGATTCTGCCGCTCCGTCGTGGGACTTCATAGTCGAGCTTGCCAACTCGACGAATGATTGCGTATGAGCCAAAGTTGCGGCGTAGAAGCTTTTTCACTATGTCCCCGCCGGCGAAGAGGCGTCCATACCCACACACGTTCACCGTGCTCGTAAACCGGGTGACGTCGGCGTGGGTTGGACAGGCACGCATTGCGGCGATTTTGTTCTTCCGCATCGGGCAAGTCGTCGGGGTTGTTCTGCGCGCTGAAGGTAGGCAGCGCGGTGTTATCTTTGTCTGTGACACTCGGTAGCTTGGCGCAGAGCTTGGTGGTTGCCTCCCTGCCATGGATGAGCCTAAACGGCATCATCTGGGATGTGTATTGTACTTCGATATTGTAGGCGAATACGACGTAAGAGGAAATTAAATCTCAGGCCTTGTGTTCCGTATCCACATACATGGCGAGCATGTCAGCGGAGGTTTTGTTCACAGGCTCCGTAACACTGTTAGTTTGAGGATGATGTGCATAAGTTCGCCGGTAAATTGTGTGGCTGTAGCTCAGAATGGCTTCGGTGATCTCGGTCGTAAATGCCTTGTCTGTGATAGGAACTTCTGGAGTGCTGCGACACCGCAGTATCCCCTTGAGAAAAAACTGCGACTTCAACAGCAGCACCACTTGGCAGAGCTTCTGCTTAGGCGTAGCGGCTCAAGAAGTCGGTCGCCATGATTATCTGCTTCTTGCGTGATGTTCATGTTTGAAAGGGGTCGAGGAGATCCATTCCAATTTGTTGAATGGGCTTGCTCAGTGGTGGTATTGCCTGCGAAAGTTCAGCTGGCCTGATCGACGGCGTCATTCGTGTTTGACACTCAGAGCATGTGCGGCATCTTTTGATATGTTGTGCGCCATCGTCGGATAATCGGGGCCAGTAGTAATTATCTTTAATCTAACTAAGAGTGAGGGTAAAACCGAGGTGTCCAGCTGTTGGTTATTCGGGCGAAGTTTGCATAAATTCTTTTGGTAATCTTCTCGGTACAAGGGGGTACGCGGTCTTGTTGGGGGCGAAATTCTTCAAAAAGCATGCCATTTCGCAGAGAAAAAGATTATAAACCGCGCTTGAACGATGGGAGGGGTGAATAAAGATTGCCTTCCAGATACTGGATGAGAAGCTGTAGAAAGGGGTCTGAGCGTTGGTACTGTGCTAAGTCGGTAGCGCTTGTCGGTCCCTAAAACGCGTCCTCCTTGTCCTCTTTCAGTGGATTCTCGACAGGGGCTCGAGATAGGCAGTTCTCAACGCTGTGCTTGCGTCCAGATTTGTAGACGATGGTGAAGTCGAACTCCTAAAGGCGTAGGCTCCACCGTGAAAGGTGGCTGGAGGAGTCTTTCAAACTGGCAAGCCAACACAGTGAAAGGTGATCGGCAGCTCCTTTGAATGGTCGTCTGTATAGGTAGGAGCGGAATTGAGACGCTGACCAGAGAATGGCGAGGCAGTCTTTCTCGTTCGTCAAATATTTTGCCTGGACAGACAGACGATCGCTTTCGTACGCGATTACTTCCTCCAGTCCGTCGCTTTTCTGAACATGAAGGCGCCCAGGCCCACGCTGTTTACATCGGTGTCAGTTTCTATGCCGTCGGTTTCATCAGTGTTCCCGAGGACCTGAACGGCGCTGAACTTCTTTGAAGGCTTCTGCTTGCGGCGCTTTCAATTTAAATGACACGTCTGGCTTTGTAAGTTCGGTAAGAGGCTCGGTGATGCTCGAAACGTTCTTGACAAATCGTCGGTATAAAGCTCACAGATCGAATATTGTGCTCAAACTTTTCTTGTCCGTCGGGGGCGGGAACTGTGCGATAGCCGCTGTTTTATATGGGTCTTGGCACACTAAATCTTTGGTTCCTATGTGGCCTAGAAACACCACGTCTTTATAGGCGAAGTGGCACTTCTCTGGTTTTAAGGGTAGCATGGACGACTAGATTGCCACCATGCAGCACTGTTCGAAGCCCTTTCAGGTGATCATCAAAGTTGCAGGTGAAGACAACGACGCCATCTAAGTACACGAGACAAATCTGCCACTAATGCCACTTATCACTAATACCAACTACCTGCCAGTAATGTACGCATTAACCGTTCGAAAATTGGTCGCACGAAACCAAAGTCGAAATTACGTAACCTTGAACCCAAAGACGCTATCCGGTTTGATGATATGGTCTTCTCTCGGTCTCTTTCAAGTGCACACCACAATTGTTTCTCGCCAGATCATCGTGTGTTGGGTGTGTCCGGAAGGGCGCGGGCGATCGCAGCGCTATACAGCGCATGCACTGCGCCCGCCTCCGCCTCCCCCCCCCCCCTCCCCCGCTCCCCCATGGCCACCGTTTAAAACCGTTGGCTAGTTAACAGTAAAGGCTTTCGTGCCGCATGCTGCTTCGAATGAGTATTTGCTTCGGATGCTCCGGCGCGACGTAACACTTCTGTTCGCCAGTAGCCGCTCTTGAGGTCCACAGAAGACAATTGGTTGGCGTTGAAGAGGCGCTAGAGTGTGTCGTCGATACGGGGGATAGGTTAGGCATCCTCCTTTTTTAAGTTCCTGAAGTGGCGGCAATCGACACCGAGCCGAAGTGTGCCGTCCTTCTATCTAGCCAAATGAACTGGTACAGCCCAGGTGCTCTTCAACGGCTGGGTGACGTCATCGCGAAGCATCTCCATTTTGTTCCTGATGACGGATCGTTCTCGCGGCGACACACGGTAGGAGCTTTGGCGAAGCGGTCGGGCGCGTCCGTCGAATTCCGTGCAGTGTTCGGCAATCGACGTATGTGGCACTTCTATTACGACGTAAAGCACTCAGTGTAAGTTTGAAAAAGGTTGCTTAGTTCATCATATTTTTTCCATGGCAAGGCTGGCTAATGACGAAAGTAATCGAATTCTCTTGGTTAGGCCAATCTTCCGCAGATCAGTCAGCGAGGGCCAAGGCATCGCGTACATCGGATATTTCGTCGAAGAAAACAATCTTTGTTCCTATGTTCACGTACTGGTATCCTTTGTTGAAGTTCGTCAGCAGTACTTAGGTTGGTCATGGCGAAAATGTGCGATACCTCTTGCGATGCCCGGTCTGCAAGAAACTGCATAACGACCTCGACGATGGCTTTAGTGTTATCGGCTTCCGTGGCGTTTACGGTTACGATGACGCTTGAACAAGTGGGGCGCTTACTTCCTCCTAGAGGACGCTAAGGGCAACGTGATCCCCAAGTATTCTCAACGAAGGGATGGTCCGTCCGTGGAAAGCGTGATCAGCTCCGACTACAGGTCGATGATTATCTGTCTGATTAGCGCCTGTTTGCGCTAGTCCTTCGTCTTGTGTCCCGTTCGTGTTGCGCTGAGAGCCAAAATGAACACTTGCCAACTCGCCCAAATTTCCGCCTTGCCGATGATTATCTGATGCACGTTAAGGAACACAATGCCCAATATCACGTCGCGGCAACTTTGCTGTACATTAGCGAAGGTCGCAGGATAGGCGTGTATTTTGATGGTCACTCGCTCCGTGCCTCGTCCCGACCACATTGTGAGGTGGCCTGCTGCAGTGCAGATTTATGGGCCGTCTCAAACGGTCGTGACTTACTTAGATGAGTTGCAAATGTCCTGTTCGTTACCGAATAATCGGCTCCTGTGTCGACTAGGCGTAGCAGCGATGGCGTAGAGGTGGAAAATCCGCCTCGTGAGCAAGAAAACCGGGTTTCAAATCCCTGTACCGCGCAATTCCTCACGGGTTAGGAAAATCTCTGCGCTTCGATGAAATACACCATCAGGCCCCAAGTGCGGCCTGGCCTCGGTGACCAGAACCGGCAATGCACTCTATCACTTGAAGATTATTTGGCCGCCCTGGTGTAGTACTTGGCAACCCCTCCTTTCTAAACAAAGGAATTAACCCTCAGCCCTCAGTCCCCAGAGGCTGCAGAGCAACTGACCAAGTCGGATGCCAGACCTGTGACGCAGTGAAGGGTGCTAAGAATCTCCAGCTCTGGGCATGCTGGCATTGGAAACTAAACCAGGCTACGTTTAAAGGAATAACCTTATTCAGTGAGGCTAGCCTAAGAGTGCATTTCGAGGAACGAGCGCGTATGAAATCAGATGTTATAGAGCTTGGTGGAGGATAGATGCACAGTTGAAGCGTATGCAGTGTTAAAGGATGGGCACGTACTATGCTAACGTGAATTAGCAGACAGACGATGAGTAGGTGTGGGACTCCTTATCAACATAATTTATAAATAATACCCAAACAGAACGCTCGCGGCAGCGTGTATGCGAGTTTCTTAGAGCCCTTCATCCAACACAGGAATGTCGGGAACAAAGCATACCGTACTTGGCTTGACCCTAAAACGTGATTGCGACTGCAGAAATACAAGGTTTCGGAAATTACACCCTTCAATGAGGCGTTGTTTGACTGTAAATATGTTCTTTAATAAAATATATTTACTGCACATTGTAATAAGTGAGCTGAAAAGCACATTGGCATAAACGATCACCGAATTTGCTCACGGCGAGAAAGGGTCTTTCTTCACGCCGCCAAATATACCTAACCGTAGAAAATAACATTTTTGCTTTTAACAGACACAGTTTTTAGAGCCAATATTATTTCAAAAAATTGTTAGCGCTTAAAATACCGCATTTTGAAAGCTTCTTTTCTGCACTGCGAAAAACAGAAATGTTTCATTGATGTAGTAGTGCGGTATTGCGGGACGCGCCCTAGGCTAGTGCATAGGCTATGTTCGTTCCGTGAGAAACTTGCCTTAGCTCCCCGCTTTTCTATGGGAAGCTATTTTGCGCGAACTAAGTGCTGGGTTTCGGCACTCCGCTGCGCTTACAGATTACCCAAAAACAAACACGAGATACGAACCGCAATGCTGTCTCAATAAAACTGAGGGCCGTGTTCATGCTGACAATTATATCGTGACGGTATTTGAGTGAATTGAGTTATAAAGTGAAGTCGTTCCTGCATTAAATGCGCAGCCACCGCCACCCTTCGAAATGAACCAAACGCAATCCTGGGCGAGAACGGTTAACGTAAGTTGCGCTTGTCTAAGCTCTTTGGAATTTTAAAGTGTCTCCGAGACTCTTACGAGAAGTGTGCAGATTGGTCACGGCAGTAGACTGCCGAGTGCCAAGTTCACAAGAAACCTTGTCGCCTTTTTTCACACTTCAATTCAGACGTACCACAGCTCCCGCAGCGCAAAACCCAACTTGCTGCATAAATGGCTCCCAGTGAAGAGGCAAACGGACTTTAGGCCTAACAGGCAGGAGACACTGTGCTCAGCGCACTAAGATTGAAGTTCCTTCAGTTGTTTCGGATCTCAAATGAACTGCGCGCGTACGAACGCAAAGCGCACAAAACATCACTAAAATATACATTGATGAAAACGAAAACTAAACCAAAAATTCCTAGTCCGTGGCACAGTGCGCAAGACACTAGATGTCAATCCGGTGTGCTGCTTTCACGGCATGCTTCGGACGTCCATGGTGGATGAAGTGAAAAGCTGTCACTTATCAAAAAAGATAGGTCTTCAAAATAGATTAACTTTGTAGTATTACCGAGAGGTTGTAGCCATCGTAATTAGGCTTAATAAGAGGCAGAAAAAGGAGGCGGTACGGGCATATGCTCCTACATTTAGCTATGACGAATAGATTGTAGAAAGCTTCTATGAGGACGTGGAATCGGTTATGTGCAAAGGAAAAGAAGCAGGCGGGTGACCAGGCAGTAGGCCACTATGGCATAGGCTCTACTAATAGTAGGGGGTATTTATTTGTAGACTTTGTAGGTAGTACGGCACCTTCCACATGGTTTGGGCATGCATGCATAATTCCAATCTACCCCTCTCACCTCTTCCCCTACGCGAGAGCACTGGGAGGCGGCCCTGCTCGGCTGACAGGAACTATCGGCCGAAGAGGCCTTCGTTCGGCGGACCTGCGCAGCGCTCAGCACCAAGGGGGTCCTGGAATGCGGGGCTCTGCCTTGTGTTGTAAGGGGCGAGACCCATAACTCTATAATTTTTCCCGCTTGCACGCTTATTCTAAGCGTGATGTGTTTCCGCGCTTAGTAAACGTGAGTGTCGATTGAGAAATCACGCTTCCTAAGCATGACTCACAGAGGAAGTTACGGTAGCAAAGCGTGATTGGAGCCAATTTTTTGCACGCTTGTTTTAGTCGTGGTGCGCTTTCAGCGCTCACGCTTGTCGTGCGTGACTGGCGATCTCCCGAACGCTAAACGCTAAATAAAGGTTTTGCACTTACTCGACGCGGCATTCTCCTGCTCTGTTGGCCGTCAAGAAACATTAAGAAGGAAGCTGAATGGAGGAAATTCTTGGTGTGTGGATTTATGGGCTTGGCAGCTGCTTGTAAAATGCTAATGATTGCCGTTTAATAGCTAATTACAAAAATTAACTTTCAATTCTCATCTCGCGGCTATATGCAAACAAGAACACTGCGGTGGAAAAACGTAACAAAAGACAGATAGCTTTTCAGAAAATCAAAATATCACTTAGAGTACAAGTACAGAAGGCAAAAATTTAGACATTCCTTAATTAATTCGTTAGCTACGCTCACCATTTTGTACTTAGCGGCACATATCGCGAGCTTACGCGCTGCTCAAGACCGCAATTCGTCATGGTGTGCTATGCTGCTTGACACGACTATGCCTTTACACCAACGCTCTTTCTCGCGTATGTACTGCGCGTTATTACAGGCGGGTTTCAAAATACTTAAAAAGTGGCCTATCTACGCTTATTGCCTGTCGTCGCCTTTACAATCTTAGCATGAGCCTGAATGTTCTAAGAAAAAGTAAACATTTTTTTTTTTTTAAGCTCTAGTTTCATGACATCTTCCTACATATAGACTGCGTATCTAATGAAAGAAGTGCAAAAGAAGGTCCACTCATGTCAACATCGTTTAGGAGCTGCATTATGAAAATACCCATTCCATAAAGTTTGTACGTTTTATATGATGCCAGAAAATAATCATAGAGAGCGCGAATTCGTTTAGTTTTATGACGAATCCAAGCTCCGTTGACGGCAGTGCAAGAGAAATTTTCATAAAGTATATTGCGCAAGTGCGCCTAGCAAGTCCTACAACTAACCCTCTGATGTGCATTCTTACGGCGTCATCACCTATACGTTTACAAAGAAAATTAATTAAGGAATGTGGTTTGGTTTTACATGTTGAAGCAAAGCTGAGAAGCACTATACGAATGCGAAGTAGAATGAATTTTAAATATGAGTGAAGCTTTTTAATGATCATAAATTAAAAATCCTTCCCTAGTAGAAAAAATCTAGAAAAAATACATGAAGTAAAAATTAGTCTCAAGGTGTATCTTTGATGCAGTTTTAAAGGAGCGCATGAAAACTGCTATGTATAGTCATGCCGGAATGAAACGCGAGTATGCATACACCGTATTTTCCCACTTTGCTGGCCGATATTAATTTATAACTGTTTTATGAATACATACTTCGGTAGACCTTTTGCCCTTAAACATGAATCAGGCTTGTTGTGCGCAAGTACACAGGTAAGATGAATCGTTTTGTTGGCACGCGCTGTTTGCTTTTCATTCCGGCCTGACTGTATACTTCTTTCAAATTGGAGCTTCGACAACAAATTCCCGTAGCCTTTTTGCGCTCACGTAATTTCGACTATCCCGGCAAATCCTTCCCCAGCTTGAATAAAATCTCCGTATAGGTAATGCCCTTTACGTAGTATACGCACAAGCAAAGCACTAAGGCCTTCTCTGAGATGTGTCGAATTGCAAGTTGAAGACTGCACGGGCTCTCGCAGAATACCAGCTGCTTCCTTTCGCACACGAAATGCACGGGCCAATGATGACTGCGGCTGAAACCAGGCAAAGATAAAATTAACAAAATAAAGTGGTACCTGATGGAGTGAACCATTGACAAATCTTACTTAGTGAAGTAACTACGAATTTATAAAAAAAATTATTTCATTGGCGCAGCCTCACATTACGACTGCGGTGTTGAATTTTCGTTATACACGGCTCAAAAATGAGTGTTGGCAGAATGAACAAGTTTAAAATAGCGCATGAAGCTTCAGTTAGGATTTTACTCACCGTTGAGACTGGGGCAGTTAATGCAAGCCTTGGCCGCAGGTATGTGTCGAGGCCAGTGCACGACATCTAGTTTCGCGTCTGCTTCGTTTCATGGCTCATCACAAAGCTGTCTCTTGCAGAATCCTTTTTAGTCCCGAGCGCATTAGCTTATGTTTAATGAGTTACACTTGACAGGACTTTTTCAAAAACTTTAGTCGGCATCGGTGAAGTGAGCGCTTAGCTCTGTTAAGAAGAAATACCATTCAAAAAGCTGGCGAAATGCAGACGTATAGAAACTTACTATCAACAACCATGGTGGTTGCTCCCCAGTAATCCTTTCACGCGATGGGCTCAGGACCCTATCGGTCGCCTTTTTCAGCAGGTGGTGCAGGCTAGTCTGAACAGAAGAGTACAATATTACCTTGCACCTTATCAATTTTGGTTTATAACTGGCTTTTATCGCATGCTTTAGCTTTCTACAGGTACGCACAAAGTGGAGTGTTTTGTGCACACCACGTATGTGAGTATGTCGTTCATTTGTTCAACCTGCAACGAATTTACTCACTACAAATAACGCCATATTCTGCGTCTGTTTCTAAGGCGCAGAGTTGTTTGTTTAACGACGCAATGCCTCACAGGATTGCAACAATAAGTCGAGTAGGAAACTTCATGCTGAGCAGAAATTACGATATATACCACCATCTATTCCAAGCTGACGCTACTCAACTAACTGCAAGGGGCCGTTCCAGTTTTCCTTGACCTCTGCTTTGTTGCAGAGGCGAGGTGTTCGCTTCGTGCTCTTGTAGTCCGCTTTTACTATAGCTTATCATGTGGCTTCCAGAGGACGGTACAAGCGAAGTTTATAAAGATGTCGGTTCAAAATTTTAAGTTTCGTGGTATAAGAGAGTTCATGACACCAAAAAATCAAAAAGATGGTCTCAAATCGTTTAAATGATTGTCAAAAAAGTCGTTATTTTGAAGTTCATAGTAACTGTATTTACATCGGAAGAGTATGCGCTCAGCACACTGAAGGGTATCAAAAATATTCGTCAATCAGAAAAAAACCGCTAACCTAGAGTTCGTTGTGACCATTTTTCGTTGTATCAATAAAGCTTTCGTCGCGAATTGCAGGAACGGCATTCCAGAGATAAGCTATTGGTCGCTGCACTAAGTACCAAACAAAGCACAGGCTTTTTTGTCATGGCACTTTTGTAGATCTGAAGTTAAACTTTCAAGTAAGAATTCACGGCGTGACCACGTCTGCTGTTCTTGAGCTACTAAAAGCACAACTTTTCTGCTCGTTCGTATGCTGTCATTACGAGAACAAAGCCCGACCACCGCTGTGCTGCATCTTTGCTGCCGGGACAGCAAACACCGCCACCAGCAGCAGCACTGGCTCTACGTACCAGACCGCAAACCTATTTGCGCAGCCTCCCAGCAATGCAAATATCAATTACACACAACTGCGACCTCAGCCAGCAGACTGAGATTCATAAAGGTAACAGAATTGTATCATAAAACATAAGGTTAGGTTGTAGTGCCGCCCACAGTCACATTCGGTTTCAATACATTACTATTAGGTCGATGCGTCGCGGAATGTCACAAAACAAGCGAACTGGAGCCGTGATGTGCAGCACGAAGAGGCACGTTTTTAGTGTGGCCTTAACGCGCCGGTTCTGTGTAATGTGACAAGCTTCAACACGTCGTAATCTTCGCTTTGACTGTGAATTGCCGCATGCCATATTTATCACATTTTCGATGCTCTCCGCGGAAAAAGGTGAGAGCAGGCGCTTTCTACCCCCACGCGCGAGCAGCCAGGAGGCTTAAGGAGCTCCGGTGGTACTACTCTCGAAAATGGCCACCGACGCGAACCGCAACACGGCCGCGAAACTTTGGCGCTAAAGAGTAAAGGCTAACGAGCGCAAGACGCCGAGATAGGCAAAACCGGATGGCGAACGAGACGACTCACAGCAACTCTCTTTTTTTCTTGTCATCTCTCCCGGTCAACCACATATCCTGTGTCAAATGGCAGCTAAGAACTTGACCTGACCGTAAGGCGAAGTTCGTAGGTAAATAAGATCTCTTACACTTTGCTCTGAAAACGTAGTTGCTCTGAAAACATTTTGAAAACATATATTGAGTGAAGACACTAAAAATCATTTGCCTACATAGTTATTCAAAAATGGCCGATGAGTGCCCACTGTTCGCCGAGAAAGACGTTATTGTTGCACGTGAACTGTGGGCAGTCATAATCGGTGTTCTTGCACATACTGCGCTGCAAACCAAGCAGGTCATAGGATGTCAACACACTCATAATATTGTAGCTTTTCCGCCACTCTTCTCCATCAGAAACGAGCACGCCACACAGCACCCGCTTGAAACGCAGGCAGACACGACGCACAAAAGAGACTGCTATGGCCAATGGCTCCAACGGCTCTGACGGCCAAACCACGTTTTCCCGCCAAAATCACTGAAGCGAGCGCCACCTTCATTTCCTCCGCATGAAAAACACAACAAATGAAAGGAAGCCACAGCAGCAAAGCCGAAGCGAGCAACGGCCGCGTCGCCTGCCTCCGTTGGGGATATGTATCAGGATATATATATATGCGTGAGAGGAGAAGGAAGATCGGCCGCACGGGCCTTTTCTTAGCGTGAGTTTTCCGCTCCTCACGCATGGAATCTTGCATCACGCGTAAAACAAAGCGAGTTGGGGTTTCTTGGACACACTTCACGCTTGTACGGACAAAAACAACGCTTATTTTCAGTCACATGGTGCTCAAAACGAAACTCAAGCCGCCGAGGAGCCCCTTTCACGTTTAAAACCGGTCCGTGGCAATACTCTAGGGGTGAAAATATTTACAGTGTAGGGGCCTGCTCCCGAACACCTCTCAGTATATATAGCTAAGGTAAGGTAAGCAAACTTTATTGGATCTTTTAAGGTATTCGCGGTTGCAGGACCCGCGTCGTCCTCGTCTCAGGCGGTCCCGGGTCCTATCCTCGCAAGGTCGGGCCCCTATTCCAGGGCTCCGCTGAGCCGCGCTGCTTCACAAGCGTGCTGCACCAGGGTCCTTTGGACTGTGAGCTCGCTGCTGACGAGCCGGCTCTCCCATTGCTCCGCACTCGGGTGTTCGTGTTGGTGGAATGTTTTGTTTCGCTCACACTCCCACGTGATGTGGTAGAGTGTCGGCACCGCCCAGCACCAAGGGCATGTGGCTCTACTGTATTGGAAACATCTTGTTCAGTCGGTGTAGGTTGGGAAAAACACCCGTCTGCAGCCTGTGCCACCCGGTCACCTCCTCCTTTGTTAGCGCCCTGTGTGGCGGTGGGTACCTATATCGCATGCCCCTGTATAGGCCCAGGTGCTCCGCGTACCCCCCGTCGCAGGTTTGGGTGTAGAAGTCGTCCGGTTGCCCCGCTCGGAAACTCAACTCGCGAGCGAGGCCTTCCGCCTTCTCATTCCCCTTAATGCCTGCGTGCCCGGGTATCCATATCAGGTTGTGTATGTGTTTTCCATCCAAGCATTTTACCTTTCTGAGTATGTTTAGGGCCACGCTACCTTTTCTCCCCCTAATGTAGTTTCTGCATGCCTCCTTCGAGTCAGGAAGTATATTTAGTGATTTGTTTTCCCAGGACCCATTAGCTACCGCCAAGGCTATGGCGATCTCCTCAGCCTCTGTTGCGTCCACAACCCCGACTGCTGCGCATGTAACCAGGTCTCCCTTGTGGTTGACCACCACCACTGCGGCCGTGTGTTTTCTCCCGGTTAGGTACAGTGACGCATCCGTATAGACTGTGCTTTCCAGTTGGGCCAGTCCCCGTTTCACATACTCTGCTCTCGCTTTCCGTCTGCCCTCCTACAGGTTAGGATCCATATTCTTAGGCAGGGGGGCTACTCTAAGTATTCCCCTGATTCCGTCTGGGATGTCCTGGTACATGTCCATGTGACGTTGTGAATCCACCCTTAGCCTTTTCAGTAGCGCCCGGCCTGTTGGCGTGCCTCGGAGTCTCATAGTTTGCGCTCTGAGCAGGGCTTCTCCCAGTTCATAAAAGGTGTTGCTGATTCCTAGTTGGAGCAATTTTTCGTTTGATGTTTTCCTGGGTAGATGGAGAGCGATCCTGTATGCCTTCCTCAGGACTACATCTATCTGCTCCATGTCTGTCTTCGTTGTCACTTGGTAGGGCAAGGAGTATGTGACACGGCTGACTATCAGGCTGTTAACGAGTCTGAGTGTGTCCTCTTCTTTCATGCCATATCTCCTGTGTGAGACCCTGCTGATAATTCGTCCTACCTGCTCTGCTGCTTTACTTATTAGCCTAATGGTGTGGCTCCACTTCCCACTCCTTTGCAGCCACATACCCAGCACCTTTATCATGTCCTCTTCTGGGATTTTCTGCCCCTCTAGACGGACTTCTTGGTCTGCCTTGGTGGGGTGCCTTCCGACCCTCAGAAGCTCTGACTTCTCGGTCGAGCATTTGAGACGTCTTTCCCTGGTGTAGTTCTCCACACAGGAGGCCGCTTCCTGTAGCCTGTCCTGTTTCTCCCCGAGCGAGCCTTGGGTAACCCATACCGTGACTTCGTCCGCGTACATCGCGTGTTGAATTCCCGAAATTCTTTCCAGTTGACTTGCTAGCCCGATCATCGCCACATTGATTAGGATTGGTGAGATAACTGATCCTTGGGGTGTGCCTTTGCATGGTGTGGAGAAAGGATCGCTTCTTAGCTCTCCCAGACCGACCGATGCAGTTCTGTCGCTTAAGAAAGCCCTGATGTAGTTATGAACCTTTCTTCCGCAATTGGTATTGTTGATGCCTTCCATAATGGCCGCGTGGCTGACGTTTGTGAAAGGCTCCTTTGATGTATAGGGCCATGACCACGTTTTCTCCAGCCCTAGGCATTGTGGTAAGGACCTCCTCTCTGAGTTGTAGCAGTATGTCCTGAGTGGATAGCTAAATAAATGGTTTTCATTGCCACCCCCGCTCTCGAGCTCGCAAAGCTGGAGTAGTGAAGCTTTTCGTTTCAATATTGTCAAGTGCAGGAGTAGTTACGGTTTTTTCAGTGCATAGCACTTCTAGTCGCAATCAAGGATTTTGGCGATGGCAGTCTGAGCCTGGGCCGGGCTGTCTGATACCTCTCTCGGGGTCTAGAAAAAGAAAGGTGCATAGCTAGTTCACGTAGTCGGTCAGTGGACACCTCAAGCGCACCACGAGCGCTGAAAAAAACTTGGTGAGTTTTTTAGTTGACATTCGTGGCGTGCTTAAAGCGCCCACCATCAAACTGAACTATGTGTGTTTTTCTCCTTTCAAAACCGAGAAAAGCCCTGCGCAAGGAATACAGGACTCTGAGAAAAGGAAAGGGGCATAGCAAATTCAGTTCGTTGGTGGCAGCCTCAAGCGCACCACGACCACAGAATAAAAGCTTTGTAAAGGAAACGACGCATTAACTGTCTCAGATATCCCGGTGTACACCCGAACCGCACCGTAAGGAAAGGCATTAAGAAGGGAGTGTAAGAAGACAGGACGAAAGAGGTGCTGTAGTGGAGGTTTCCGGAAATAATTTCGACCAGCTGGGAATGTTTAACGTGCACCCGCCGCGGTCGCTCCCTATTTAGGGCACTCGGCTACTGACCTGGAGTACACGGGTGCGAACCCGGCGGCGGCGGCCGCGTTTCAATTGAGGCGAAACGCTAAGGCGCCCGCGTGCTGTGCAATGTCAGTGTGTGTCAAAGATCCCCAGGTGGTCGAAATTACTCCGGAGACCTTCACTACGGCACCTTTCTTCATTTCTTCCCTCAGTCACTCCTTATCCTTTTCCTTACGTCACGGTTAAGGTGTCCGCCGAGATGTGAGACCGACACTGCGCCATTTCATTTCCCCAACAACCAACTTTCAATTTCTTTTCCGGTTGCGTTTCGCCTCGATCGAAACGTGGCCGCCGCGCTCGGTTCAAACCCGGGTTCTCCGGCTCAGCAGCCGAATGGCCTAACCACTGAGCCACCGCGGTGGAAAAAAAGGTAACTCTGTGTTTTAGTCGACGTTCGTGGCGCTCTTAGGCGTCCACTGACAAAGCGAAATAGCTACTCTTTTCCTTTCCTCAGAACCAAGAGAGATTTTACACCGCAAATAAGACAGTGAAAAGGCCGTCTTATTTGCTCCATGTAAACTGCCCCAACTCTCTCTCTCTCTCGCCATGTTAGGGCCAGATGGCACCGATTGTCGGTGTGGCACCGATTGTCGGGTGTGGTGAGACTATTGCCGGCATTCTTTGTGAATATCCTGCCTACACCACCGAAAGGGAGTCTCAGCCGTGAACTGGAGCATCCACACGCGCGCCCACTGACAGAAATGAAGATTGTCGGAAACTGGCAGCGGCGATTGTCGGCGGTGAAGGCCTGCATGGCACTGCTCCGCTTCTTGAGGAATTCTGGCCTGCACGACAGGCTGACTTTACCAAACGCTGTTACTTTGCATAATGACTTCATTTCCTACTACTCTCTTTTCCGCTTCTTTTATCCCGTACCCCTTTCCCCGTGCACAGGGCAGAAAATCGGTTATTCGTCCTGTAAACCTCCCTACCTATCTTCCTCCACCTGCTCTACTCGGTGAGCACGAGGGTTATTGATGGATGGAATAAACTTGAATGTCCAACGAATAAGGTTATCTTCCACACCTCGGCACGAAGGTGAGGGGGCAGGTGCCGCCGCCTCAGATGCAGGCTGGGAGGTCTTGGGTCCCAGCAGCCTCTTCAGCCAGTTGCGCGAGCAGGAGCTTGAGCTCAGGGTCCGAGCTGCGCAGCAGGGTCTCCCAGGTGTCTCTACTGTCTTTATTGTGCGTCCCCCAGGGAGAGCATGGGCATTCCTATAAGTAGTCGAGGGTCTCTCTCGCGCCACAAAGCTTACATTTATCGCTCCTGGCCTCGGGGAACATGTGGTTCGGAATATCCGGGTGTGGATACGTATAATTTTACAGTGGCCTTTACGCGACTGCTTGTCTGTCTAATTTTGGGCCCGGCAGGAGTAGCAGTCTAGGCTCAAAGGTCTAGAGATGCGAAAGCCATTTTGAGGCTGGACCTCACGAAAGCTTTCGACAACGTGAAGCATGAGGTGGTCCTCGAAGGGCTGAGCAAGGTTAATGCAGGCACCAGGACATATCGGTACATCAGTTACTTCCTGACGAGTAGAACTGCCTGCATGAAGCTCCAAACGCTGGAATCTTCTGCAACTAAGCAAGGGAGTAATGGTACGTCCCACGGTCCTATTCTTCAACGTGGCTATGAGATAGCTCCCCCAGGAATTGGCAAATCTTGAGGGATTAAAATTTTGAATACATGCGGATGATGTCACCCTTTGGGTCAACCGGGGAAGTGATGTGGCCGTCGAAAACCTGTTCCAGGCCACCATCGTCACCATAGACGAGTGCGCGGAATACAGGCTAGCAGTGCTGGCGGCAGAAAATAGATAATAATAATAGTTTATTTCCAGGCAATTGTACAAGACAGTAACGAGCCCGCTTAAGCATTGATGCTTGTGAGCGTGGCTGAGCAGTACAGCATGACTGCATCAGGACAAAGCCTTGCAGGAAAACAAAAATTATAAAACAATATTGAAAGCTCACAAATGTTCAAAAGAAATAAACAAACACAAGTATGTCACAAAGTAGTGAGGCTCAAAACAGGGTATTAGTACTGGCATCGCATATGAACAAGATTCTATTTTCCACAGTACGCAAAAAAAAACCAGACAGGGCATTTTTGCAACTGAATTATTTTTTGAGCACTACATATAAAGAAAGCATTGTTTAAAATGAATTGTCTGATGAGGGCAGCATACGAAAAGCACATGGTGTCATTCTTTTGACTGCACAAACGACCGTATAAATGCCTTAAATTCTCTAACAGAGGCGAAGGTGTTGTTGGTTTCAAATTTGTTGAAACACGAAGGTAGGTAAAATGCGTGGGTTCTTTTTCCATAAATAGTGTACACAGGTGGCATATTAAATTTCTCTATGTGGCGTAGGGGTTGTGATTTTATATTTTCCACTTTGAAGGAACATGAGAAATAATGTTTGCATAAAATATAAAAGAAAAACTTTATTTATATGAAAAACATATTAAAATGATTCATGCTAGATAATAGATGTTCACTATGAAACTGTGTACCATATATGACAGGCTGCATGCAATTTTTTTTAAAACACTATTTATTACATTGAAGTTGTATGTGGATGCAGAACCATAAATACTAAGACCATATTGTCACCGAAAGCCGTTTGCTGGCGCCGCCATGCGGTGGGGCAGCACCCGCTGGTCTTCTTTGTCTCCGACATGGTAGGATCTGAGCGATTGAAGAGCCGCGTCATGTCTTCTACGAACATGGCGACGCACTCATTGAGCCGCTGCGCTCGGGATTGCAGGGCAACTTCAGCTCCCTCCTTCCGTTCGTTGCTGCCGAAAGTGTGGAGCAACTGTCGCCGGAAGTCTCGCCAGGTGGGGATAGCAGACTCGTGGCCTTCAAACCACGTCTTGGCGGAGTCTTCTAGGGCAAAAAAGACATTGCGTAGCATGCGGTTCTCGTCCCACAGGTTAAACAAAGCGACTCGGTCGTAGCTGGCCAACCATTTTTCAACGTCTTCGAACTTGTCGGCATGAAACGACGCGGGAGTGCGAGGCGCATGAACAATCAGCGGCGAGGAACTCATGGCATTCTGGGTGGTCTGACTTGTCGCAGTGGACGTCATTGCGCGGGGGGCGTGCCGTCAGGCGTTGAAACTCAGCAGTTAAGCCTCGCAAGCGGCGGCTTGCCTTGTGGACAGGTGTGTCCACGGGGTGTAGCTGGGCGTCGTTGGAGGCTCCCGAGAGCTCTTCGCGCATTAAAATACCCAGCACCTCCACCAAAAATCACTGAAAGCCGGCAGAAAGGGCAGAAGGGCACACCAGGACTAGCCAGGCGGACACACACAGCGAACCAACGCATGAGCTGGGGAAAACAAAGAATACCAGTGGGTGCTGCCAGACCGCATGGCGGCGCCAGTAAATGCCTCACACTGTGGCATTATCTTAGAGCAGATTCACCTAAGCTCTTATACACCATTTTTTCGTATAGGTGCATCACATAACAACCTCAGGGAATAGGGATGTGCACATACCATTCTTAGTTTCTTTGAAACTTCTGGGATATGAATATTCCAAGATAGTGTGCTGTTGTTGCATTTGGGTTGCAAGCCCCAAGGGTAGCGTTGGCCTGGCGGCCTGGGGCAAAGCTGGAAACATCCGAAGGTCCCGGCAAAGGATGAGTCGACTGGCAACAGAACAACTTGTTTATTCTGGCATCGCAAAAGAGCAGCCGGTCAGGGCGACCACGTTACTCGAAGGAAGCAAATCGAAGTCTCTCTCGGCGTTTGGGGCAGCGGCGTTTTATACCCTCGGAGTCGAGGGCAAGAGGGAACGGCTTGGGAAGAGTCATCCGATACGGCGACGCTTGAACATGTTCAGGCGTGACGGGCGCGTCCGCCAGGCCGGCGCCGGTCAGACCTCCTCGCCTCCCAGTTGGGGAGCTCCTCTCCCCGGCTGCCGCGCTTTGACAAGCGTGGGCAAAACATGCACACACACACACACACACGCACGCACGACGACACGTGGCACTGAAACCTGCCTGGACGCGCTTGGCGGGAGGCGTTGCGGCCGCGATGAACGAAGCCGCGGCGTCCGTTGCATCCGCGCCGGCTATACCGCGCGTCGTAGGCGAGACGTAACAGACCGCCCCGCCGGGAGAAGGAGATCCCGATGGTCAGGGGACTGCATCCGCTGTCCAGAGGGATGTCGCTCGATGATGCTCGTAAACGAAACCGGTCGTCCCTCGACGTTGCTTGAGCGCAGCGCACAGAGAAGGCCTCGTTCTCATGTTCAGGATCACACAGGACACTGCAAAGTCACTTCGGGAGAGTTGCCATTTTTGTGCTCGTTCCCAGCAAGCGTTAGAACTACGCCGAAACGCAACCGCTCAGTCAGCAAGCACGAGACAACCCTCACTAAGCTCTGCCAGGCTCTTTCCCCTTTTATACTACTGCCTAGTTCCTTCCAGTAGTCAAGCAGCACTCAGAACGCGTCCACAAATTGGAAAATTGCACTAGAAAGCACATAATCACTTAGAAACACTAAACAAAAGCAATATGTTAAAAATCCTGCCTCAGGAAGAAAACATCAGTAACAAACAACTTTGAGGCGGATTCCTACGTTAGGGGCTTCGACTTAAGCCATCGGCGTTACCGTTGAGACTCCCCTTTTTGTAACGCACCTCAAAGGAATATTGTTGCAAAGCGAGGCTCCAGCGCAGGAGGCGGCCATTTTTGGGAGAGATGGTCTGCAGCCATTGGAGAGGGCAGTGATCCGTGTCAATGATAAACCTCGAGCCGGCTAGGTAGCATGACAATTTCTGAACGGCCCACACGAGACACGCACACTCTTTCTCGGTGGCGCTGTACGCCTGCTCACGACAGGTCAGCTTACGACTAGCATACAGGACGGGGTGTTCCACTTCTCCATTGTCCCTTTGGCACAGTACAACGTCCATGCCTCGCTCACTAGCATCGCACTGAACAACGAACCCTTTTGTGTAGTCTGGCGATCGTAGCACAGGCTGGCTTGTTAGGGCGCTCTTTAAGGCGCTAAAAGCTCTTTCCTTTGTCTCGCTCCAGACGACTGTTTGGGGCTCTGTTTTTCTTAGAGCATCTGTCAGGGGAGCCGCGATATCGGAGTACCTGGGGATGTACCTCTGATAGTAGCCGGCGACACCTAAGAACGACCGAATATCGGTCTTCGTGCGCGGTTGCGGGAAGTCTCGCACAGCGGCCACCTTTATTTCAGAGGGCCGGCGACGACCCTGTCCAATCACGTGACCGAGGTAGGCAACCTCGGCCTGTGCTAATTGGCACTTGGGAGCCTTGATTGTCAAGCCCGCTTCGCGCAGGCGGGTTAGCACTGCCCGCAAGTGTGGCATATGCTCAGACCAGGATGCGGAAAATATCGCTACGTCGTCTAAATACGGTAAAGCAAATTCTTGCTGTCCCCGCAACACTTTGTCCATGAGGCTTGAAAAGGAGTATGGCGCGTTCTTCAAACCAAAACTCAAAACTTTAGGACGGAATGTTCCCATTGGTGAAATGAACGCCGCATACCTACTAGCCTCTTCTGTAAGTGGAACCTGCCAATAACCCCTGACAAGATCTAGGGTGGAAATAAACTAAGCTCTACTAACTTTCTCAAGGCGCTCCTCGATGTTAGGGATCGGATAAATTTGATCCTTAGTAATGGAATTAAGCCTGCGGTAGTCGACGCAAGGACGAGGTTCCTTGCCCGGTTCCTCAACTAAAATCAAAGGGGAGGTATAATCACTCTCACCCGCCTCAATAACACCGAGCTGTAGCATTTTCTTTACCTCAGCCTCCATAATATCGCGCTGGCGGGGTGACACCCGGTACGCCTTGGATCGTACTGGCTCTGGGGAGGTAAGTTCTATATCATGAGTAAGGACAGAAGTCCTACCAGGCCTCTCAGAGAACTGACCTTGAAACTCTTGTAAGAGTTGGTGTAGTTCGGTTTTCTGCTCAGGCGACAGCGGTGCTTTAATGATTAAGTCACTAATGACCTGATCAGTGTCTTCCCTGTTCGTCACTGAGCCTAGTCCAGGAAGCTCGACCGGAAGCTCTTCTAACTTTCCCGTGTCGGGCATTTCCTCTCCAGTACCTGGTGCCTTAAGCGCTACAGGCTCAATTTTATTCAGTTCGGACGTGCTCTGAATATCAGCTTGCTGCGCCTCCGACCCTTTTTCATTGTTCGACAACGTCGGCCCCGCAACTACCGCCTTTGCAGCGAGCTCCCGAACTCTCGGTCTGGTTAAGGCCTGAACGCTAGCCTCACCAAACAAAAGCCCCTTCTCGCGCAGGAGGTGATCGGACCTGTTCGAAAATAGGTACGGGTACTGGGGGGGCAGCCTAGATGACACTACGGCCTCCGTCTCAATTGCTCCGAAAGGTCCTTCAATAACCACTTTTGCTACGGGCAGACACACGCTGTGAGCTTCCACTGCTTGCTTGATCCATGCGCACTCGCCCGTGAACATATCGGGTTCTACGTAAGAGGGGTGAACTACATCCATTGTAGCTGCGGAATCACGAAGCACTCGGCACTCTTTCCCGTTCACGAGGAAGTCTCGCATGTAAGGCTCGAGAAGCTTCATGTTCTCGTCAGTGCTGCATAATGACAAAAACACAACTTTTGTTTTTGTTTCTGGACACTGCGCCGAAAAGTGACCCGGCTTCTGGCACGTATAACACACGCGCGCTTGCCTCGTCTCGAACCGCTTTCTGCGTTCGGCTTCGGCTGCCGCCGTCTCCTTACGTTCGGTCGGACTACTTTCACTCGCATCCGCACTACGTGTGTCCCTCCTTGCTCTCATAGGTGTGAACTTCGGCCTCTCAGACTTGGAGAAAAATTCACCCTTTTGACCGTCCTTAGCTCCGCGAGCCCGACGCGTCACAAACTCCTCGGCTAGCTCGGCGGCTTTAGCCACTGTACTAACGTCTGGCCTATCCAAGACCCAGTACCGCACGTTCTCAGGTAACCGACTATAAAACTGTTCCAGCCCGAAACACTGCAGAATTTTCTCGTGGTCACCAAACGCTTTCTCTTCTTTGAGCCACTCCTGCATGTTTGACATAAGCCTATAGGCAAACTCTGTATATGACTCATTTCTGCCTTTTTCATTTTCCCGAAACTTCCGACGGAACGCCTCCGCTGACAGCCTGTACTTTTTTAGCAGACTCGATTTCACTTGGTCGAAATCCTCTGCCTCCTCTCTCTTCAAGCGAGCGACTACGTCGGCCGCCTCGCCGGGTAACAAAGTGAGCAAGCGCTGTGGCCACGTTTCCCGAGAGAACCCCTGCTTCTCGCACGTTCGCTCAAAGTTAACCAGGAACAAACCAATGTCCTCTCCAAGCTTAAACGGCCGCATCAGGTCAGTCATTTTGAACGATACCCGTTCTCCTGCACCGTGTGCCTGACTTCCATTACGAGCGCGTTCCATCTCTACCTCGAGACGCTTCATTTCCAAAGCGCGCTCTTCTTTCTCTTTTTGCTCTTTACGTTCGCGCTCCTCTTTCTCTTTTTGTTCTTTACGTTCGCGCTCCTCTTTCTCTTTTTGTTCCTTACGTTCGCGCTCGTCTTTTTCTTTTTGTTCCCTCTCCTCAATGGTCTCAAGGCATTCCGACAGCTCGTCATCCTCAGCCTCCAACTCAAGAATCGCCCTTAGCAGTTCTGGTTTTCTGAGTTTGTCTGAGACATCAAGACCCAACTCTCTTGCAAGCTCCAGCAATTTCGGTTTGCGCAACGACTTCAAATCCATGGCTGCTCCGAATGCTGCTTTCTCTACTGCCTACTATTGTCTTGCCGCAAACTAACCCGGCAGCAACGACAACACAATTACCAGCTCTGTTTCTGACACTAACAAAAGCCTGGCAAAACTCAGAAGAAGAAAGTCCCGCACTCACCAAACCTCGCAGCCAAGAATTCAGCGCAGTCGTTCCGCTGCAGGCAACCAGTCATCACACAGGGCTCGTTGCACTGCTCCCGGATGGTCGTTGTGCTGCTCAGCATACAGTTGACCGCATATGTTCGCTGCTGGCCTCCGTTGTCGGGATCCCACCGCTGCCACCAGTTGTTGCATTTGGGTTGCAAGCCCCAAGGGTAGCGTTGGCCTGGCGGCCTGGGGCAAAGCTGGAAACATCCGAAGGTCCCGGCAAAGGATGAGTCGACTGGCAACAGAACAACTTGTTTATTCTGGCATCGCAAAAGAGCAGCCGGTCAGGGCGACCACGTTACTCGAAGGAAGCAAATCGAAGTCTCTCTCGGCGTTTGGGGCAGCGGCGTTTTATACCCTCGGAGTCGAGGGCAAGAGGGAACGGCTTGGGAAGAGTCATCCGATACGGCGACGCTTGAACATGTTCAGGCGTGACGGGCGCGTCCGCCAGGCCGGCGCCGGTCAGACCTCCTCGCCTCCCAGTTGGGGAGCTCCTCTCCCCGGCTGCCGCGCTTTGACAAGCGTGGGCAAAACATGCACACACACACACACACACGCACGCACGACGACACGTGGCACTGAAACCTGCCTGGACGCGCTTGGCGGGAGGCGTTGCGGCCGCGATGAACGAAGCCGCGGCGTCCGTTGCATCCGCGCCGGCTATACCGCGCGTCGTAGGCGAGACGTAACACTGTCAAATGTCATTCCTAAGTATTTTGCGCTATTAGTTGTTCTGGGATACATGAACAATTCTCGGAACAAGAGTTATGTAAGCAAATTCGCTTGGTATTTGTTATGACTTTATGAGGATTGCGGAAACATATAAGGTTTGTTTTGGCTTTGTTAACGACTATTGCATTGCTGAAAAACCAAGAGCACGCGCTCCATATCTGTTCGAAGTACACCTCCGAGTTCGTTATAACACGTTCCTGGTAGTACAAGGGCCGTGTCATCTTCGTACAAATGCGGCTTGGAATTCAGCGGCAAACTGGCAATTTCATTAATGCAAATACTGAATAAGAGGGGTCCCAGGACCGACCCTTGATGTACTCCTGATTTAATATCCAAGAATGTGCTGTAACAGCCACCTATTTTTACACACTGTTGTCGATTTTCGAAATAACTGCAAATGAATGACTGGTCAGCCCCCTGAAACTAAAATTATCTATTTTATGTTGGAGAAGTTGATGACTAATTGTATCAAATGCCTTTTGAAGGTCAAGAAAAAGTGTTAGAGCAATGCGGTTCTGGTCAATTTCGGAGCAGATGAAATCATAAAGTCTTCTAAAAGCCGAGTCGTGTTGTATCCTGGTCGAAAGCCGTATTGAACTTGGCTTAGTAATTTCTATTTCTGACAGAATGACACCATATTAACATGCGCAACTTTTTCAAGGATGCAGACAATAGATAAAAGGATAGCTATTGGTATGTAGTTATCGTAAACACTTCGTGATCCTTTCTTATAAAGGGGCCTTACTACGCTGTTTTTCAATTTATAAGGAATATTGCCTGTTTTTAAGGTTTCGTTGAAGACATGAAGCAACACTGCTTTTAGTTTATCAATATGAACAATATATTTTATTCTAATTGCATCGTAGCCAGGTGATTTCGGGATGTTTAATGTTTTTACTGTGTTCCAAAGTTAATTTTCTGAGATAGGAGTCAGGTAAGCAGAATGAACCTTTGAGTTATTTGCTGCGTTGTGAGCACCACACAAATTATTATGCGCAGTTAATTTCGTCACTGAGTCAATGAAATGTCGCTTAAAATCTTCAGCCAGTTTCTTGCTTTCAACATTCGGGAAAGCTTGTCTTATTGTATCATCTATTGTACACCTAGGTGATTTTCCTAGAACCGTGTTTAATATACCCCAGGCTTTTCCGGAATCGTAGCGAGAAGCGGAGAATTTTTGTAAATGGTAACGTTTTTTAGCTAAGTTTGTTTTCACTCTTATTTTATTTCTAATTTATAGAAATTTATCTTTTGTACTGTGATCAATTGACGATTACTGAAGCTTTTTCTGAAGTTTGCTTTTAATGTAGCAAAGTTCATGAATTTCTTTGTCAATCCATGAACTGTGGGGTTTTCTTCGTTTTGCCTTAATTTTCCGTTGAGATTTACCGTATATATCAGCAAAAATCTGTACCAATAGCTGAAAGCATTGTAAATGATCAGCACATATGAGCCTCTAACAGAAAAAGACATTATTTGTTTATCGACATAAGCATTGTTCAAAATTAAGTTCTGCTAGAACTGTAGGCCGGATTGTTGAATATCTACCAAAACTGCCAAGGTCACCATATACTTTTTCCTTAATTACGCACCCAAAAGAACTGCCTTCACACAGTTTTGTGCTGATGTGGTCAATGCAGCTTTGTGTTAAACGATTGCCTAAACTTTCATCACATGTATAACATAGAATTTTATTTTGCAGTCCCAAGTTTGCTAGTAAGGTCAGGTATTCTGACACTCCCGTTTTGTTTGCGTTACAGATATCTAAATTAAAGTAACCAGCCAGAATAACTTGTTCTGATGCATGGGCATGAAGGAAGCTCGAAAGCTCTTCTAGAAAAACGGCTATGTTTTTATTTGGTGGTCTATATACTGCACATGCTAAAAGTTCATATGTACCTTTTGTAACATTTAGAGCAATCACTTCTGCTTCAACGAAATCAGTTTGCACTTGTTCGCATATACAACCATTTATTGCAAACATGAGCATACCACCACCTCTATGTTTTTTTCTACATATTGAAAATGGCTGAATGCCCATAATTGACAACTGCAAGCATTCAGGTTCGCTAATGTTTACGTCTGTCAGGATAAGAGTCTGCAGGGATGGCAGAGCTTTTTGCAAGAGTACCTGTAGCGTCTCCCAATTTCTCTGTAAACTCCTTACATTGACGTGTATTAGTTCAAGGATGACATCACTTGACATTTAACTCGACCATTCTCCATTCCTCTTCTCCCAATCACTTGCAAAGTTTACGATGTCAGCCATTTCATATCAGTTTGGTTAAAGCTTCTTCATTGTCGATTCGGATCACGGAATCACCTTCTTGCTTTTTCACAAATACCCGCCCATTGCGAGGCCAAACAAAGCGGTACTGTTTCTCTTTCACCTTTTGTTTGGTCATCCAGAGCAGTTTCTTTATGCGTGCGCTAAGATTTTCATTACTGAAAATATATTCTTCCCTTAGGCTGGTTCTTTTCTCAATCCACTTATCTCTTATTTCTATTCTGGCAAATCGCGCTAGGATTGGTTCTGCACTGATGAATTCGGTTTTGATTATGTGTATTGCCTCAATGTCCTCATCCACTGGTGTGGAAAGTTCAAGGTTCTGAGCTATAGACCGCAAAACTGCTCTTAAGTCTTCATGAACACTATCTTTGACACCGTGTATTTCCAGGTTATTTTGCCTGGAGGACAGTTCCAGCCTGTTCACTTCTTCCACCATCGGGAGGCGAGCACGCTTTGCAATTAATTATTCTTCTAGATCAGTAGTCCGATATAGAAATCAGATCAGATATAGATGAAAATTAGAAATCAGAATTATTTCTGTACAACCCGAAGCACTTAAGATGCAAGTCACCGTCGGAAATCTAAATTAAATTGGTGGGTAAGGAGGCACAAATAGTCGAGCAAATCCGAATCTTGGGCCTGATTCTCCAGTCACACGGAAATAATGGCGAGACTACCAGAAGGCTGGAGAACCACGCTATGCAGACCCTGAGCCTAATTAGGCGGGTGGCTCGCGGGGGCCGAGGGTTAATTGAAAAAAATTGATTAAACTAGTACGGGCGAACTTCTTCGGCCGGGTGAGCTACGCAACGCGGTATCTTCATTTGACAGCGGTGGAAATAGAAAAGATTGAGACTCTCATCATAAGAAAATGCGTAAAAAGAGCGCTGGGCCTGGCCGTGTGCACATCTACAGCGAGACTGATATGCCTCAAGGATACACAACACCTGGGTAGAATTGGCGGAGGCGGTGCGAAGCTTTCAAATTGAGAGACTTAGCACCCCGAGGACCGGATCAGCCATTCTGACCAAAGTTGAAATAAAACCGGATAGGGGTCCTACGGAAAAAGTGGAGGTAGATAGGGAAGTCAGACAAACTCTGATGATTCCACCGCTGCCAAAAAAAACTTGCACCCGGAATATAACACACAGGAGGCAAAAACGAGCCGAGGCATTAGAAATCACATTCTGCAAAATTTCGGAACATGAGGTGGCCTATATAGACGCGGCGGGAGGTGGTGGAAAACGATGTAAGCGGCCGGGGTCAGCGACGTCAGCGACGACAGCTTCCACTTTGCGAGGGTGGAGCAGAGAAGTTGCCGACGAAATTGCGATCGCGTTAGCACGAGGATGAGGGAGGAAAGACATGATGCTGTGAGGGCGAGTAAGGACAAGAGGCACAGTCTGAGACAAGTGCGGAGGCCCAAACCGTACTCCGGGCTAATGTTTCTTGTCTGTGCAGCCAGTTGTGAATTTAGGTTTTAAAGCGCTCGTTCTTAGGTTGAAGGTTACCGGGAAAGAATTAGTTCCAGCAGTCCGGAGGTACACGAGGTGAACACGAAAGGCGGGGAGCCACACGCCTTCTCCGTCGCCAGGATGTACTGCACCGCTGACAATGCTATGCCAAACAAGCTCTCTTCC
This sequence comes from Amblyomma americanum, assembly GCF_052857255.1. Taxonomy (NCBI): domain Eukaryota; kingdom Metazoa; phylum Arthropoda; class Arachnida; order Ixodida; family Ixodidae; genus Amblyomma; species Amblyomma americanum. The sequence continues at coordinate 59,173,109 of NC_135505.1, read as the reverse complement.
AATTCAAAACTCCTATTTTTTAAAAAAGGTGCAAAATCCTAAGTGAAACATTCTGTATAGTGCTCAAACAAAGGGGCACTGCCCGGGCCGTGCGGGTGGCCGCTGGTTCACAGCGAACCGTGGTATCGCAGTCATTATTCAGATGAACACAGTGTAGAGTAAAACATGTAGAAATTATACCTATTAAGGCAGCTTAATTCTACAGTTCTAAGCATTGTTTCACGTTACGAAGTGCGATTTAAGCTCAATGAGGTGTCAAAGACCTGGCTGAAGCGCAAAAAATACTTCTACGAAATTCCACTTTCAAATCAAACCTGTTGGTGGCGTTGGTGTGAAATTTTTTCTTTTACACTGACTAGTTTAGTGAAGTCGTATCTTCTGTCTGCTGGAATAACGCGGGTTCTATCCCGGGCGCGGCGGTCGAATGTAGATGGAGGCGAAATTCTATAGGCCCGTGTACTGTGCGATGTCAGTGGAGGTTAAAAATCCCAGGTGGTAGAAATTTCTGGAGCCCTTGACTACGGCGTCTTTCACAGCCTGAGTCGCTTTGGGACGTTAAACCTGCATAAACCGTGCCTTCTATCTATTTTATATTTTCGCTGAAATTGTGGTGTAGGAAAAAGGTGCCGCAATGTGGTGGGTAAAGCCAACCACTGTAGTCTGACCATAGAAATAAAAGAGCAGCTTGACCATCTTCGTCAAAATTTTCGCTCGCTCCGCCTTGATTTGTACGATGTGCTAAACAAGAAAAGATTGTGCTCAGGAACATCTCTTGCTTTATTTCTGTCCCTGGTCAGGCGGCTGACAACGTAATCGCGCGCCTGATTTTATTCTTGCAGGCATGGTAGAGAATTGACGCTCGGCTTTTGGATAATACCTAGGCGTGAAAGCAAAAAAATTACGGGCGGTTTAGCTAGGAGTTAACCACGAGTTAACGTGCCCTAGCACCATTCGCCGTAGTTTTCCAACATTTATTTTGAGTCTCTATGCTTTTGCTTAACCTGGACTGGCATACTTTGGTTAATATATCATATGATGTAAATTTCGTAATATTGCATCATTTTTGACTTCGATGAGATTCGCTGACAGCAGCAGAAGGCGCTGTGCGCATAAAACAAATCTGGACACATATAGCTGAATTTGACAGGATTTATATAAGCATTCGACTGCAATTTCCTTAGAATGACCTCTTGCTTTCTTTTTTAAAATCTTTAGTGGTTCGGCGTGTACTCTTCTTGTTAATCTGAAATGTTCAATGGCATCGCTCTTGCTTTATAGTATTTAAGAGTAATTATGTTAATGCGAATCTTCGTGGACCCGGTAAAATTGCGGGAAGCGTCGTGTGCGCCTTCGTTTCCAACATCCCCAGAGTATCCTGGAGTTCTCATAATTATGTTTGCTTGTTTACCAGTTTACCAATCCTTCCTCCTGTATAGTAACGACATGCTGTCTGGGAGTACGTAATAACACACAACATCCTGGAAACCATCAATAAAGCTATCGCCACTTCCTTAGTCTGGGCGATTCTCTAAAATTGAATTGATGCCCCATTAACTAATTTCCAACGGCCGTCTGTGCATGCTATCGCTCATTTCCCTTTGACCGTTCCTGCCGCGTCCACGTAAATTGCCTCTTCCATCGCACCCCATGCTCTCCTGATGGCGTTCGCCCTGGCCTTCTTTCTTTTCTTATGATATTCGGAATCAGCTGCACCTCGATCTTGATTCTAAGCTTATGTCCCAAGTCATCTCTGTTCATCATATACCACATGCATGGGAGCCCTAGTCTATCGAGTACGTCCCTTCCTGTCCTGCCTCATTGCAGCCGCATCCTTTGCGATATCTAATGACTTTCAGTAACTTCATCTACAGTATTTTGAATGTCCATTGTAATAATCGTTCTGTTCCTGCGTTCCTCACAATAAAAGCCAGTATTAACATTATAATTTATTTTTCTTTAAGCCCATGGTTGTGGTTCGATACCCTACTAATTATTCTCGCCACCTGCTCAGTTGTTGCCTGCATTCGCCTAATCACTTCCGCGTTGTGGCTCTTGGCGTCTATGAACGGACCTATGATTATCGCAAGTGGCGCCTCTTCAATTTGCTCTCTCCCCAAGAATACTCCAAGAAGGTCAGAGTCTCTTTTGTTTCTAAAGGTTATTTACTTTGACTTGTTGTGTGGCCAATAAACGCGCAGTCTCTCAGGCGGTAGTCAGAAAGCGTGGTTTTCATCATCTGCCATCTGTGCACGTGGAAGCATCATCAGACGAGCATGTAGCAAACCGCACGAAATGGCGGGAGATTAGAAGCAGTGAAATTCAAAAGACCCAGTGCTGTCGCAGTGTCATCGCGTAATAGGAATTAAGCGACCTAGAAACCTTCCTTGTTCTAAGATTCTTGTGTGCTTAGAACTTATTGTAATTGTCGCGGTAAACGCTAATGCGTTGTTTTCTAAATATTGTTGCATACATTAGTTTTTTACACACAGAACAACGCGCTGATTCATTTTAGCAGTGCATATAGATAACAATGAAATGGTATAAGTACAGGGCACAGTATGCATGCAGTACATGCCAGAAGTAATAGCATATTGATATGCTGGTGCTCAACTCGTAATTGCCTTGGTTATCAATCATGTATAAACTCAAACAACACACAGACACGTACACACACAAGAGTGTAAGCATCTAGCTTGTCTTTGAATAGTGCCTTGAGGGCGTCCCATATGTGTTTATTACGCAGTAATATCGCCAGAAGTTGCCAATTGCAACAAATACCCAACAAACACAAAACCTCCTCAAGATCTCCAAAATATAGCCCATCGGGACATTTGGAATCTTCCCAGGAGGTGCTAATTTTTCCTGAACAGAACCAAAAAACGTCCCCACAACTAGCAGTATACAAAAAGTTGTGCGTCCCAAGGAAAGCCCCAAAAGGTTCATGCTCGATTTATCAGCTCTGGCTCAATAAAATTATTTCTCCTTTTCCATGCAGCCTTCGAGCGTCTACGCGCTCATATGTGCCAAATTTCAGGCACATGGTTACGTTTTAGGTGGTGTAATATATCAGTCCACTCGTGTGAATGCATGCTGGCTCGGCCGTCCTGGACTTACCTGCTTACTTGTAACGTGCTAGTATTTTACACACAGAGGAAAATATGAATTCTAAAGTCGTCCAATCCCGCTCATATAACATGAAATAGCAGCGCAATACAGATGTTATTTCAGTTTACTAGGTGTGCGTTTTGCATTTAGATGAATACGAACATCAGACGTATAAGTATGCACCATTTATTGCGCATTGTTCATAGGACTGCGGCACCCGCATAAAATTATGGCAAAATTTTTTCTAGCTCTGAGAAATCTGAAAAATGAACCGAAAAATTCATTGCAGGCTGAAAGTTATTAGACCTTAAGCAAATATTCTAAAGGCTACAAAAGCATATATGCACAAGCAGAAGCAAAGGCATGTAAAGAGCAACTTGGGTGCCAAAAGAAAAGACGATATGGGCGTACACGGCAGATGCGCGGTTTCAGGTCACGGATTTTCTGCAGGTTGGAACCTCCTTCCAGCTTTGCCTATCGCACTAGCATTGTAGTAAGCTTCATTGGGGTGTTATCAAAACAGGAAAAAAAATTAGTTCTATGAGGCGAAAAAGAATAAACCGACGTACCTTCACGACGTTGCCAAATTAACGGAAACCGAGAGATGAAATAAGAGGCTGCAAGACCTGCAACCATGGATTCAACGCAGCCTTCTTTCCTGCGCCTTCTCACATCACAGCGAACGCTCAAACATACGTTTTACATCCTCGTTACACCCCATTTTATAATCTTGTGACAAAGTATGGAGATAAGACAGCTTGGAGCCAGACGGGTAGGGGGCACGTCTTGAGGTAGGAGCCCCGGCGCAGCGCACCCATGGCACAACAGACCGCGCGTGCGGCACAATACGGCGTGGGAGGCGAGATCAGCGTGATCAAGGCAAAAGTAACCCGGTGGGGGGGGGGGGGGGGGCGGTCACCAGCAACGAGAACACAACATAAACTATACGGCCCCGACACTAACGCAATGTAGGTAGAGCGAATTAATTAATCAATCGGCACTCGCAGCAAGTGAGGTGGGCCTCCGAAGGTCCCTCCCACCTATGAAAGCAGTGCACGGCCACGCTGCCACCAACAACACGCCGCAGTCGTCGGAGGCGCGAAGGGATGCAGAGTGCGTGCTAGGAGTCGCCCATTGCCTTGATCTCCGCCGCCGCGAACGCCGCCTGGAACAGCGGCATCATGGAGTAGGGCCGTGAAGCTGCGCTAAGGACTTGTGATGCGCCACCGCTGTATCAGTCCCAAAGGAATTACTTGGGCACGCCGAGGTGCGCGGAAAACCTGCCGTGAATCCATGCTACGAAGACCACGACAGCCCAGCGATGAGAGCAAGAGCTGCCGTGCGCTGGGGCTTGCGCGCTAACGGCTAAGGGCTCCGCAAATAAGTGTCCGCAAAATGCCTTCCGTCCAGCGAGGAAGCCGGGCGAGCGACGGGACTCCATTACTCCGCCTCTGCTAGACCGTGGCGCAACGAGGACCGCTCGTAGTTGGAGATGGCTGCTGGGACCGCCGCACCGTGGTGAAGTTGCAAACACTAAAGAATACGGGAATGTTTTTGACCGCCATTTCCGGCGGCGCGATGAAAAGGCAGACCGCCGTCGCCTGCCTGCAGCATGGAGCCGACGGCCCACGTGCACGAGAAACGCATGCGCCGAGAGAGATGCAAGGTTAACTGCTTCATTCGGCTGTTCGAGCTAAACTGTTTTGTCTCCCAAAACGGCGAGTGCAAGACCAAAACCTTCTCCGCCCCGCAGGGGGGCGCCTGCAGCTCGCAGGCGTCGCGACGGTGAGTGGCGACACCGCGGGTTCCCGAGCATCCGCAGGGACATCCCCGCAAGGGGATGATGGTGAACTGTGCATCACCACGGACACGAGCACCCGCGCCTCGCCGCGCGTGGCATCGCCGTGTCCGGGGAAAAGGGGATCCTGGTGGTTGAGCCGATGCCGAGCGTTTGGACCTTTAAGGCCCCTCGGCGGAGGCAACACACCACTTTGGCCTCAGCTTCCTGTAGACGGCACCTCCGGCCTGACCCGACCGGGGGAAATCGGCAGTCGCCTTTTCCTGTCCTGCCCTCCATCTTTCACTTTCCTATCTCTTTCTGACGACTTTCCTGTCCCCTCCTCCTTTCTCGGTTTTTTTCCTTTTTATAGGCGGCGAGGGTTAACCATGTGTGGCTGACAACCCTGTGTTATGCCGTATTAGTTTATAGGGGCGGTGTATAGCTGATGTGTGCAGGGCTTTTTAAAGGCGCCTGTCCCATCCCCATGTTGGGCTCCGTGGTGGGCGGCTAGCACCGCTGTCGAACACCAAACTTTTTCTATGGCTCTCCCGCTTTCAGAACCTGATCGCTCTCATAAAAGAGTGCGGACCGAAGATATAACTATTCAATGCTTCAGGAAAACAAAGGAATCATTTCCAAAATTTCATGTCCTCCATAGTGAGGAAACAGAAAAATCTGCAAGAACTAGGTCCCCATTCTTAGTCTCAAAATGTCTGACTGATGCCATCGGTCCAGGCTACAAACTGTCAAAAATGCCCAATGGTGACCTACTACAGGAACTAAAAGACATCGTCCAATACTCCAAACTTTCTAACCAAGTGCAAATTGGGGCTACTTTGTGTCTATCACTGCACACCAATTCTTGAACACCGTCGGTGGTGTGATTTCTGAAACAGATTTTATCCACCTCACTGAGGAAGAGATGCTGGAAGGCCTCAAGGACCAAAACGTCATAAACGTACACCGTATAAAGATAAGAAAAGAGGACAAAGAAATCCCAACGGAACACATAGTCCTCACGTTCAACTGCAACCCACTTTCAGAGTCCATAGAAGCAGGCTATTTGAAAATAAATGTACGCCATTACATTCCAAACCCACGAAGGTGTTTCAATTGTGAAAGATACGGACACGGGTCACAGAGTTGTCGTGGCCACAAAACATGCGCTAAATGTGCCTCAAAAGAACATGCTTCCGAAAACTTTGAAGCAGTAGTATTTCGCTGAGCAAACTTCGGAGATGATCACCCAGCATATTCAAGGTCATGTCAAACATGGAACAATGAAAAAGATATCATTACAATGAAAACAAAACAAAACATCACATTCAAGGAAGCGAGACGACTCTTCCACGCGAAGAACACTTTCACCTTCTCTACAAAAACAACCTTTTCTGATGTGGTGCGCAGGAGCGGTGCGCCATACAGCACTCTGGCATCTGCCAAGGCCACGCTCAGTGAGCCTATGGCAGAGCCACCCACGCCCCAGGCAGAGACAGCGAAAGCTGCTCTGTCATCCCTAAAGCAGGGAGATCCATCCAATGGGTCGGCCTCCCGCAGGACTTCTCCCCAACGGGGGAGGCCTAAAAATCAGACATCCGCGACTTCGCGGTCCTCCAGAATCTCTCTTGAGGTGATGGATATAACTCCCAGTCCGTCTGCTTTGAAGTGGCGGAACAGCTCTCTCGAGCGAAAAAAAGGCAGACCCCTAATTACGGGCCCAGAAAAGTAAATTCCTTCTGCTCCATTCCCACTCAACAACACAAACATGGCTTTTGTGATTCAATGGAACAGTCGAGGATTACTGAGAAACTACAGTGACATAACACATATTTTAGGGTCAATAATGCCCATTGCTTTGTGCCTTGAGGAGACCAATCTTGGTCCGCAACATGTGAATATCTTAAAACACTATAAAAGTTATCGACGCGATCGCGAGCAGTCAAATAGACTCTCGGGTGGTGTCGCAGTCGTCATTCAATGCGGCGTCCCTACTCAAGAAATTAAACTTAACACAAAACTTTAGGCACTTGCAGTCAGCGCCGTTACCTATAAAACAATAACCGTATGTTCTGTATATCTTCCCCCGCACATCACATTAACAGTCGAAGATTTAGAAGGCCTGATTGATCAACTGCCGGAGCCATATCTGGTAGTTGGCGATTTTAAAGCTCACTCCCCATTTTGGGGAAGCGAACGGTGTGACTCAAGGGGAAAAATAATCGAAGATTTTATCCTCTCAAATAATATCTTTTAAATACAGGAAAAGCCACTTATTGTTGCCCAAGGTCAGCAAAAACGAGCTTTCTCGATTTTGCTTTCGCATCACTATCGCTTTTTAACGATTTTAAATGGGATGTTTTAAATGTCCCTCTCGGAAGTGATCACCTACCTACTATCATCAGCCTCTCATCGTCTACTCCAATCATCCCCACAAGACCACGGCGCTGGAAACTTCACCTCGCCGACTGGTCACTTTTTACAGCAAGTGCCACACTAGAAAAAGAATTTTTTGAAGACCTCAGCATGGACGAAATTAATGAAAAGTCTACTACATGCATAATATCGGCCGCTACACTAGCCATACCACAAACAACAGGACTCGTACACAACAAACATAAAGTATGGTGAACGCAAGTATGCACATTGGCAAAAAAACAACAAAATAAAGCTTGGGGCTCTCTGCGTCGGTATCCCACAGCGGAGAACTTAATTGCCTTTAAGAGGGCCAAGGCCAGAGAGCGATTCGTCCGAAGAAATGCCGAGAAATCCTCGTGGGAGAAATACGTGTCCTCAATAAACAGCTCAATAAGCTCAAAAAGATGTGGGAAACAGTTCGTAGATTCAGTAGTGACCATACCCCTTTAACACGTCCCCTGTTAACTACACCCAGGACACAAACATCATTAGAAGAACACGCCAACATACTGGGCGAGCATTTTGCTGAAGTTTCCAGTTCGTCCAATTACACAATCACGTTCCAGAAGTACAAAGCAATAGCAGAAAAACGAAAACTTCCATTTGCAGCAGGTATGCACGAGGACTACAATCAACCCATCACACTCCAGGAATTGAATAGGGTATTATCTTCTGGTAAAAAGACTGCACCAGGCCTAAATAATTTGCATTACACTATGCTTGCCCATCTCTCGGAGGCTGCCGTACAGGCATTGTTGAAATTCTTTAACCAAATATGGACAACTGGGAATATACCTGATGAGTGGAAGAAAGCAATAATAGTACCTTTCCTGAAACCCGGAAAACCACCAACAAGTCCTAACAATTACAGACCGATAACCCTCACCAGCTGCATTGCTAAATCTTTCGAAAGCATAATAAACATTAGACTGACCTTGACACTTGAATCTCGTGGACTCTTAGATTTACATCAATGTGCATTTAAGAAAGTATGCTCGACCACTGATCACCTTGTCCGCCTAGAAAACACCATCCGGGAGGCGTTCATCCACAAACAGCACTGTATCTGGGTCTTATTCGATTTGGAGAAGGCCTATGATACCGCGTGGAAGTTCGGCATCCTCCATGACCTAGCAGAGCTAGGGATCCACGGCAGGATGCTGAACTGCTTGAACGACTTCCTGACTAACCGTACATTGAGTCCGTCTAAGAGCAACTCTGTCAATGACATTCACCCAAGAGAATGGTGTACCCCAGGGATGAATTTTAAGTACAACACTCTTCATAGTAAAAATGAATTCTTTGGCCAAAGTAATACCTAAGTCCGTAATGTATTCAGTTTATGTAGATGACCTACAGATAGCATACACTCCTTCCAACATACTGTCCTGCGAGAGACAAATACAAATCACATTAAATAAACTGGCTGCTTGGGCAGAGAAAAATGGACTCAAGTTCTCCCCTCAAAAAACAGTAGCTGTTTTGTTCTCACTACGACGAGGCCTACAGGTCGATCCCAATCTGTGCTTAAATCAAACCACACTGCCAGTCAAACAGGAACATAAATTTTTAGGCGTCACTTTTGACAAGAAACTTACATTTCTACCACACATTAACAACCTGAAAAAGAAAACATCCCAAGCCCTCAATGTATTAAAGGTACTCTCGCGAAGACGGTGGGGGTCCGATTGAGCATGCCTATTACAAATATATCGCTCTTTAGTGCGCTCCAAGCTGGACTACGGGTGCAGAGTATATGGTTCAGCAATAGCATCCTACTTGAAACGACTGGACCTTGTTCATAATCTTGGGCTGCGCCTATCAACTGGAGCATATAGAACATCCCCGGTAAATAGTCTTTATGTTGAAGCTAATGAGCCCCCACTAAAGGATAGAAGAGTCACACTAACATGCACGTACATCCTAAAAACCCGTTCTCTCCCTAAACATCTCTGCTATCCCATTGTTACCAAGTGCCCATCTAGGAGATTATTCAATAATAAACCACATTTTATCAGGCCACTAATGATGCGCTTTGAAGATAAATGTGAAGACTTAGCAGTGCTGGACGCCCTACCGAATATTGCACAAAGACATGAATATCTGCCACCATGGTACAGCCTCCCTTCGGTGTGTGACTTCATACTGACACACGTAAACAAAGAGAAAATGCCACACGAGCACATACTACAAGAGTTCTTTGCCCTACAAGAAAAATATGACACACTGAATTTTACACTAATGGCTCAAAAACAGAAAGTCATGTCGGAAGTGCAGTAATTCAAGGAACAAATGAAAAAATTATACGATTGCCAAAGTATGCATCGGTAGTTACTGCGGAGTGTTATGCCACCTTTGTAGCTGTAGAACAAATAGTAAAACAATACATAAAAAATAGCATCATTTACACCGATTCACTGACTATGCTCAAAGCGCTGCATTCTACAAATGCTTCTGAACCCATAATAGGAAAAATCATACATAACATAGTTAAAATGACAAAGCAAAAACTTAACATTATATTCTGCTGGGTCCCTAGCCATGTTGGAATTTTAGTTAAAGAGAGAGCAGATGCTTGCGCAGCACAAGCTAGAATTGGCCATATAAAACAAGTTAACATACCACAGAGGGATTTTTCGAAATTACTGCACAGTAAACTCAGGAATAAGTGGCAGATTGCATGGGACGAACAGGCAAACAACAAACTACATTCTTTAAAACCCGTTTTGGGAAAATGGAGATCATGTAAACATCAGGAGCGTTTCATAGAAGCTATTTTGTGTCGATTACGCACTGGACACAAACACACCTTACTCACAACTTCTTACTGACAAAAAAAAAAGACAAACCTCTCAGCGAATTGTGTGGCGATGAACTCACGGTAAAGCACATTTTAATTGCATGCACAAAACTGGAACAACTGAGAAAAAATATTTCATAATATTGTACAATGAATACATCCCACTACACCCCATGTTACTTTTAGGAGATCAAGCACTGGTTGATTTTTCAAGCATTTTTAAGTTTCTCAGAGAAGCCAATGTTTTATACAAACTTTAGATATAGAAAGCGTAACCTTTAAGAAAAGCTCTAACCGTGTGTTTGGCGCATCATAGCCTCAGTTGCTTTTGTGCCATTAAAATCAATATAACTAACTAACTAAAACGTTTTCCCGCAGCTTGTGGCGCAAGGGAAAGAGACAAGAGAGTGAGGAGTCAGTTCTTATTTCTTGCTGGAAACCATTGGCCCCGGAACGTTCTCCCCCAGTTACATTTTTGGGACTCAAATGCTATGATTATTTTTTGTTTCTGCGTACCACTATCTAAAAAAAACGTTCCTAGACACTTAGTGGGAGCACTGCCCTTTTGCTTGTGTTTCTATCTCCTGCCTCTATGCTCTGGAAATGTTTTATGCATGTTGTACTGAGATTTGGACATTCCATCCTTTTTGGGCGCACATGGAGAGGTACGTTGCTTGCTGGGTAACTCGTTTTGAAACAACTGTTAGTGAGGATTAAGGAGGGAGACACTGTGATGGCGAGGGAGGACCAGCAAATTTTTCGACGACAGGGTGAGGGAGGGTCGGATATCTTTTCAAAATGAGGGTAAGGGAGGGTCATGGATTCAAAATTGCGGGTGAAGAAGGAAAAATAAAAATAAGGGCATTTGCCCACCTCTGCCAGAAACTATGTCTTCAGTTCCCACTCGCCGTTGCTCGCTGGCCTGTGTGATAGCAAAGAGCGCAGGCGTGATTAAAAGTTTCCTGGCAAGAAAACATGGATTAGACCGTTGATTTCTCTAAACACTTTGGTTTTAAAATCTGGAGAATTTTTTTTCTTTAAAAGTAGGCCTCACCACCTACTTTTCTTGGAGCTTCCCTTAGCTGACATGTAGTTTTTCAGCTAAATCTAAAACATCAAGAGTTTGTTGCGTCTCGTTTCACGTGGAAGGACATAAAGACATGCGTCCGAGCCCGGAGTAGTTTCCACTGAAAGCCATAGTTTTTCAGCGGTTACACTATTAAAAACCAAATTCCTACCTTTCATGAGGTTCAAAATGAAGCTTTTGTGCTCACGTTCCTCATTCAACCGGCTGCTTTGCGCATCGTAATTGTCGTTACACAATTCCCAGTCCAGTCTGCGTTTCCTCTCATTTCTTGCAGCTTGGTTAAGCTGAGATTAATTGTAAGTTACGCCAATTTTTAAGGCCAATGTGTGCGCAAAAATATAGCAGCTTTAAAACAGGCCAAGAAGTCCCAAAGGAGGAGCAGTGTGGATACGCGTACTATAACTTGTGTTAAACATTGTGTAGCTAGTAACGTTGTGTGCTACTAAAAAGTGCATGCATATATTGCCACTGATGAACCGACTACACCCAAACCCAAACTGTAACTGCGTTCGGACATGCCAAGAAAGTAGCGTTCTTTGTATCTACCCTCGTTTGCAGAGGCTGCTGTCCGGTGTAAGACTGTCGCCTGTGAAAGCTGCGGCATGAACCGCTATTTGCGGCAGGAAAGCGACAATCATTGGTGGAACGAGCACGCAAAGGAAAAAGTCTTGCCATGGCGCCCAACAGATGAGAGGGATGGCTTCCGGCAGGGTTGCAGCGATGACCAAGGAGCCCCAGTGGTGTCCTGGATAAAGTAGCTCAGCTCAACCTTTTCTAGGGGTCTTTTTTCCCCACTGATGACGATGATGTTTTGTCAAATAATAAAGATTTTAAGGTGAAGTGCGATGGCAGTTTGCAGCTTGGTGCTGAAATAAAAGTGAGTAGGGGAGGAGCAAACTTAGTTTTGCTCCAGGAACTAAGCTCTCCTCAAGCCCATCAGGGCATCTGCAACGCGCAGACGATGGTGAGTTGCGGCGCCACGGTTTTCCGAACATCCGCAGGGACATCTCCGCAGAAGCATACTGCTCACCAGTGCGTCACCACGGCATCCAGAACTCGCAGTTAGCCGTGCGTGTCAACGCCTTCTCCGGGGAAAAGGGGATCCTGGTGGTTGAGCCGATGCCGAGCGTTTGGACCTTTAAGGCCACCAGCCGAACGCTATACACCACTTTCACCCTAGCTTCCCGTAGGCGGCACCTCCGCCTTGACCCGACCTAGGGAAATCAGTAATCGCCGTTTCCTGTTCGATCTTTCATTTTCTTATCGTCTCTCTCAACATTTCTGTCTGCTCCTGCCTTTGTTTTTTTTTCATTTCCTGTGTGGTGAAGTAAATTGCATTTTCGTCATATGTTATAATTGGAGTGTACAGCTGACGTGCGCAAGACTTTTATATGACTTGTGTATGACCTCTACTACTCTAATTAAAGATCTCACTCTGATAAAAGAGTGGCCCAACGATTTTACAGCCCGGTGCTCTCTGATGACAAGAGAAACATTTCCAAAATACCACGTCATTCACAGTGAAAAACCTAAAAAAATGAATCTGGATGAGCTCAGCAGTTCCAGGATTTACAAAGCTAAAGCTGTTGGCGTTCATAGTGTTCATTGTGTCTTTTGGCGTTTGCGCTGACAACGCTGTAGACGCCAATGAATTTGAGGAAAGGAAGGGCGCATGCGCTGTGCTCTTAGAGGCTCCGCCGCGGCGGAGTATATAAGCCACTGAGAAGCCTCACGCCTTGGGAGAAGGCGCAATGGAAGAAGACCCGGCTGGTGACCGCGCGTATAGCAAGTCACTTCTTCAGAGCCTACGGCAAGCTGCTTCTGCCGACCCCGACGTCATTGCCTAGCGTGAGGCTGCCCGTATAACTAAGAATGAAGCGCGGACTGCTAAGCGCGTGTCGGAGACGCCCGAGGTACATGAACGTCTCGCCAAGCGTCTCCATTTTCCACCAGCCGCGTCTTCTTTCATTGCGCCTTCTCTCAAGTCGAGCGGCCAATCTGCAGCTTAATTCCTCCTCCGCAGCGCAGCCGCCAACAGCATAGCGCATGCGCAGTGAGGCGCATTGGTAGGTGATGACGTGAAGAGCGGCCGTCCGGAGAGGCGATGGCGCGCGCCGAACACGTGCGAGTAAACGCAGCCGGTTACAGTGGTTACGGCGCGTGCGCAGAAGTTATTAGCGCGAACCGCCTGAAATCCACTGCTGACTTGCCAAGTGTAGCTTTCGCTACAAAAATTGCCATAATAATGTCCCTATTTTCGTGTTAAAATTCCCGACCGATGCCTTGGACATGGGCTACAAGTTGAGAAAAATTCTCAGTAGTGTTTACTGCTAGAAAAAAAAAACAATGTCCACCACTATAAATTCTCCACCACTGTCTCAGTAAGGAACATTCCGGTCCCACTAACCTCGCATTATCCTTAAACACTGTTTTAGGTTTGATATCCAAATCCGACTTTGGTAGATCTCATTAGAATAGAAATTCTGTATGGTTCCAAAGAAAAAACGTCCCTAGTGACATTACGATAATTATTAGGAAAGAAAATGAAGAAATGCCTACCAATCATGCAGTCCTCACATTCGACTCGAGCACACTCCCCGAATATATTCAAGTAAGCTACGGGAGAAAGCCCGACCACATGTCATAAACCTTGCAAGATGTTTAGACTGCCAGGGATAATGATACGACTTCCAAAGCTGAAGCGGCCGACGACCTGCATTCCCCGTGGAGGCTCCGTGGCTAGGGCGCTCGCTAAAGAGCTGGAGTACCCGGATTTGAACCCGAAGGCGGCGGCCGTGTTTCGATGCAGGCGAAATGAAAAAGGCGCCCGTGTGCTGTGCGATGTCAGTCCACGTTACAGATCCCCAGGTGGTCGAAATATTCGGAGGCGTCCCCTACGGCATCTCTTCCTTCCTTAATTCCTTTATTCGCGCCTTTATCCCTTCCTTACGGCGCTGTTCGGTTGTCTACACACATCTGGAGGCAGTTACTGTGCCATATCCTTTTCTCAAAACCAATTTTTTTATAACCTTGCGCGAAATGCGCGCACAATGAGCACGCTTCTCAGTTGTAACTCTGAAGCAGCTGCACTATGCTGCGCATACTGTCAAGAAGAGCAGTGCAGCCGAGTCCTCCCTCAAGATGGCTGAGCAAAAAAAAAATCACTCGGAAAACAAAGGAAGACATTTCTTTCAAAGAAGCGCAAAACCGACTTCCACAAATCGTCCACACGTTCTCTCTCACAGCAGGAACAAACTTGCCTTATGTGGTGCATAGGGCAGCGCAACACATCGGGCTACGGCCACTACTAAGCGAAATCTGAGGCCGGGCCACCCCCGCCCCGGCAGACGCAGTGAAAGCTCAACTGCCACCTCTGAAAAAAGTCTCGCCGCCCCTTAGCCGCCAGCCCGCAAGGCATCTGGGACAGACCTGTAAACCGTACTAACGAGGGTTCTCGCTAGCCTTTAGACTAGAGAGGCGATGGAACAACGTCGAACTTGTCATTGTTGCAGCGGCGGCAGGCCTGATTTGAGCGAAAAAGAAAAGAGAAGATTCCAGTAATAGCACCCTCAAACTCAGTATCTTGTTTCTAACTACACTCCCAAAAATCATACGAGATGGCGGTCCTTATACATGGAAGTTCCTTGGACTACTACATAACATGAGTCACATAAACGAGCTTTTGAACACACTTTCCCTTGTAGCTTTATGCATTTAGGCAGAGCGCTGCTTTATTGACACACTGGTCCTGCCTTCAGGCCATATTTAGGCTAACATTCGCCAATCGAACGGCCAACACAGGCCTGGCGTTCGTTCCGCGATATGATCCAGCAAATGTCTCGGATTGTCTTTTCAGCTTTCGAATACTGGCATACACAGATTTCAAACATTGGTTTCCGGCTTTCGAAAGTCGGCACATGCAACAAAATCAACACACGGACCAATGACGGGCACTGTGGATGTACCATTCTACGAATCAAATATTCATTAATAAGGCGGCCAAAGAATTCAGACGATAACATGTTTACTGTCTAAAGTTACAAGGAATAGGTTGCTAGCGCATCCATAATGGCTTGTACACGACCAGCTATCCAGGGGAGTGAGGGAAAGGACTGCCTAAGAGCTTGGTGGTAGGGGCGGCGGGAAAATCTTATATATTCAAGTTTCCCGCCCTGCAGAGCATTCACTTTCGGCAACGCAGCCCAGCCAGCTGCTGTGGGAGCTATTGGGAGCTATTCCCATATGGGAGCTATTCCCCGGTGGCCATATCCGTGCTAAACATTGCACTCATCGTGAAAGAGAACTGTTGCACTGCGTTCAAATTCCTCGTCGAGCGCTTGCATGCTGGCCTAACAATATGTCAGACCCTCGAAGAGATGCATGATGCCATGATCAAGAAAATTGCAGTCATCAAGGAAAAAAGAATTAAAGAATGATTCTGTCACGGATCTCTCCGAAGAAGACTCGGACCGAAAGAATGGACTAGGCGACGGGTGTACCCACACAAACGCACATTTATTGCACCCTACGTGACACACACACTAGAACTCAAAACTAACAAAACTAACACACAACACAAAGGCTATAAATACACACGACCCGGGTACACTGCTTCGAGCGTCTACTTCTAGCGTTCTACTATTAGCGGTCGGCGTTCGCGCTCACGGTTGGTTCGGTGTGGCTGCGGCGTTGTATGGATCCAGTAGGCGGCGTCGAGGCGGCGTTCGGCGTGCTTGGGCTGGCGTTGCTGGCGGCGTCGCTGGTTGCGTCGTACAAGCTCCCGGTCCAAGTGCCCGTGGAGGTGATGCCGGTTTTGTTGGCGTCGGGGGCACCACCCGGATGGGTGGCAACCGCACTGGAGACACCCCTGGCCGTAGCAGGCGGCAGCGTCCTCCGTTGACACCCCGGAACAGGCTCAGGCACGGCAGGAAGTCCACGATGCGATGTCGTAGAACGCGAGCTCACCGGAGCAGTAGCCGGCATCGCTCTCTTCTAGCCAGTGACCCTGACCCGCCTGAACCTCCGCTTCTCTGCTGTTCTCCCCAGTGCCTCGCTCTTACTCGCCCTTTTATAGCCTCGGTGTTAGTCCACGTAAGCCTTGTCGTCGTCTTCTCTTCTCCACCAATCATCTCTCTCCACCTCACCGAATGCTTTTTCTTCCTCTTCTTTATTCTTCGGTTAATCAACGTCTTCTTCTTCACACCTCTTTCCTTTAAAATTTAATTTAGGCTCCTTAATATATGTGACAGATTCACGAGTGCGAAATCGAATGACGACTGTGAGCCAAAATGTTTTCACATATGCTTTCGACAAATTCTAAAGCAACGGCTACCAGCAACACTAGCGTGTATATCACGAACCGAGGATTCGTTTGGTAACACCCGAATCCCTCTGCGGCCACTGCTTTGCTCGCCACAGGACTCCGAAGATCGCCTACAGCTCACATGGCCGCCATCTTTAAAACTCGGACGGTCAAGAGAGGTTCGAATGCGAGCAGAAAGAGCTATTGCTCTTAAAAGCAAAAATGATTAAAAAACACTACATTTTGTTAGGCACAGTGTGCCTTAGGACACCCACAACACATTTTGCAGGGTAATTTTTAATTGATGCCTCAGAACAAACCACAATGTTGAATTTAATTAATTAAGCCGTACAAATGGCACATTTCTTGTTAAATGCGCAATGTCGCTTCCACAATAAAGGTATTTGATAGCACAAAAGAAAATTGATCTCTTATTAAAAGCAAATGAACCAGTTTTTTCAATATCATAACTTATCATCATCATCATCATCATCATCATCATCAGCCCTACTACACCCACTGCAGGGCAAAGGCCTCTCTTATGTCTCTCCAATTAACCCTATCCTTTGCCAGCTGCATCCACCCTTTGCCTGCAAACTTCTTAATCTCATCCGCCCATCTAACCTTCTGCCGCCCCCTGCTACGCTTACTTTCTCTTGGAACCCACTCCGTTACCCTTAAAGACCAGCGGTTATCTTGCCTTCGCATTACATGCCCTGCCCAAGCCCATTTCTTTCTCTTGATTTCGACTAGGATGTCATTAACCCGTGTTTGTTCCCTCACCCACTCTGCCCGCTTCCGATCTCTTAACGTTAGACCTATCATTTTTCTTTCCATGGCTCGCTGCGTTGTCCTTAACTTAAGCTGAACTCTTTTCGTTAGCCTCCACGTTTCTGCCCCGTAGGTGAGTACCGGTAAGATTATGCTGTTGTACACTTTCCTCTTGAGGGAAATTGGTAAACTGCCACTCATGATCTGCGAGAATTTGCCATATGCGCTCCACCCCATTCTTATCCTTCTAGTTATCTCCCTCTCATGATCCGGATCAGCTGTCACTACCTGCCCTAAGTAGACGTATTCCGGCACCATTTCTAGGCTCTCGCTGCCAATTGTGAAATGTTGTTCCCTTGCTAGGCTGTTGAACATTACCTTGGTTTTCTGCATGTTAATTTTTAGACCCATCGATCTGCTCTGCCTGTCTAACTCGTTGATCATGATTTGCAGTTCACCTCCTGAGTGACTCAGCAAGGCAATGTCATCAGCAAATCTCAGATTATTTAGGCATTCTCCATTTATTCTTATTCCCAACTCTTCCCAATTCAGGCCTCGAAATACCTCCTGCAAACATGCGGTGAACAGCATTGGCGAGATCGTGTCTCCTTGCCTGACGCCCTTCCTTATTGGAATTTTATTGCTGACTTTATGGAGGACTATAGTAGCTGTGCAGTTGCTATATATATCTTCCAGTATTTTGACATAAGGCTCTTCTACCCCCTGATTACGCAATGCCTGTATGACTGCTGAGGTTTCCACTGAGTCGAATGCTTTCTCGTAATCAATGAAAGCTATATATAGAGGTTGGTTATATTCTGCGCATTTCTCTATCACCTGATTGATAGTGTGAATATGATCTATTGTAGAATATCCTTTACGAAAGCCTGCCTGATCATTTGGTTGATTAAAGTCTAACGTTGCCCTGACTCTATTAGCGATTACCTTAGTAAATACTTTGTAGGCAACGGATAGTAAGCTGATCGGCCTGTAATTTTTCAAGTCCTTGGCGTCTCCCTTCTTATGAATTAAGATAATGTTTGCATTCTTCCAAGCTTCTGGTACAGTCGAGGTCATAAGGCATTGCATATACAGGGTGGCTAGTTTCTCTAGCACGATGTCCCCTCCATCCTTCAACCAATATCATAACTACGTATCACTAAATTCCGAACTCATTTTTTATCCAAATACTATTAAGGCAGGTTGAAGCATCTCATCCACATGAACATCAAAACATTTCTGATCACAGATTTTTTGTACAAGGTTAAAAAAATTGGAACACTGATAAGCTTCGCTTCTGAGAGCGGAACGCGACAGCGTGTTGCAGCGCTGCCAGGGAGTCCACAGAACGCCATCGCCTTACCCGTCGGACAAGTCGCCCGGAGTCTCTGGACTCTGAAAACACCGCAGGCGCTGCTCCACTCTAGCACTCGTAGACGGCTGCGGTTCCATCACACAAGATAAAAACGACACTCCTCCGATGCAGGAAAGTCTAAAACCCCTTGATAAAACGAAATTTCCGCCAACCTTGAACTTTGCCGCCGCCGCGCGACCTCCTCGCCTCATCCTTGCCCCTTGCTCTCCCTTTCTCCGAGGGCCGGCTCTTCGCCCGATATCCTGCCAGACGATTGGTCTCCCTGCCGTTGCCCTTGGTAACGCGGGGGTCCGGCATTTTGCTTGTGTTTTTCTTTTTCCGTTGCGCCATTTTTCTCCTAGGCTCGGCGAGCGAATATTACACGCTGTGCTTTTATTGCAACGCGCAAGCGCTATACCTTGCTGTTGCGCGTACAACTGCAGCAAGCGGCCTGAAGATGGTCATGCGGTATTCATAATACCATATATATTCACGTTAGGGGACTATCCGCGACGTCATAACGAATGGTTTACGCCGTTGCTTTGAAGGCAACATTCGAGGGTTGTTTGCTGCTTCGCTTTTAGGTTATTTTGCATGCGAGGCCAGAACGAAACGAAATCTCCAAAGCATCCGCACATTGAATCTTCTCTGCTAATACCGGCCGGGCTCAAAACGTGCCATTCTTGCACTTGCAGCGTCGTCTATATAACAACAAATCTGCAATTTTTAACAGAGAAGCTTCTAGCATAAGTTCCCATTGTCCGTCAACTTTCGGTTGCATGAAACTGCTGTATACATGTACAAAGTAACTTTAACTTCAGCTATGGCATACACCACTGTTGTATTTCCTTGGGCATGTTTTTTTCTCATCTGTCATCAAGACTTCACAGCACATTTCTGCACTAGCGTAGATGCTGAATATTATGTGATTATGTGATTCTCCCGTCTGCTACGTGTGTGTTGTCAATCAACGTTCTTGTGCGTGGGCGAAAAGAAATAATCCTGCTGACCATGCTCTCATTTTCTTTAATGGTACATTTTTTGTGATGCCTAATCAAAATACCAGCTTTATATCGTCTGCTACTTAGTGAAAGGAAATTTCGGTGTCAAGTATAATATTACACTATCGAGAGGCGTTTATCTTTCCTAGAGATATAGAATGCATTCTCTCATAGGTGTACCGAATATATTCTTAAGCTTCCTTGACACTAGTGCCTAATATTGTTCTATGAATTGCGGTCGATGAATGGTTGTCCGCGCTTCTTGATCGCATTGAAAGTGCGCAATTGTTTTATTCAGTAAACGGACTAGAATGCAAAAGCCACTTTCACACTGACGAGACAAACCTATGGACGGAAGATGCACTCATGACTAATTTATTGTAAGCAAGTGCACGCTAAATAAGACCTACTGCACGCAAGTATGCACAAGCAAAGAAAAACATTTCGAAGCATTTCGTGTTCAGCCTAGTTAGAGTGTTATCTCTGCTGTTGTGAGATTTTTCTTTTAGTTTGGCTAGCTAGCATAATGCGTTTACACTTTCCCTTTGTTTTCCATCTATAGTGCAAATTTTGGATTTAACTGCAGTTATATAACTAGCAATAATTAATTCGGGTCGATAACTAGCACTGCTCGTTCGCACTGAACCTAGGCTTTCAAAAGGTATATGACTCAATGCTATAATGCAAATGGTGGTTTTGATTCCGTGTAAATCAATAATGCTAATTAATAGGGATCACTAACTAATTTAGAGCATTTGCATTCATCTAAGCTTTTTAACGGTATATGACTTGATCGTCTAGATCAAAGTTTGGTTTTATGCAAAATTAACTAAAAACGCAAATTAATGCGGATCTGTACAACAATAACTGATGGGCACGTTGGTCTGACATGATTTCCAGTGAAACAGCGCAACGGCACAAGGCCAGAGGAAAAGAAAGGACGATACACAGCGCTGACTAACAACAGAATGTTTTATTCAGTGAGCCATGCTTATAAAGGCGCTAGGAACACTGAAACAACAGAAAAACAGACAAAAAAACACACACAGAACCGTGACAGATATTCCTCCAACCAGGCACGTATATGATAACACAAGGCTAACACGTGTGCAAATATTCATGTTCTTTCTGCAAGATAGCGACAGAAGGGGTGCTTACGCACCTCTGACCCATCTTCAAGATCTCAGACGCTTCGATAAGTTCTCTAGTCAGCTGATCTTTGTGTCTATCAACAATTCTGCTTTTGTCATACAGAGGCTGGCAGGAACAATCACGACAGTGAACACCAATGTGGCGGGCAGCGTTTTTGACATCATTTTTGTGCTCCCTCAGCCTATCGTTCAAACAACGACCAGTTTGTCCAACATATGCACCACCACAACTCAAAGGGATCGAATAAACCAGATTCTCTGCGCACTTCACAAATTTTACCTCATGCTTTTTTGTGCAGATGGGTTCACCTTCATTTGACTTTTTGGGGCCATTTACACGCGCGCACAGACTTCTCAATTTCACAGGAGCTGAAAAGACAACATCTACTCCGGCTCTCTTACCAATTCTTTTCAAATTATGCGATACAACATGAATGTAGGGTATCACAGACACATTTTTTCTACTGGTACTATGGTCGACAGCGGCAGAAAGTTTTAACTTTTTCAGCATCCCCTCCGCTACAGCTGCTAAGACGTTGAGGGGGTATCCTGCAGTAACGAGTCTCTGAACCTGATAATAAAAACTTTTGGCAGTCCTGTGGGTGCAAGATTTTTTCATGGCGTTACTGAAGCAAGACGCTATAATGCCCCTTTTTTACGAGCTTCGAATGAGAGGAACTGTACGGAAGCAACGGCTTTTTGCTCCTAGGATCAAAAGACCAGCACATATGTGCAACAGTGAAGTACAGGGTCAAGTCAAGAAATTTTATGCAGTCATCAACAGGTACTTCGTGTGTCACTTCAAGAGGCGCGAGGACTTCAGAAAAAACTGAAAGAATGGCATTAACTTCTTGATCAAAATTCACCGCATCGGATTTTATCAGAATCAGGTAGTCATCTACAAAACGGAAAACTTTTTCAGCATTTGAGCTAATGAGACGATTTTCAAAGGTCCTGTCTAGCATGGCTAAGTAAAAATCGCTGAGCAATGCGGATCGCTAACTGGCATAGTGCCATTACACTTGGCCAAAGCTTTTCAACAGTATATGACTCATGATGCAGCACAAATTTGAATTTTAATTTCAGTTTACTAAATATAAATTAATTTGGCCCAGTAATTGGTGAAAATAAATTTATAAGTAGCCAATGATTCAAGCTCATGGTTGATCACGTGATATATACTATGCCTAGACAGATAGCTTGAGAGTAGCGTGATGGACTAAGTCCCGAAGATTTACGCTATCTTGGACCTTCTCTGATCTTGAAGTTCAAAGCACCAGCCTGTGTCGTTTTCCGAACTTTTACCGCGGTGACAGAGTTCACCCCTAAAAAAACAAACACAGACAAAGTCAGATGTAGTACTAAATCAGGTGCACAAATTGAACACCTTATCATGTGACTTAAAAAGTGTCTGCAGTACAGAACTCGCCTGAAACCTTTGTTTACATCAGTATGCCCCAATCAAGCAGTTCTAAGAAGAAACCAATCTCCACAGGAACATTACTTTGGGCATTCTCAATGCTTTTCTCGCAATTTTTTAAATATTTTTTGCACTCCTGGAGCGCAGACCTGACCCAAAAGCACGCGCTTCACTCACAGCTGCGGGCGGCCGGCGGGCGCCAAGGAGAAAAAGCGTGTAGTGCGCAGAGCTCGCAGCCTCCGCGCGAGGAGAATCGAGGAGGAAAGCGCGGCGCGGAGGAGAGTGTCGCTACTTTCAAATTATCAAGGGGATTTAGGAAAGTCGTACGCGCGCGCCATCTCCCGGGCCAGCACCGTGTATGGTGAATGGGGGTTCAAGTGGTTGCCATACAATGGCGCTACGACTGCAAGAAGCAGGAGGAAATTTACCGGAAACGCATGGTACACGCATAATTCCTGTATGTGTAATTTACATGCTCGTAATTACTCATGTACGACTCAGTAGAGATCACGAAGATACGTTTGTAAGAAACCCGTGCATTCACTATACACGCGCCTTTATTCATATTCAAACATCGAGGCGTCATGGCGTCGTGGGATCAAAGGCCGTACTATTAAAAACAACATACATATCGAACCTAAGAACAGTAGCAGCGCCAAGGCATGCAGCCACATGCGAAGAAGACACAATGTTTCGTATCTAGTTGCATGCTTTGGCGCTGGAAGTTTTCTGCGGTTCAAAATGCACCAACTATCCTCGAAAAGAAGTTTTAATGACATATTCATGTCACACGTTTCGTGTCACAGCCAGCATTAGATGAGGTCTGTCAAGTGGCTCTTATTAGGATTTATCTGCCAAAAGCTATTGATAAGGTGGCTCATGATTTATTCTTAGCTCTATCACAGAATGCAAATACTGCTGATGTCTTGCTTCTTCTTCTTCTGTGGTTGAAGGAAGGATTAAAAGTGGGAAGAACGGGCTTGTCTACTGGATGGCTTGCGTGCACGCCCACTGCCTGCGCGCTGTAGAATGAGGAGGTGGAGGGGAAAAAGTTTGAAAAGAGAGGGTAGGCGCGCAGCCGCAATGATCATGTAAGTTGACATACTGTCACCGATAAACGCTAAAACACTCAAAACCAGATTTAATTAGACGTGCTAGGCGTGCAAGACAGCAGGGAGCTCGAACGAGGAAAAAGGCGAAAACCTCCAGCCGCTCGAGAGCGCAAGGCATGGCAAGTCCCATCTAAAACAGTTAGGCCGCGGTATGGCGCCACTGGACTGATTGGGACTGTGGCATTACTCCCCCTCTCTGAAGGGCAACGACTCGGTGCCGCAACAATAAGAAGCACGAAGACAAGGGACGGTGCATGTGTCCGGCGGCTGGTGTAGACACGCCTTAAGCGCTAGCGGGCGTGGTACGGCTTCATCCGTGCGACATGGACGACTTCGGGGGTCGGCCGTCTAGAGGAGCGAACTGTACCCTGGGGAAGAACATCATAGTTCACCTCACTGACTTGACGGAGTACCTCGTAGAGGCCAAAATATCGGCGCAGAAGCTTTTCGGAGCGCCCCCGCATGCGTTTTGGGCTCCAAACCCAGACTTCTTCGCCGGGCTGGTAACTAACAGCTCGGTAGCGGAGGTTATTGCGGCGAGCGTCGAGGGCTTGCTGGTGCCGGATGCGCTGTCGGGCGAGTTGGCGGGCGGCCTCGGCGTGACGAATGAATTGGGTAGCACCCATAACATGAGGTACTACTAGTCTGGAGCAACATGGCGTCAAGCATGGTTGTGGCTTCGCGACCATGCACTAAACGAAATGGAGTGAAGCGTGTCGTTTCTTGTAGAGCAGTGTTATAGGCAAATGTGACGTAAGGGAGTATGGCGTCCCAGTTGCGGTGGTCAGCGTCAACATACATCGAAATCATGTCGGCGATCGTCTTGTTGAGGCGTTCGGTGAGGCCGTTCGTTTGAGGGTGGTAAGCGGTTGTCTTGCGGTGACTGGTGCCGCTCAGGCGCATAACCTCCTGCGTAAGGGCCGAGGTGAACGCCGTTTCCCTGTCAGTTAGAACGACGGCGGGTGCACCGTGACGAAGCACAATATTTTGAACGAAAAAGTTCGCAATTTCGTCAGCGGTACCATGAGGGAGAGCTTTAGTTTCACAGTACCGGCTGAGGTAGTCGGTGGCGACCACAAGGTAGCGGTTACCCAGCGAGGACTCCGGAAATGGGCCGAGTAAGTCCATGCCGACTTGGTGAAAGTGGACTTTTGGCGGATTAATAGGCTGCAGTAGTCCGGCTAGCTTAGTCGGCGGCGTCTTGCGACGTTGGCACTCG